>NC_043005.1:9656472-9698972 GCF_006345805.1 Octopus sinensis | reverse complement strand
AATCCAAGTCATGGAGACAATAGATTCTTTCAAAATTTGCATCAATATTTCTTTAGTAGTTAAACATCATCAAGAGTGTTTTTACCTTGCATTTCTTTGTTCTTTCAGGGCATCTTTCTACTTCAGTGCCCCATTCATCAGTGAGTTTCAATACAGTAACAACCGATCCACTGGTCCATGATTCTCAACTGTGTAGAAAAATAACCTTCGAGGGCTTAAAATTCGTGCACACGTTCGCATACACGCGCACACACACACACACATGCATACAGACACACATACAGATACATACACACACACACACACACAACCATGGACTTGGACAAGCGCATACATATACAAATTGCAAAACATAAAGATACGAAACCTATGTATTTCACACCTCACTAAAAAACAACATATTTTCGCTAACAATAAAAATTATCCTAAAATGGTTCCATCAAACATTTGGAAACAAGTGCTTGCTCTCTCTTATCGCCATCCTTTTATTGTAGTACATGTGTGAGCGAGTTGAAATTTTATAGATAGACAGAATACCTGTGTATAATCACACTTTTTTCTATATATATAAAACAGAGTTTGTGTGTGTGTGTGTGTGTGTGTGTGTGGGTGTGTGTGTGCGTGCGGTGCTTATGTTCCTTATGGATTCGAAATCTGAGTTGCCAATTTTGACGTATTAGATATCAAAAGATTCAGTAATCTTTCGGCTACCAAATGAAGTATGTTTCTTGCACAAAAACTCATTGTTACTACAAAGATAACCTCGAAATCGAGGACGGGTCGCACGATTTTGAAGTAATTTTCGGGCATTGTTTGGATTTTCTTCTAATCTACGTTGCCAATTTTAATGTTTTTGGTCTCAAAAAATACAGCAATGTGCAAAAGGTGTTATGCATGCATTGTGATGCACAAAAGCTTATCTATCAACGAAAAATGATAAAAACCCATCCTTTTTTGAACATTATTGGCACATTTTCCGTCAATAATGGCCTCTTAGCCACAACTAAACTGCCAATGTGAACATCTTCATCCAAATGTTATTTAGCCTCACCATCGTTCACGCATGGTTGCAAAGAACTAACAACAAGCAGAAGATTCTTGATTTACCGTTGTTTCAGCGGTGAAGTCAAAGATGGAATGTCGTGTCCTGTTTTCGACTACATATACGCCTATGACAATCAACAAAGCCATACTTCATGTTACTCTGCCATACTTGCATGCAGTTGGTGCCTAGCTGTACTACAAACAAATTAATTTTTCGATTCACTTTTGTAGTTCCTTTCTCTTTCTGAAAAATCTCCTATTGTCCATCTGTAAATGTCAATGATTTGAAGTGACCTTCTGTTTAAGCATATTTTTGGCCAGGCTCTTGTCTATTCTAGTTGCCTCTAATGGACATATAACACTACATATTATAGCAGCCGATTTCAGTTTTCCATTAAGCAAGTGAGACAAAATTAATTGATTTTTTTCACATTCAGATTCCATATGCAATTGGTGTTTGTTCTGTTCAGGCATCTCGGTCTACTTTCATTAATATCACTGGATTTACTTTCCATTACAAAATTACATGTATTTTGACATTCGTCCGGAAATACTGAAATATTTCTAGACACCACCACCACCACAACCACCATCGTCGCCGTCGTCATCATCATCATCATCATTATATCATCATCAACATCATCACCATCATCATCATCAATATTATTATTATTATTGTAGTTGTTGTTGTTGTTGTTGTTATTATTATTATTATTATTATTATTATTATTATTATTATTATTATTATTATCATTTATTTCCTGATTTATGCACGTGAGCAAAAATTTTAAAGAGAAGAGGTTAGTCGATTTTATCGACCCCAATACTTGGCAGGCATTGTATTTTGCGACGTCGGAGGAATGAAAAGCAGAGTTGACTTCGGCAGGATTTGAACTTGGACTGTAAAAATCCTACGAAATTAACATTGCCGTCATTATTCCAGACTAGTGAAAAAAATAACTAAACAGAAACACAAGCACAATCCTCATACTAGGATTAACAGTATCGACTAAATTCTCTCCTCAAAACTGGTGGCTTTGTGCTTAAATTAGGAGGTATGGTATTTTAGTCATCTTCAGGTGTACTGAAAACAACTCCCCTCACATGACAATCATTTTTCGGGTGCTTGAAGACTACAACATGGCAGGTCAACAATACATGTCTCAGTTCCAATATCCATCAGTATTTAGGTAACAAGGCGGCGAGCTGGCAGAAACGTTAGCAAGCCGGGCGAAATGCTTAGCGGTATTTCGTCTGCGTTACGTTCTGAGTTCAAATTCCGCCGAGGTCGACTTTGCCTTTCATCCTCTCGGGGTCGATAAATTAAGTAGCAGTTACGCACTGGGGTCGATGTAATCGACTTAATACCTATGTCTGTCCTTGTTTGTCCCCTCTGGGTTTAGCCCCTTGTGGGTAATAAAGAAATAAGTATTTAGGTAACAATATAGGTGTTCGGTTGAGTGCCCCTATTACCATAGGAAAAATAGTTACTTTTCTATTCTAAAATGTTTTTATCTCCCTCACTAGTTCTTGATAATTCTCAATTTTCTCAGTTAATTTGCCATCCACTTAATTATCGTATGGTTTTGTGTAGTCTAGTATCTCTCACTCTTTCTTCCTGTTTCTCTTGTACCTGTATTTCAAAGGGCCGGCCTTGTCACTCTCTGTGTCACGCTGAATCTCCTCGAGAACTACGTTAAGGGTACACGTGTCTGTGGAGTGCTCAGCCACTTACAGGTTAATTTCACGAGCAGGCTGTTCTATTGGTCGGATCAACCGGAACCCTCATCGTCGTAACCGACGGAGTGCTTCCATCCATATACTCTTTGAATTTTGCTCTCTCCAACCATATCTGGTTCTGTTGATTAAGTAATATGGTCAGCCTTTATGGAAAAATTCCATACAAACCCGTAATTTTCATTCCCCCATCACAGCCTCACTTTGTATCCACACACTCAGGAAAAAAACCCAATGCCCTCTTTTATAGGCAAAACCATGCCTGCACTTGTCTCTTTATTTTTGTGCTACTCCACAACATACAGTTAAGAAACTGTTTGTACTTTTGTCTCTACCTGTGTAAATGTTTACTGCAAGGCATCTTCTGGGTGACTCACGAGATTTTTTGTCACATGTGCATCACTGAATTTCCATTGAAGCGCATTTCTAAAAGAGGCACAGCACCACTCACTCACATTTCAAAATTTCCTCTATTGCCTCTATTCATATAGAGGCACCCTGAAAAATAAAAGCAGTACAGAAGACATCGGCATTTGAAAATAGACGGAAAGAAAAGGGTGAAATGAAATAGTGTTTCCCCTAAGGACTCGACTAACTTTTACAGATTACTAATATTATGACTAATTTACATTATTTGCATTATTTACATTTGACGGACATTTGTCCTCATCTTGTTTGTTGTTTACACAATGTTTCGGCTAATATACCCTCTAGCATTCTTTAGGTATCTTGCGGAAATTTCGATCCCGGGTTCTCATTTCATTCCTAAAGAATTTTTCGATGTTGTTGTTATCATTCTTCTTTTCTTCTTCTTCTTCTTCTTCTTCTTCTCTTCTCTTCTTCTTCTTCTTCTTCTTCTTCTTCTCTTCTTTCTTCTTCTTCTTCTTCTTCTTCTTCTCTTCTTCTTCTCTCTTCTTCTTCTCTTCTTCTTCTCTTCTCTTCTTTCTTCTTCTTCTTCTTCTTCTTCTTCTTCTTCTTCTTCTCTTCTTCTTCTTCTTTTTCTTCTTCTCTTCTTCTTCTTCTTCTTCTCTCTTCTTCTTCTTCTCTTCTTCTTCTTCTTCTCATCATCATCATCATCATCATCATCATCATTATTATTATTATCATTATTATTATGACCGTTGGCATATGGCGTAGTGGTTAAGAGCACGGGCTACGAACCCTAAGATTCCGAATCAGATTCCAGACAGTAACCTGGATAATAATAATAATAATAATAATAATAATAATAATAATAATAATAATATTAATAATGATAATAATAATAATAATAATAATAAATAATAATAATAATAATAATAATTATAATAATAATAATAATAAGAATATTAATAATAATAATAATAATAATAATAATAATAATAATAATAATAATAATAATAATAAAAAAATGGCAGAAATTCAAAAGAGAGTGCTCATGGGAACTGCTCATATCCTACGCAAAATACTTTCTATGTAATCTCAAGGTTTAAAACAAACATAATTTTCGGTTTAAAAAAAAAAATTTTTTTTTTTTTTTTTTAGACATTCATCAGTACAACACCAAAAAACCCCGCAAATATATGGTACACTAGGCATAACAACAACATGAACTTCCAACCTGTTGGTCTCTTGAGGTCTCTGGGTGAGACTTAGAGCCAACTTGTACAAATATAAAGCAAAAGTCAAACATAGAATAATAATAATAATAATGATAATAATAATAATAATAATAATAATAATAATAATAATAATAATAATAATAAATGCCCTGATGCAGTACCAGGCAGTGGCTCTCATGGCTTCTGATCTTAACTGATTGGAAGTGTTATCATGTACATTGTTTTGTCTTGGTATAAAAGATGGGCTACAGCAAATATTCTGCTCAATACCACAGATTTGCTTGTCAGTTGTTTGACCATAACCAGTTGAGCATGTCCCTTAGTGTCTGACGATATGTGCATCTCTGATCACGAGCAGAATTAGAGGGGGGGCATCATAGCCGTTTGTTGAAAGGAATTCTTAGAGGTTTGGATAACTTACCTTTGGGAACATGTGTGTTTCGTTCAACATCCTTAAACAATCCTTATCCAGGGACCTTTGGAGCGGGATGGGCTACTCAACCAGAAAAAAAATTCTAACTGGGCTCCACCTGCAAGGTCATGTGCTGTTTATCTTGATATGAGATCACCATGTCGCGCACATATGGTTGTGATGCATGTGCCTGGTGTACCCTTATCAGACGGGTAGTCATGATGGGTATACTGGGCTTCGCATATTTTACCCCAGTGTCACTTTGATGGCATGCTCTGCTCGCTCACTCAATAATAATAATAATAATAATAATAATAATAATAATAATAATAATAATAACAAAATCGAAAAATACCTTAGTAATGAGAACCCAGGTCAGAAATTTCTCCGAGACACCTGATGAAGGCTGGAGGGTATATCAGCTGAAACGTTGTGTTAACAACAAATGAGAGGACAAATGTCCGTCAGTTTTAAATAATGTAAATAATGTACGTAATTCCTCATCTCTAAAATATAGAACTGTATTATTATGGCTCTTATTTTAGAATATATGTAGCTTAAAATTTCTTAAACGAATGAATAATTATGAATAATTATCAAATCTTGTTTTGAATGTCAGGTTACAAAATCTGTTTCAAACAGTTTTAATAAGTTATAGTGATTAATACTAACACAGAAAACAGCAAGCACTAAGTGAGTAAAATGCCAAATTAGTCGAGCAAAAGTTGCTAATACTACGAAATAGTGAAAGCCTGCAGTGCAATCAACTACATTGTGTTATGTAATTAGCATCAGAAGTAATAATAATAATAATAATAATAATAATAATAATAATAATAATAATAATAATAATAATAATAATAATAATAATAATAGAAATAATAATAAATAATAATAATAATAATAATAATAATAATAATAATAATAATAATAATAAGAATAATAATAATAATAATAAATAATAATAATAATAATATAATAATAAATAATAATATAATAATAATAATAATAATAATAATAATAATAATAATAATATAATATAATAATAATAATAATAATAATAATAATAATAATAAGAATAATAATAATAAATAATAATACTAATAATAATAATAATAATAATAATAATAATAATAATATAATAATAATAATAATAATAATAATATATTAATAATAATAATAATCATATAATAATAATAATGATTAATGATAATAATAATAATATAATAATAAATAATAATAAGAATAATAATAATATAATGATAATAATAATAATATAATAATAAATAATAATAATAATAATATATTAATAATAATAATAATAATAATAATAATAATAATAATAATAATAATATAATAATAATAATAATGATAATGATAATAATAAATAATAATAAATAATAATATTAATAATAATAATAATGATAATGATAATAATAATAATAATAATAATAATATATTAATAATAATAATAATAATATATTAATAATAATATAATAATGATAATAATAATAATAATAATAATAATAATAAATAATAATAATGATAATGATAATAATAATAATATAATAATAATAATAATAATAATAATAATAATAATAATAAATAATAATACTAATAATAATAATAATAATAATAATAATAATAATGATAATAATAATAATATAATAATAATAATAAAATAATAATAATAAATAATAATAATAATAAATAATAATAATTATAATAATAATAATAATAATAATAAATAATAATAATAATAACAAAATAATAATGATAATAAAATAATATAATAATAATAATATAATAATAATAATAATAATAATAGTAATAATCACAAACCACCTCCAGTGCTTCAAAATGACCACATCTCACTCCTCTGGAACTTCACCATTCAAACTGACAGAAAGATAGATGCAAATAGGCCAGACATCATATTGAAAGACTTCAGACAAAGAACATGCCTCCTCATTGCTATGACTGTCCCAATCGATATAAACATATCTGTCAAGACCTACCAAATACTGAGCAAATATAAAGATCTTGAAATAGAAATCAGCAAAATATGGAACCTGAAGACTAAAACAATACCTGTTGTCATAGGTGCCCTGGGAATGATAGCGAAAGGGGCTGATTGCCACCTAACTCAGATACCAGGAAACCCCAAAGTGGCAGAAATTCAAAAGATAGTGCTCATGGAAACTGCTCATATCCTACGCAAAATACTTTCTATGTAATCTCAGGGTTTAAAACAAACATAATTTTCGTTTTTTTTTGACATGCACTAGTACAACACAAAAAAAACTCGAATATATGGCACACTAGGCATAACAACATGAACTTCCAACCTGTTGTCTCTTGAGGTCTCTGGGTGAGACTTGGAGCCAACTTGTACAAATATAAAGCAAAAGTCAAACATAGAATAATAATAATAATAACAAAAAAAAAACAAAAAAAAAAGCAATAATAATAATAATAATAATAATAATAATAATAATAATAATAATAATAAATACCCTAATGCAGTACTAGACAGTGGCTCTCATGGCTTCTGATCATAACTGATTGGAAGTGTTATCATGTACATTGTTTTGTCTTGGTATGAAAGATGGGCTACAGCAAATATTCTGCTCAATACCACAGATTTGCTTGTCAGTTGTTTGACCGTAACCAGTTGAGCATGTCCCTTAGTGGCTGACGATATGTGCATCTCTGATCACGAGCAGAATTAGAGGGGGGGCATCATAGCCGTTTGTTGAAAGGAATTCTTAGAGGTTTGGATAACTTACCTTTGGGAACATGTGTGTTTCGTTCAACATCCTTAAACAATCCTTATCCAGGGACCTTTGGAGCGGGATGGGCTACTCAACCAGAAAAAAAATTCTAACTGGGCCCCACCTGCAATGTCTTGTGCTGTTTATCTTGATATGAGATCACCATGTCGCGCAAATGTGGTTGTGATGCATGTGCCTAGTGTACCTTTATCAGACGGGTAGTCACGATGGGTATACTGGGCTTCGTTTATTTTACCCCAGTGTCACTTTGATAGCATATAATAGTAATAATAATAATAATAATAATAATAATAATAATAATAATAATAATAATAATAATAATAATAATAATAATAATAATAATAATAATAATAATAATAATAATAATAATTATTAATATTCTTATTATTATTATCATGATTATAATTATTATTATCATTATTATTATTAGCTGTATTTCGTCCGTCATCACGTTCTGAGTTTAAATTCCACCGACTTAAAGATGGTCGAAATGCCCCTAAGCATTTTGCCCCGCATGTTAACGATTCTGCTAAGCTCGCCGGCCTCAAATATATTTATATTGAATTCAAATTTTGGTAAAAGGTAGCATTTGTTGTGAGGAGATAAGGTGATTACATGGACCCCAGTCCTCAAATGGTACTTATTTTATTGACCTCGAAAGGATTAAAGTCAAAGTGGACCTAGGTAAAGACAGACGAAATACGAGTAAAGACGGACGAAATACGAAATGCCACTGAGCTCTTTACCTGGCGTTCGAAGTTCCTGCCAACTCACCGCCTTGTATACATTCTTATTAAAATTGAATAATTTAATGTTTGATCTAGAAATACATTGCTTGCAATGAAAAGTGCCGATGAACCCTATACGCCATTCTATGTGCAAGAAGGATATATTTACATTATTTCAAACACATCAAACTTTCAAGTGCGAAGTGTATTCATACATAATAATGTATAAGAAGTCTCTAGAGATTTTAGGCATCAGTGAGGAGACGTGTTCAATTCCCTGTAGACATTTATATTTGTAAGTACTTGGTGGAACATCCCATTGCGCTCTGTTTCGAAATACAAACATATATTCATAGCATTTATATTTACTTTGATAATTAATAAAACACAAAATCAGCAAATGAATAATTATGAGTTTCTGTCATGGGTAATGTTTACCTATAGTCATTGTTTTGTTATAGTATTTTGCTGTATTACAATGTATAGGTTAAGAGATACATAGAATGAGAGGAGGAAGTGGGAGGAGGAGGATCTGAGGAAAGAAGAGAGTATGAGTTAAAAGGAATGGAAAGTGTTAGCAAAAAGAGAAAGAGATAGATTGAGTAAATAGCTTAGAGGTAGAACCGTGAATCTGGATAAGGGAGGAGGAGGAGTCACAGAGACAAAATAGCGAAAGAGGCTTAGGCGTAGCCCTGTGGATAGAAGCTTTATTGCTAACCACATTGTTCCAGCTTCATCCCACTATACTACTATAGTATCGGGAGTGGACTTGGTAGACGAAAACTGAAAGAAACCCGTTGCAAACACACACACACACACATATATGTGTGTGTGTATGTGTGTGTATTTGTTTGTGTGTGTGTAAAGTCAATTAAAAATCAGAGTAAAAGAAAAAGCCAATAAACGTGGGGACGTAGAAGTTGCAATGTAGTAGAACGCTCAGAGAAAAGAGAGAGTAGTTGTTTTACGTTTCGAGCATAGCTCCTCTTTGGAAACAGGAAAAACAGAGAAGTCCAAACGGAAAGAAGGAAGAAGAAAGCTGTGTGTGTGTGTGTGCGTGGTGTGTGTGTTTGGTAGCGTGTGTGCACGAGTCTGGTGTGTGTGTGTGCGCGGTAGCGTATGTGTGTGTATGTGGTATGAACTATGTATTAACTGAGTGTGTCTGTGTTGGTGCGAGTAGCTGGTGTATGTGCGTGTGTGGGTGTAGTGGAAACTGTGTGCGTGTGTTCTGAGAGGTCAGCAGCTGTAGTGACAGGTGTGTCAGTAGGTGTGTGCGCCAGTGGGTGTGTGCGGCAGTGCACGTGCGCATGGATGGAAGGTTCATCAGTTGATGAGAGACAGTCTGAAGGGTGCGTGAATTTGTGGGTGTGGCTGTGTAAATTGGTGGGTGTGGTTTTGTGTGTGTACATGTATTGGCATGTGTGCGTAGACGTAATGGGAATATGTACGTGTACGTGTGTGTGTACATGTATATGAGTCTACGTGTGTGTATCTGTGTGTCACTCTGTCTCTGTCTCTGTCTGTCTGTCTGTCTCTCTCTCTCTCGCTCTCTCTCTCTCAGATTGTGTGTATATATATATGTGAGTGTACGTGTTTACCTGTAGCATGTGTGTCTATGTGCGTGTCACTGTGTGTGGAAGTGTATTGTATGTACCTGCGTGTATATGTGTGTATGTGTGTGTGGAGGGTTGTGTGCATAGATGTACATGTGCGTTCATGTGTATGTGCGTGGGTGTGTGTGTGTGCATGATATATATATATATATATATACATATATGTTTTTATGTATATATATATATGTGTGTGTGTGTGCATATATATATATATGTATATATGTGTGTATATATATATATATGTGTGTGTGTGTGAGTGTGTATACGTATATACGTGTGCGTGTGTGTGTATTTACGTGTTTCTCCCCACCACATGACCACCGGTTTTGCTCTGTTTAAGTCCCTGTAGCGTAGCAATTCGGCAAAAGAGACCGATAAATACTAGGCATCAATAAATAAGGCCTAGGGTTGATTTGCTCGAATAAAATCCTTCAAGGTGACATCCCAGTATGGCTACAATCAAATGACTGAAGAAGTAAAAGCGGGGTGGAATACAAAGAAGATACTGATAAAAAAAGGACAGCCGACAATAAGGGTGGCAATCTGGCAGAGTCGTTAGCACGCTGGACGAAATGCTTAGCAGTATTTCACCCGTCGCTATGTTCTAAGTTCAAATTCCGCCGAGATCGTCTTTCCCTTTCATCCTTTCGGGGAAGATAAATTAAGTATCTGTCTCTGTCTCTCTCTGTCTCTCTCCCTCTCTGTCTCTCTCTCTCTCTCTCCCTCTCTCTCTCTCCCCCCTCTCTCTCTCTCTCAGATTGTGTATATATATGTGCGTGTACGTGTTTGCCTGTGGCATGTGTGTCTATGTGCGTGTCACTGTGTGTGGAAGTGTATGTACCTGCGTGTAATCTCCAGGGATACAGGCATCCAGCAACAGGACCTCCGTAATGCCATGATGGACCGTGAAGTCTAGCGTAGCATGGTAAATTCCATTGTCTCGACCACGGTCGAACAATGATGACAATGATGATGAAGTATCAGTGAAAGACTGGAGTCGATGTAATCGACATAATCCCTTTGCCTGTCCTTGTTTGTCCCCGCTATGTTTAGCCCCCTGTGGGGAATAAAGAAATAAATATATAGTAAAAGAAAGGAAGATAATTTGGGTTTACGATTGCCAGAAATTTGTTGAGTGTAACAAATCAGTGAAAGGAGGAAAGACAGAATTGGGATGTAAATGGGGAGAGAAAATGGCAAGTTAGAGAGTTAAAATGGGATTAAAGAAGTGATGATAAGTTGTGGGCGGTAAGTTCAGTGTTAAACTGTTAATTCGACAAAACTGAGAAAGTAATACAAGAAAGAAATACAAGGAAATCGCTGGGGAATTAATGAAGAACGCAGTGACTAATTGATACGCTGGAAAAAATAAGCGGTTGGGATAAAATGTAGAGGAATAAGAGCAAACAAGAAAATAGAAAAATATTTTGCTAAATTCTACCAAACACCTATAAGAAAAAATAAATAAATAAAATTTTTGATAGGCAGAGAAGAGTTTTTATTGCAAATATCAATGTAATTCAAAATGGAGTTTGTTTTTTATTTTATGCAATTTTATACCTTTCAGTTTTGTTTTACATTCCTATTACATACACACACACATGGATACATACATACATATATACATACATGCATACATACATACATACATACATACATACATACATACATACATACATACATAAATACATACATACATACATATATACATACATACACACATGGATACATACATACATATATACATACATGCATACATACATACATACATACATACATACATACATACATACATACATACATACATACATACATATATACATAGATATATACATGCTTACATACATATCTACTTTCATGCATACATACATACAAAAATATATACATACATGCAAGCATATAAATAAGTAATTTTTAAAAATATATTTGTTTACACACAGAAATATATATATAAATATTTATATATTAATTACACACACGTATACATAAATACACACACACACACACACACACAGATATATTATATATTTATTCATATGTATATATATATATATATATATATATATGTATGTGTATATATATACATGTATATATATGTATATATATATGTGCATATATATATATGTATGTATGTGTGCGTATATATATATTATATATATGTATGCGTGTAAATATATATATGTATATATATATATACATATCTATATGTATGTTGTGTGTATATATATGTATATATATATATATGCACTAAATACAAGCATACATATATATACATATATATGCACACACGTACACACACATATGAATATATATATATATATAATATATATATATATATATAATAAAGACATACACACGTACACGCTCAATCACAATGAAATATATATATATATATATATATATATATATATATATATATAAATAGATAGATAGATAGATAGAGGTAGAGAAGGAGAGGTAAAGAGAGAGAGAGAGCATTTATAGTCTGAAAATGTAAGCAAATTATTTGCATCAGTCCCATTGATAACAAGGATGGTTCATTAACAGATTTCTGAATGTCACTGATAAGGAGGGGAGTAGTAAGTGGGAGTGAGGAGACGGAGCGTGGGAGCTTAAACAGAGAGAGAGAGAGGGGGGGGGAGAAAGAGAGAGAGGGAGACAGAAAAACTCAGAGAGAGAGAGACAGATGGAAAGATAGAGAGGAAAGTAATAAGGACGAAAAAGAGAGAAAAAACAAAGGTGTGATGTGGGTGAAGGTAAGGTGGAGAAGGAGGGGGTGATATTTAAAGGAAAAAAGAAAGGGTACGTTACAACTCATTAGTATTGATGTATCGATTTATGTTTATTGCAATTTATTGATCGTGGCAGAAAATCCTTTGTAGTCGACGTATATATACATATATATGGTTGTGTATATATATATATATATATATATATATATAGTATATATATATATACATGTATATGTATATGTATATATATATATGTATATGTATATGTATGTATGTATGTATGTATATGTATATGTATATATATGTACGTATGTATGTATGTATGTTTGTATATATGTATGTATGTATGTAATCTAGGTATGTGTGTATATTGAGTGAGAGAGATTGTGTATGCGTGTGTGTGCAGGTGTATATGTGTATGTAAGCATGTATTTATGCGTTTGGGTGTATGAGCATACATATACGTAAATACACACACACACACACACACACAGAGAAATATATATATATGTATATATATATGTGTGTGTATGTGTGTATGCATGCATGCATATATATGTATGTATCCATGCATGTATGCCTGCAAGCCTGTATGTATGCATGCATGTTTATATGTATGTTTGTATGTATATATGTATGTATGTATGTATGTATGCATGCATGTATGTATGCATGTATGTATGTATACATGTATGTATGTACACATACAGATAGAGGATAAATATTGAGGAAAGGAATACAGAGCAGAAGGCAGGGAGAAACTGCTTCCTTGAGAGAGAGAGAGAGAGAGAGAGAGAGAGAGACGTGATAGAAGACAGAGAAAGAGTGGAAGTGTGTGATTGAATGTGATATGAGAATATCCTGCATCAATTAAGAGAGAGAGAGAGAGAGAGAGAGGAGAGAGAGAGAGAGAAAGAGAGAGAGAGGGAGGAATGAAAGAGAGACAGGAAAGGGGAGTGAGAGAGAGGGTGACAAAGAGACACAGGGAGAGAGAGAGAGAGAGAGAATGAGAAGGAATAGAGGATGGAAACAGAGATAGATGAGGAGGGGAAAAAATCAATGGTGACATAACTGGAATTAATAAGGTGTGGTTAAAATAGTAGGTGTTAATAATAGTATTGAGCCAAAGTAGAAGTAGTGGTTGTAGCTAGGTTATAGTTGAAGTGGTAGTGGTGGTGGCATTAAGAGAGTTATCGTTGTGGTGATGGTGGTAGTGGCGGTAGAGGTGACTGTGGGGACTCTACCAGGAAACTGTAAGAATAATCTTATAGTTCGCCTCGTGGTGTTATGTGAGAGATTGGGGGTAGCGGTAGTAGTAGTAGTAGTAGTAGTAGTAGTAGTAAAACGAGGGATCTGTATCCTTCGTTGGAATATGTGTCACGGATCATAAACTACCAATTTAAAAATGAAAAAAAACAAAAAAAAAAACAAATTAAAGAGAGTGATGGGGGAGAGAGAGGAAGATGAATAGCACATATGATAAATGTAGTCTTAGATAGTCTATGCCTGAAAATACTGATGGGGGGGGGACGCGATGTAAACAACTTTGATCATAGATCTTCTGACTATCAAAACCGTCCTAGGACCAAAGAAAAACAGACGCAGAAGCAGCAACCGTTTTGTATAATAATAATAATAATAATAATAATAACAATAATAATAATAATAATAATAGTAATAATAATAATAATTATTATCATTATTATTATTATCATTATTATTATTATTATTATTATTATTATTATCATTATTATTATTATTATTATTATTATTATTATTATTATTATTATTATTATTATTATTGTTATTATTATTATAGGTAGTAGTAGCAACAGCAGAAGTAGTAGTAGCAACAGCAGAAGTAGTAGTAGTAGTAGTAGTAGTAGTAGTATCATTAGTTTTATTTTTTGGTAGCAGCAGTGGCAGCAGCAGCAGCAGCAGCAGCAGTAGTAGCAGTAGTAGTAGTAGTAGTAGTAGTAGTAGTAGTTGTTGTTGTTGTAGCATTGTTAGTACTATTATTATCATTATAGGTAATAGTAGCAGTAGTAGTAGTAGTAGTAGCAGCAGCAGCAGCAGCAGCAGTAACGAAATTAGATGGAAATATAGTGGGAATGTCCTAAAAGGTTGTATTAAATATGAATATGTAACGCATACTACGATTGTATAGGCATAGTAGTGGTTTCATAGTAATGGTTATAATAGTAATGCTATGAGTGATTATTGCAGCAGTGGTAGTCTTATAATGTTAAAGCTCACTTTTATAGTACACAGCTTGTATACTAAATTTATAGTGTAGTGGAAGATATATTTATCGTATAATATATTGTGATCATAGTATCATAGCGGTTTTACTAATGTTATAGTTTGTTGGAAATTGTAGTCACATAGTGTATGTGTAATAATAGCATAGAAGTGGTTGCACTTATGAGTACGCTATATCGTTGCAGTTATGATGGAATATATGTGAAATGTTCTTTTCTACTCTAAGAAAATGGCCCGAAATTTTTGGAGCATCGACCCCAGTGCATAACTGGTACTTAATTTATCGACCCCGAAAGAATGATAGGCAAAGTCGACCTCGGCGGAATTTGAACTCACAACGTTGCGAGAGACGAAATACCGCTATATATATATATATATATAGCGGTAATGGAAGAATTGGTGACGCTCGTCCTCGATGATAGTGATGCTGTTGACATCGTTTTACTGGACTTTGCCAAAGTTTTTGACTCGGTAAACCACCGCCTATTACTTGTCAAGCTTCAAGCATATAGTTTCCATCCGGATATTGTACGATGGGTTGGTGCCTTCCTCTCAAATCGCTCCTTCCAAGTCCAAGTTAATGGTTCGCGCTCCGACGTCTCCAGTGCGAGCAGTGGCGTGCCTCAAGGTTCAGTGCTTGGGCCCTTGTTGTTCTTAGTCTTCTTAAATGACTTGCCCGACGACCTCACGCAACACACCCTGATATTTACCGACGATATCAAACTGGTCGCTCCTCGCGGTAATATAGAGGATCTTCGTCGATGCCTCCACCAAATTTGGAAGTGGTCTAACAATTGGGACCTGTGTCTGAACGTGTCAAAGTTCTGTCATCTGCCTGTCGGCTCTACTCCTGCAACTCAACTTGATTTCGAGCCGGGTCGTCTGCTGCTGGAGAGGACCGATCAGGTAAAGGATCTAGGTATCTTGGTGGATTCCTCCTTTTCGCCTTCGGCCCAGTGCGTCCATGCTGCCAACAAAGCACGCGGAATTCTGTTCTTGATTCGACGGTCATTCGGAATGCTCACAGCAGCCATATTCCTACCACTCTATGTCACGCTGGTGAGACCCATATTGGAGTATGGGATTCAAGCCTCTTCTCCTTATCTCCTCAAAGACATACAGCATCTCGAAAGAGTCCAGAAGCTGGCTACCCGCATGGTTCATGGTCTCAAAAATTTGTCCTACGAAGAAAGGCTGAGGACGCTCGACCTTTATTCTCTTGAAAAACGCCGCCGCCGTGGTGATCTCATTCTCGCCCACAACATCATAAGCGGAAAGTGTAACCTCTCGAAAGCGCTGTTCTTCACTCCTGCTCCAGAGCGTCGGCTGCGGGGTCATTCTGAAAAGCTCTACCTCCGACGATTTCATCTCAATCGAAGGAGAGGAGCTTTCTCCGTCCGGGTTGCGGATCCGTGGAACAAGCTGCCAGACGAGATGGTGAAGATGCCGACGACCGCTTTGTTCAAAGCCTCCCTGGACCTCAAGTGGCCTGAACTCTTTACATGAACACCACCCTGTACTTAACTCTATGTCCCCCCTACATGGCCTTGCTATTTGCTTTTGAGCCAAATTAACTAACTAACTAACTAACATATATATATATATATGTGTGTGTGTGTATGTGTGTGTGTGTGTGTGTGTGTGTGTGTGTGAAATGTTAATATAGCAATGGTTGTCTTTATAGCATAGTAGAAGCTCCCAGGCACAATTCCGGGCAAGGTTGTTTATGAAAGACTAGCAGTCGCCCATGCATACCGGCCTTCCCTCTCCACCCCACCAGTGTCATCCGAGTGCCGATACAGCTTGGCACCTGTGACGTCGCAACTTATTTCTACAGCTGAGTGAACTGGAGCAACGTGAAATAAAGTGTCTTGCTCAAGAACACAACACGCAGCCCGGTCCGGATTCGAACTCACAACCTCGCGAGCGTAAGCTTGACGCTCTAACCACTGATGCTTGCGCCTTCACTATGTCGAGGATAATGGTTTTGATTATAGTAAAGTCATTGATATAACTGTGAATTACCTTTTAGTATATCGTATTTAAAATAAATCTGGTACTCCGTCGGTTGGGACGACGAATGTTCCAGTTGATCCTATCAACGGAACAGCCTGCTCGTGAAATCAACGTGCAAGTGGCTGAGCAATCCACAAACATGTGTACCCTTAACGTAATTCTCGGGGAGATTCAGCGCAACAGAGTGTGACAAGGCTGGCCCTTTGAAATACAGGTACTATACATTTTTGCCAGCAGAGTGAACTGGAGCTGTGTGAAATAAAGTGTCTTGCTCAAGGACACAACGCGCCGCCGGGAATTGAACTCAGTACCTTATGATCGTGAGTCGAATACCCTAACTGCTAAGCCACGCACCTACACACTATACTGTATATCTCGTCGGTTTGAAATTATGAAGAAGAGGAGGTTGGCTTAGCATATAGTGTGGATCATAGCTTTAATTATAGACAGTGGTGGTTTAGTTATAATTACAGTATAGCAAAATAGTGACGGGCGGCGAGCTGGCAGAACCGTTAGCACGCCGGGCGAAATGCTTCGCTGTATTTCGTCTGCCGCTACGCTCTGAGTTCAAATTCCGCCAAGGTCGACTTTGCCTTTCATCCTTTCGGGGTCGATAAATTAAGTACCAGTTACGCACTGAGGTCGATGTAATCGACTTAATCCCTTTGTCTGTCCTTGTTTGTCCCCTTTGTGTTTAGCCCCTTGTGGGCAATAAAGAAATAAGATAGTGACGGGCTAATTAGAGTAGAGTGACAATTTCAACTATGATATAGTACTGTCGGAAATGTAGTTTTAGACATAGTATTGTGATCATAGAATATTTGGAATTTTAGCTCAGGATATTGATAATAAGAGATATATCATTATCAATAATGAACTTGCAAATGAGATTATACTATAATGATTAATCTTGTGATTATAATATAGAAAGTGTTGCAGTCATAATACTTTAGCATAATAAAATTTTATTACATAGCATATCATACTGGAATGGTTTATAATATAATTCTATAGTATAGTGGTTAAACCGGACGTAGAGTTTAATAGTAGGAGCAGGAGTAACATTTAGAATGTTAGGTGGATGTAAAAATATGCTCTCTCTCTTTCACTCTTTTACTTGTTTCTGTCATTTGACTGCGGCCATGCTGGAGCACCGCCTTTAATCGAGCAAATTGACCCCAGGACTTGTTCTTTGTAAGCCTAGTACTTATTTTATGAGTATTTTTTGCCGAACCGCTAAGTTACGGAGATGTAAACACACCAGCATCGGTTGTCAAGTGATGTTGCGGGGAGGGGGGGGGCAAACACAGACACACAAACATACACAAACACAAACACACACATACACACACAATACACACACACACACACACACACACACACACACAACACACACACACACACACCACACACACACACCACACACACACACACACATATATATATATATATATACATATATACGACGGGCTTTCAGTTTCCGTCTACCAAATCCACTCACAAGGCTTTGGTCGGTCCGAGGCTATTGTAGAAGATACTTGCCAAAGGTGCCATGTGGAACCATGTGGTTAGTAAGCAAGCTTCTTACCACACATCCACTCCTAGGCCTATGCATATATTTTTCATAAACATTTGAATTTGAGCTCATATTAAGGGCCTAAATTGGGGTCTTATGATCTTAAATAATCGTTAGTTGCTTAGAATTCGCCAGAAGATGCACAATGCGTCCAGTGATATGTCAGTCTGAGGTGAGCAAAATCAACAATTGGCGAAGACGAAAGGAATATATTATTCCGTGAAACTTTCAGAAACAATCGCATATTCAGTAGAATTATGAGTCTTTGGTATGATAGTGATACTGAGAGATTTCCGGTGCGAAATAAACTCTAGAAGCAGGGAAACGCCGTCAGCCGGGCCTATCCTAAATGGTGGAAAATCGAACAAAACTGATCTGCAAAGGATCCATTAATTGTAATTCCGGTTCTGACTTATTTTATGAAATAGACATCGCATGGGGGGGGGGGATCTGGTTATCAGCCTTCTCCAGCTTGAGAACTTTCCACATCATTTTGTTTTTCTTTTTGATTGGCTGCTATGGTCTTCAAAAGATTGGATAGGGAACAATACTGAAAGCACTGCATGGAAGGTACTTCTTTCAATCACTTTTCGTTCAAGTTATCTGGATCATCTTCAAGTTCTATTCGCAAAGAATAGAACGAAGAGTTAGGTGGTATCGTCCAATAAATCATCTAAAAGGTGTGGGAGAATAACTTGAAAGGGTATACTCTCAACACGCGTCTCTAGATGGAAAATGCAGCTGAGGGAAGTAACTCTTACCCTTAGTAATAGTAATGGCGATCCGGATCTATAAATTTCCCTCTTTCATTGCAGATTGTTGTCCTCCATGTTCGTGCTTCTTATAATCGGGTCAACGTAAACTCGCAACATTTTTTGATTAGAGTTTGTCATGTGACCCCCTCCCCTTCCCACCCATCCGTCATTCCTCTTTAGCATATAACGAATCGTTTATTATTAGTATTATCTTTTCTGTTGAAATGAGCTTTGATTTTTATCCTCCTGCATTCGATAAAATAAGTACAAGGCTTTCATTAGGATCGATTTTTATCGACTGTTTTTCCTCTTTAACGATTTATGGCCGTGTGTTTGCATCAGAAAATATTAATGGCAGCAGCAGCAGCAGCGGTAGTAGCAACAGCAGCAGCAGCAGCAGTAGTAGTAGTAGTAGTTGTAGTAGTAGTAGTAGTAGTAGTAGTAGTATAACTGTGGTTGATAAAGCATGTTTGAGGTGATAATAAAGTTCTCGGTGAAAGCTATTGTGGTTGTGACAAGCGAAGTTATCATAAACAGCCGTAATGGATGTATATATAGGGGCGTAACTAAGGTTCATCAGATCCATAAAATCAGCCATCATTACTACCGAAGCTCAATCTTATAAAGCGTAAAATATACGTAAAGCTATTAATACTTTTACGGCTAAGCATTATAAACATGTGTAAGCATAGCAAAGAAATCCCAATTACGAGGGGGTGCCGAAAGGTTCCTGGCTTTAAGGGTGAATCCGAGAGGGGAGTATATTAAATAAAATCAGAGTTAACTGAACCTCTTGTATTTTCTTTTACCCATAATTAATTATTTTATTTTTGCTACTTTATGGATAAATATAATCCTCATTTTCAAACTGTACTTCACCTACTTTTGACAATAATGATACGTCAATAGTCATAAAGAATTTGTTTTCAATTTCCTAACTTCCAGTCCTCGGCATGACTTCAGCTAACCGGCTTTCTTAGTCCACTGAAGCTCTGAAATATGAGAAGCTTAATTTTAATTTGCCTGAAGATTGCTCACAGCTGGCAACTGAATATACAATTGTGAGTATAATGTGCATCGCCACTATCAAATATGGAGAAACCATTACCATCTCCACTTGGAAGGATTCTTCAGTTTTCCAAATCTGAATATTTTGACATTTTCAGAGATATCTTATCGCCAAAATTTCCTCAGAAAATTTGTCCATATATGGTTAGTATTGTACAAATCTCCTACGCTGAGAAATTTTTCTTAAAATTATCCAAGTTTTAAATCTAAGACAGGCGAATATCCTCCTTCCATTCCATTATGGAACAATTAGTACCTTTAGTTTTTATACACCAGTCGCTGCACTGCCGAGTCCCACAAGAAACCTGAAGTAACCGATGAAGGTGCAACTGTTCTCACCTTGAAGCGGTACTTCCCCCCCCCCCCCATCCCGTATACACTTGAGAAATTAGACATGCCAGGGCAGCTAAGAAAATTCTAAGGATGCGAAGTAAAGTCAAGCTATCAAATTACTTAGTTTCATCAACACATGTCCCATGCTTTCTTCATACATCTGAACATCGAAATGGATCTATCTATCTATCTATCTTATTTTTTACTGACCACAAGGGGACAAACATAGAGGGGACAAACAAGGACAGACAAAGGGATTAAGTCGATGACACCGACCACCAGTGCGTAACTGGTACTTATTTAATCGACCCCGAAAGGATGAAAGGCTAAGTCGACCTCGGCGGAATTTGAACTCAGAACGTAACGGCAGATGAAATACGGCTACGCATTTCGCCCGGCGTGCTAATATTTCTGCTAGCTCGCCGCCTTCGGCAGACGAAATGCCGCTAAGCATTTCGTCCCGTGTGATAATATTTCTGACAACTCTATCTGTCTGTCTATCTATCTATCTATCTATCTATCTATCTATCTATCTATCTATCTATCTAACTAGCTAGCTAGCTGTCAATCTGTCAATCTATTTCTATCTGTCTGTGTGCATGTATGCATGCATTTCCCTTTCTATATAAACACACACGCATATGCATATATACTGTATGAGTGTGTGCATGGGTATATGTCAATGTGTGCATAGCGATATATATTTGCGTATTTGTGTGTATGTGTGTGTATATTTTTGTACATGTTTGAATGTGTGTATCGAGGTATAGTACTTATATATTTCCAAATTCGTTTTAACATTACGTAAGAAAGATGAATAAATCAGATGAAATTATCCACAAAATTTGGTGACTACAGTTACGTGAACTGCATAATTACTTCCTTTGGTGATAATGCTGTAGGATAGCTCGAAAATGCATCTCATGATACGAGAGACGTCTGACTGCTATTTGTAGCAAATCGATCGGCAGCATAGAGCTCGTGTTTGTAAGCAGAAGATAATGTGATACAGTATGTAATAACTGAATATGGTATAGGACCTCTATAGCCTATATTATAAACTATCAATATGAAAATAAGGTGCCGCAGTCGACTTTCCCTTTCATGCTTTCAGGGACGGTAAAATAAGTAGCAGTTGACCACAGGGGTCGATGCAATCAACTTAGTCCCTCCCCTGAAATTGCTGGCGTTGTGCCAAAATTTGAGACCAATATGAGTAAAGGATGTAGAATATTTAGCATAGGTGGCAGTAGCATGTGGTATTGTCGATAAATGAGTTGCGGAAGTAAGTTCGTTATTCTAGGCTATGGAACTAAGGATCTTTTCTATGTACAGTGAAATAAACAGTAGTAAGATGGAAAGATTTGTAATGATTGGAGATGATTGTCGTATGTCGTGATATAAGAGGAAATGACGTTGTTGCGGGAGTCTACTTTGGTTTAAGCATAGGTGGCCAGTTACAGTTTAATTCAGATCATAATTGTGACGAACCCATAGCATTCCAGACTGAATGCACAGAGGAAAGCATAAGATAATTTCTTGTAGGATGGTCACATATAATTTAAAAGAGATGTAGCTACTATATCGTATTTCTTTACTACCCACAAGGGGCTAAACAGAGAGGGGACAAACAAGGACAGAAAAACGGATTAAGTCGATTATATCGACCCCAGTGCGTAACTGGTACTTAATTTATCGACCCCGGAAGGATGAAAGGCAAAGTCGACCTCGGCGGAATTTGAACTCAGAACGTAGCGGCAGACGAAATACCTATTTCTTTACTACTCACAAGGGGCTAAACACAGAGGGGACAAACAAGGACAGGCAAACGGATAAAGTCGATTTTATCGACTCCCAGTGCGTAACTGGTACTTAATTTATCGACCCCGAAAGGATGAAAGGCAAAGTCGACCTCGGCGGAATTTGAACTCAGAACGTAACGGCAGACGAAATACGGCTACGCATTTCGCCCGGCGTGCTAACGGTTCTGTCAGGATGTTAGTAATCGACTATAGATATAGCCTAGTCATAAGAGATGTTTGGCTGTTATTTCTAGAAGTGCAGGTGATGCAGTACAGCCTCTCCTATTCGTAGGCGATCGTAGCGTGTGGTGGTACAAGCGGTTGTAATAGTGTACGGTGGTGATAGTAGGGGAAGTGGAGCTGTTAGTGAACCGAACCAATAAATCAATGACGATAACTGCAACGTTGACTGTAAACATGATTATAGGTAAGATGTGTGTACAGCAGGCTGATTGATCAACGGATTAATGAGGTCAGAATAACTGTAGCATCGATCAGAGCTAACAGAGAAATGACTGGGACCTATCTCTGACAGAACTATATCCAAAATGACTATTATGGGATAACTATTTGACGAAGATCATATGATTTCAGGATCGATCTCTCAGAGAGGCTTATGCAACATGACAATGTGTCTACCTTTCATTGAAGCCCAACGGATATAACTATAGAATCTATCGCTGACTAAAGCCTAATTAAAACAGCTGCAAGGTAATCGGATTATACTACTGTCTTCTCTATGCTGTGCCGTATGCTCCAGGTATCACCCGTACTAGCATACCCGGTTGCCTCAGAAACACCATCTGTACAACCACAGAAAGTACGTGGAAGAATACATCTCCGTCGGTTTCTACGATTAATATTTAGCGATTCGATCAACTGAGTTATCTCCTCATTGAGTTAAAATGAAATTGGTTTTGCATTCGACAGACACGTGTATCCGTATCGAAATTCTCGTGTGAATACATAGTGACAAAATAGGTAACAAGGCTGTATCTTTTCAATTGTAGATACAATCCATCGATGGACTTCAATATAATTTCAACCTCCTAATTTTATTTACAAGATATGGATCGATCCGAGGCTGTAGACAACGGCATTTTTTAAAGATGCCATATCGTGGGATCGAATTCAACATTTTATGATTATAAAACGTACTCCTTATGCATTGAGCCATGCATAACTTATATCGAATCTACGTTATCATATAACTTTTCACGCTTACTTCCATGTACTCTACTTCAATTGCATCATCCAATCTAGACCTTTTCTACATTTAGACCCCAGGACTATACACACTATTAAAGTTCTACCATCTATCTTAACGTAGTTATTACCCCACCCCCATTGCAATGTACATTTCCAACAGCACTATGAGCTTTAGCGCTAATAAAACCCTATGTATACCTGCAAAACTATTCATATGATCATACTGATGAACTTCAGCACCAATCGCCCGCTGATATCTGTACTACTTTTTACCCGACATCTTGACAGCATTGATAAACACCTACATCGTTACTATCAACATGAAGAAACCAAACGACATTTTCAATTGATCCGAGTAGTCATTCATCCACCAGGTTACCGGTCCAACCGTTTAAACAACCAACCAACCGATCATTCAGCCATTGAAACATCCACCGAATCAAGTAACCAGGAAATAATTCACTCGAACAGAAAGTGAAACAAGTCAAGCAGTTTGTATGGAAATTATTGATTTACAACCACTCTACATAAGTGTACAGTAATATCATTTGTTTAAATCAGAGATTACTGAGTTACCGTCTCTGTCACGCTCTGGTTGATGGTCATAGCAAGGCTTGGAAGCTAATAAAAAGTCAGAAATCACTTCTTCCCATGAAGGCAAACGCATTTTATTTTACGAATTCTGTTAAAGAGAAAATATTAATTATACTGTATAGTCGTTAGCTTCGCGCTGTCACCTATACATTTTACCTATGTATAATTCGGTGGGCTTGTGCAAAGCTATGTTCATATCACAGTTCTAAGAAACTTAAATGAAAAACAGTCAATTCGGTTCAGTTTGCTTTTAAATATTGTGCACGCTGTAACATTGCTGATTAATTCAGTGACTGTCTGATGTTTGGAAATCAAACGAGTTAACATCAAATGAATCTTAATATAGTCAACCATCAACGATCCTGTCGAACAGGAAATAATTTAAACATCCATGTGGATTATAGACAATACATCTTCCCAAGAGAACAAAGGCTTATCCAGACAAGCTGTGACTTATTTAGACAACGAATATATAGACTAACAGCTTTCCATCTATCGACCAATGGAAGCATTTGCTTATTCAGACAGTAAAGGATTTAGACACCTCTATATGAACTACCACTGAATCCATTCCTTGAATTGTTCAAGCGGTGAATTTTTCACGCAAGTAAACACTTTATGAGCCTCCCATCAACTAACTATAAACCATTAATTCAGTCAACCAGACAGCAATTAGTCTCAGGCGTAATACACATCAACAAATTATGAAACTGTTCAGTGACTTCCTCCTACGGTGATGAAATTTGCTAACAGGGGAGGGTCTCTTACTTATATAATGCTGTGAGTCAATACACAGCAGTATTTCAGGTCGTCTATGCATTTAGTAGACAAAAACTCCCTTGAAGTGTGTTTAAAATTCTAAATAGAATAAGGGAGACAATGTCAATAAAATTCCTTTCTTGATATATTCGTAAAATATAGCAAATACAGAGTCCCTGGAGAATCTGGTTTTCCAGCCAAATGCTTAAGAGCAATTCATAGGGTTATGTCTCATTAAGACTCACCACAGAAATATTCCAGTCAGTTGGTGAAAGTGAGAAATACATACATATAAGCATCAATCCATCGATCTATGTATCTATCTATATGTATGTATGTATATATATATATATATATATAGAGAGAGAGAGAGAGAGAGATAGAGAGAAAGAGAGATCTGTGTGCATGCATGTATGTATGCATGCGTATGTGTGCGTGTGTACGTGTGTGTGTGTGTGTGTGTGTGCGTGTTTGCGTGTGTGTAAAGAAATAGAGAGAGAGAGAGAGAGAGCGACGGAGGGGAATGCAACGTTGATGATCGTGAATATCATCAATATATGGATGAGGGAAAATAGTTTAGGAGAGCGTCCTTCATGAAAAATAAATCCATAAATAATATATAAAATACAAAATATTACACATCAATGGTTACCACATAATGGGAAATTAATGGCGGAACTCGAAGCCATCCTGCAAAGCTGCACAAAGGAAGTCTTCTCAATGCAATAAGTCATCTACTGGGAAAGATTGAAAAGTTAAGACGCCATTATTCCCTACGGGAAGACTCTACTCCCTTCGAAGACGGGAAAGATATACAGTAGTTATACATCTGGAACATCTTGGAAGGTCTTGTACCAAACTTTGTCATTGAAAATTACACAAACAGCAGGACGGAGTGCCACTGTATAGAGCCCCAAATTCCCAATATCGCCATTACGATGCAGGAATAAATATTTCAGTATCTCCCACACACATCCACAGTCTGATACCTACATGGGGTGAAAGCAGTGTCTTAAAAGAAAACTGGATCTCCCCCTGTCAAAAGTTCCAGAAGAACCTACAGTGCGACAGGAAATGCAGCTGAGGGCAACAACATGAAACTTCCACATTCACCAAATACCGCATATCAGAGAAGGTTCCAAGAAGTCAGATTGTAGCAAAATTAATGGTGGTGCACCAGCGTGGCCACAGCTCTGGAGCTGAAAGTAGTAATAGAAAAACTAAAGAAAAATATAATTAAATTTCAAATACGGTTGGGTCAAACATACGTATTGTAATGAGTTAAAAATCTTCGATTAAATTAGGTTATCCATTCCGTTTCTTATATAAAATCTCCATCTAGATGTGCTTAAAACTTGAGAAGGAAAAACAAGGAAGCTGACTAAAACATGTCGGTTGTTTCACCAGTTGACTAAAAGATGACATCTATTTCCAATACAGTAAAGTTTTAAATTTAATAAGCCATTTAGACAACTATCCATAAACAAACGGTAAAACCATCAGCCAGCCATTCAATAAATTACTTTGGATGGATAAAAGTTATCCTTCCATTAAACCAGTTAGACACCAACTTTAAGAAATAGATCGACAAGTTTCATCTTTAATAATATATACGTTTTAACTAAGTGAAACAAGATGGTGGAAATCAACGTTTACAACAAATTTCTGTATCATACTTATCCTCGGAGCTGGTGCATGAGTTTATTTTGATAATCATTAAAAAGGAGGAGAAACATATAGTCCTTGGATGAGTAGCTACTCCATACTAGCTAACTTTTCTTGTAGCAGAAACTGTATTTTGTAAACGAAAAAATCAGTAGTTTCAATACACTATCTGTGCCACAGCAGTTGTTTGGACAGTCTACGTAATCATGTGACGAACTAATCTTAGCAGAACATTCTAGATATTATAGCTGGATGGAGATAGGCCTATTCCAATACCCAGCTTTTACTCATTATAGTTGAGTTGCAGGAGTGAAGTGAAAGATATGTCTCGTTCATCAACACAATGTGTCTCACTTTCCAAGAATTGAACCTAGAACATTAAGAACATGTGTGGAACACCCTATGCAGTTAATCACGTGCTAGGACAGGATTCAATGAAACAATGCAAACGTCTTCTCTGCAGGGTTGTTCAGACTGTTAGAAATATTGTTCAATGTTTTGCAACACGAGAAACACATCTTAAACTAGATGATTCTACAGGCATATTGAATGAAAATAATTAAAAACTGAATGAAGAATAATGAAGGAATATTCCCTTTAACTTACACTCTACAGAGTCTATGAGGTATGCTATGGTATGCATCAAGATACAGATTGTCTAGTGGGGGTGGTAACAGGAGAGTGACTCCATTTAACTAGAGGGGCACATTACATAGTGAAATACTTGATGGGCTGTTTCGGAAGATGGCGTGATCATAGTTTGAATGGCTTTCATCATAGATTTGTGACATTAGAGCTGACTTCTAATGATAATTTAAGTTCGGTGGTAATGGTTGACAAACCTCATGGCTTTTGGTAAGAGAAACTATGATATATCACTGACATGTTACGAAAACTAATCTTTCACTTGAATTCTCAGTATTCTCTGTATTCGGTCTTAAAAACCTCTTATTTTATAGACACAACTTATAAAGAAGCAAAATCCAAGGAAAGAGTTGGAGGTCTGTGTCATCCAGACGTATACACTGAAGTTCTCATGGTAGGAGTTCCTAGTTTTAAGAGGTGCTTCTTGTTTATCATCTGAGAGAAAAAAATGTAATCTGTTCTATCAGATGTGTACAAAGATGTTCGCACATAGACAGTATCGTACAGTCATAAAGGCATTGCCGTCAGTATGAACGAATTAACAGCACATACCACGCTTTCGATAATTGTTTTAGGCATGTATTTAGTCGCGAGAATACATGGGCCTTTTTTGACCCTTTTATTCTTGACTCAGTGGAATATTGATAATGCGGCTGTTTGAAGGAGAGATGAAATCTTTAGCATCTAGTTGAACACATTTGTAGAAGAATAGACTGGAGTAACGCGGCATGAAGTCCCTCGTTCAAGAACCCACTAAGTTGCCTGATCTGGGAATTGAACTAGGCCTTCGCTGTTATATAGTAACCAAAAATATCCTTTCGTAGGCATTAGAAAATTACAGAAAATTTTCGTTTTCAGGTGACGGTTCTCAACACGTAGCAGGTTATAAAGTGTAAAGAACGGGGTAGGAGTAGGAAATTCACTCCATTATACGTCTACTTACTACGACTGGAAATATCAAATATGAAGCATAAGAATAAATAGAATAGACTCAAAAGAAACAGATTGAAATGTCAGTGAATCACTACTCTGGAATTCAACTGATGCTTTGCGGCATTCTAATACAGAGACAGGAAAACGCATACATAGTTACTCGTACCAACATCCACAGAAGTACGCATATAGGCACTCGCGTGCGCACACACACACACACTTTTACAAGAATATTAAGATAATACAAGCATCAATTCTTATCTTCTACACGTAATTAACATTGATTTTGTTGAGTCTAGTCTCGCGTTGCTGAATGAATGGAGGTAAGCAATCGAGGTTTAGATTCTACTCAAATAGTAACTTTAAATGTGTACTAACATAACAAAGCCCAGAAGGATGAGTTTAAAATTTCCGTGAAAATGATCGAAATATATACAGGATTTTATAGAAATGATTCAGTTGAAGAAACTGGCGCCTTATCTGTACACATGTCTACTTTCGAAGCAGCTTGAAAGCAAGAACCACAGATGAGCAGTCACTCTTCAAAATTCGGTTTCTCTACTAAACAGTGCAGTGACCTATCATTCGAAAGGCTGTATGACTGAATAAAATGTAGCAGACTTTCAGTAATAGATTCACTGTCTATAAGGCGGCGAGTTGGCAGAAACGTTAGCACGCCGGCAGACGAAATGCCGCTAGGCATTTCTTCTATCGCTAAGTTCTGAGTTCAAATTCCACCGAGTTCGACTTTGCCTTTCATCCTTTTGGGGTCGATAAATTAAGTACCAGTTACGCACTGGATTTGATGTAATCGATTTAATCCCTTTGTCTGTACTTGTTTGTCCCCTCTATGGGACAATAAAGAAATAAGAAACGTTAGCATGCCGGGCGAAACGCTTAGCGGTATTTCGTCTGTCTTTACGTCCTGAGTTTAAGTTCTGCCGAGGTCGACTTTGCCTTTCATCCTTTCGGAATCGATGAATTAATCGACTGGCCCCTCCCTTGTGTCTAGAGTAGAAAAGAATATTTTCACTGCCTATGAATTCGCGAGCAGAAATGGACACCATCTTGTCTCCTTCATATCAAGGATGCAATAGCTGAAGCTAGGATGCGCGGTACCAGTACATAGTTGGTATTCATTATTGCTGCATAGGCTGGCACAATGTGAAATGAAATGCTTTGTTAAAAGACTTAACACGTCTCTGGTTGAAAAATTGAATCCACGAGGTTTATGATCACGAGGTTTAATCTCTGGGTCCTGCGATATATCACCGATTTTCTCTTTCTGGTCACTCAAGCTGTTCCAAATATCAGGCATATCTTCTTTAAATCGTAAACTTTCGTCTTCGCATAAAAAATTCATGTTGAATGATGTAATATATGAATGTCAGTAATATAATATGATGGATTTGTCAATGCTTGAATGACTTTCATTACTGACTTACTAAATTAATGTCGATCTAATCGTAAAGAAGAACCATAAAGGAAATAACATGAATACTGTTCAGAAACGGTGTCTTAGAAAATATCAATATCAATGAAAAGTTGTGGTCATATTACTATGAGAACATCAGGCGGTGAACTGCTACTGCAGAACATAATGCGGAAGCACTCCGTCGGTTACGACGACGAGGGTTCCGGTTGATCCGATCAACGGAACAGCTGCTCGTGAAATTAACGTGTAAGTGGCTGAGCACTCCACAGACGCGTGTACCCTTAACGTAGTTCTCGGGGATATTCAGCGTGACACAGAGAGTGACAAGGCCGGCCCTTTGAAATACAGGTACAACAGAAACAGGAAGTAAGAGTGAGAGAAAGTTGTGGTGAAAGAGTACAGCAGGGATCACCACCATCCCCTGCCGGAGCCTTGTGGAGCTTTTAGGTGTTTTCGTTCAATAAACACTCACAACGCCCGAATCGAAACCGCGATCCTACGACCGCGAGTCCGCTGCCCTAACCATTGGGCCATTGCGCCTCCACTGATGAACATAATATGCAGTAAGCAACAATGAGAAATTAACCACAGGTTTAAGACCTGAAGAATGCTTCGTAAATCAGTTCACAAATTTAATATGTTATATCCTCAATTAATTTGCAAGAAATTTTCTAAAGGTTTTCCTGATTTCTTCACCCAATTTAAATGTTCTTTGAAATTTTGCCTGTAAAGTCTCACAAGAAAGAGACATAATAAATTTTAGACTAAGAGAATACGGTGTTCGTATACCGTTACTTTAGTGTTACAAACTACCCACAAATGTCTATGGTGGCTAAATATATGTACATATAATTAAATATATATAAATGTGTGTGTGTGTGTGTATATATATATATATACACACTAATATTCAAATATACATGTATGTATATAATATGCATATATATGTATATATATATATATATATATATATATATATATAATATTAAATTAGAGACAAAACCACTATTAGGCAAATCATACAATGAAAAACTTAATCCAATACATAAGATTATTTAATTTATATTATTTAAATATATAACAAAATTATTAAAAAAATATAATTAATATATCACTACGATCGTTTCATGGCTGTTAATTTCTTTAAATTTTCAAGTCACATTCATTCATCAGGTGGTTTAAATATTTATCTTGGCGAGGTTTAAACAATTATATGTACATATATTTAGCCACCATAGACATTTGTGGGTAGTTTGTAACACTAAAGTAACGGTATTCATTGTTTAAACCTCGGCAAGATAAATATTTAAACCACCTGATGAATGATTGTGACTTGAAAATTTAAAGAAATTAACAGCCATGAAACGATCGTAGTGATATATTAATTATATTTTTTTAATAATTTTGTTATATATTTAAATAATATAAATTAAATAATCTTATGTATTGGATTAAGTTTTTCATTGTATGATTTGCCTAATAGTGGTTTTGTCTCTAATTTAATATAATATAATATTTTACTATAAAATTGGATGCAATCCTAAATCTGATTTTCCCTGTAAGTTTGGATTTATTCCCTAATATTTATTATATATATATATATATATATATATATATATATATATATATATTAGAAGAAATGAGGCAATCAGAAGATCGAATGGTTTATAGTCACAGATATTTATTTATATATTACATTTTTTACATATATATCATATCATCTAGATCATTAGCGCTTTCTCCCATTCTAGTGGGGTTTTCAAATCAAAATAATTCCTTTGTGGGTAATTTTAATCATTTTATAGAGTTTCGTAGTGGTGGGGAGGAACAAGACAGCACAAGAGGGTGAGGTGGATGAGGAGGAAGTGCTAATGATCTAAATGATATGATATATATGTAAAAAATGTAATATATAAATAAATATCTGTAAATATAAACCATCCGATCTTCTGATTACCTCATTTCTTCTAATATATAATACCTGTACATCATCTCCAAACCTTCGAATATATATATATATATAATCATACTTAGAAAATGGAGCTGTCACATCAATATAATTTATTAACTACAAAAATTCTGTTAATGTTACGTGTCCATATTTTGAATTACAACTTGCATATTTATAAACCAGGATGTATTCCTCAACCTATTACATAAGGAATATTACTATTCGCAAAAAAATGAAGGCAGCAAACCAATACTTCATTGGATATTTTTTTATCCCTTAATGAGGTCATTTACCTCAATTAACATGTGTGTGTGTGTAAATGGATATGTAAGTAAACAAATAGATAGGTACATAGGTAATACGGACTAACAAGTACACACACACTTAAAACACATGCATAGTCTAATGAACACTGAAACACATGATTATTCACACACATACACACACAAGCACAAGGAGACAGAGGTATACATACAAATGCACTCACACACGCACATGTATATGCACAATACATATATACAAACGTACACCCACGCATATATGTATATATATGTACATATATATATATGTATATATATATATATATATATATATATATATATATATATATATATATATATATATATATAATGTTACACAAATACAAAAGTAAATATCAGGACATAACAACAGGAGACTTTCGACTAAGGACGAATCAATGTAAGCTGCCGTGTGTGGAAGTCAAGCCTTAGGGATGACTATATATATAATATATATATATATATATATATATATATAGTCATCCCTTATGTCCCTGCCTAAGGCTTGACTTCCACACACAGCAGCTTACATTGATTCGTCCTTAGTCGAAAGTCTCCTGTTGTTATGTCCTGATATTTGCTTTTGTATTTGTGTAACATTTCTCCGATTTTTTTCCGTCCTTGTTTTCGTATACATTCGCTATTTTCTTCCAAGGAATCTAATGCTCTTAGCTTAGTTTTTCCTTGGGGCTGGCAAGATTGGAGCAATCTCGAGTATAACCAGCCGAAATTGCAAAGTTAATCTGGAACTCGACTGAGGAAAGAAAACTACAACTGACCCGTTCTTGTTTTTTCTTGTCCCTTTTCTGTATCATCCATCTGGGTGTTTTGTTGTCCCTTTTTTGTTGTCCGTTTTCTGTATAATCTAGCTGTCTGGTTGTTTTGTGTTCTTGTCCCATGCATACACACAGACACACACTCACAGAGGCACATACATATATATGTATACACACACACACTCATGCTTCGAGTTCTATTTTCCTGTTTACATCACGAAGCATATTCATACACATACACACACACACTCACACACACTCACACACACATACAAACACACATTCTCATAAACACACATATACATATGTGTATGTATATGTATATGAGTATGTATGCTTGTATATTATGCGCAACAATAGAACAGAATACTATCAACATTCATAAAGGTCTGTGTATTGGTAATAATAAATAATATAGTAGTTAACTATTGATTATCTACAATCTTTTGGTTTCAAAATTATTAAAGCATCAATGCTGCTGAAATTTATTTCAATCTCTTATTTTACATGACAATTCACAGACGTGAAATCAATATATAATACAATACTGGTGCAGCTATTTAATCACGTTAAGGTTCGTACACACACACACATACACACTTACACACAAACTCTTACACACATACACACATACACATACTCACACTTACACACACACATGCACACGCATAGGAATATATGTGTAAGCATGTATAAATACATTTATACACATATATCCTTACTACTATTGCTACTACTTTATGTATTCTTTTTCATCCTGAGTGGCGTGATGACGTTTTTATATCCCTGAACCCCCCACGTAGTATGAGTTCTCTTTGTCCGTGAACATAACAAAGCTGTGCCTTTGAGGACCATACAAATGAAGAAAGGCAGTCACTTCGTGTTAAAAAATTCGTAACAACCAGTAAGGATTTATCTACCAGATTTTAGTCACAAAATTTAGTTCCACCAAAAACATTTCTCATAATAAAATTAAGCGCGGAACAATAGGATTGTGAAACCACCTTCATTAAAAAATACAGCCATGCCTAAATCTCATGCCCTTCTCTCATGGTAAGTCAGTACATTTGTAGAAATTCGACCTTGAAAATTTCTGTTCTTAAGTTTATCCTTAATCTATGGAAAAGGTGCTTGATAAATTTACGGCAGAGAATGGTTTGGGTTAATTGTAAGGATGGAATAATTTTATCTTAAAAGTCAAAGGGTTGGAAAGTGGCTGAATTGAGAGTATATACTTTAGGGTAGCACACAGCTTATTAACTGATATTAGAAATTGTTGCTCTAATCAAGAACAAAGAAGAATATAACTCTTTCTGTAGGTATTGGTTTTTGTTCTTTCGCACCAGGTCATCCCTATTGAGCTGACTAATGATAAAAAAAAGAAGACTCCAGCTTGGACTTACCCGTTTATCTGTTTCTATCAAACTGTGTCACAAATTGCAAAATTCAACACACCATTATCTTTTTGCTTCAAGACGGTAGTACTTGATTTGGGAGATATTTTGATGCTATTTCTAGCAGGTTGTGTAAAAGCAAAGAAGTGCTCTCATCGACTACGCTAATAGGCCTGTGGTTGTAGAGAATTTCGGTGAATAGGAGCAAATTAGTCCGATAATCATTTTTGTTAAAGCTACTTTATACAGGACGCTATTATCTAAGTGCAGCACAGTCCCAGATTTTCTAACACTTATCTGCAGCAAAACGAAACGGCGGTGCACCCATGTAATCAGTGAACTTTGGTAAACACATTAAAACAAGAAAACCTTGCCTTTGATAAGCAATTTCGGTTGTTATAAATTACGTTACTACGAAAGATAATTAGATCAATTTTTGCAAGGCCTAGCTTTTGTAAATTGCGCATAGATTTTAGCTGTTGTTGTCCATCGTTGTAGAATGCGTATAGAAATTATATATTTGTATGTTGCTGAAGAAGTTCAGCTTCTGATAATTCTGTGAATTTTACCATGATTAAAGGGCGGCGAGCTGGCAGAATCGTTAGGATGCCGGGCGAAATGTTTAGCCGTATTTCGTCTGCCGCTACGTTCTGAGTTCAAATTCCGCCGAGATCGACTTTGCCTTTCATCCTTTCGGGGTCGATAAATTAAGTACCAGTTACGCACTGGGGTCGATGTAATCGGCTTAATACCTATGTCTGTCCTTGATTGTCCACTCTATGTTTAGCCCCTTGTGGGTAATAAAGAAATAGGTATTTCATCTGCCATTACGTTCTGAGTTAAAATTCCGCCGAGGTCGACTTTGTCTTTCATCCTTTCGGGGTCGATAAATAAAGTACCAGTTACGCACTGGGTCGATGTAATCAACTTAATCCCTCATTGTGGGCAATAAAGAAATAAATATTGTTCACGGGGATTGACAGGCATGTTTCTGGTTACTGTGTGACTAAGAAAGGAAACCGAAATGTTACGAAGCAGTGAAGCATCGTATGCATCCTGGAAATGGGTATTTGTCAATAATAAAGAGTGAGCAGGGTACTGAGGAAAAACTGGGTTATTCCGATGTTTGGAGAACGCTAGAATTAACAGAATATTTGATAGTTTGTGGTAAATTAACCGGCATAGGTTGTCTTTCTTGCCCTGTCACAAGTGTAAAATTTATTTAATTGAGGTTCTCCACATGTAGAGAAAATACTGTTTTCATTTTACATAAAACAACATATCTGTCTGTCTGTCTATCTATCTATCTATCTATCTATCTATCTATCAATCTCTCTATCTATCTATCTATCTATCTATCTATCTATCTACCAAACCACCTACCTATCTCTCTATCTCTCTCTCTCTCTCTCTCTCTCTCTCTATATATATATATATATATATATATATATATATATATATATCTGCCAAACTACCTACCTACCTATCTGTCTCTATCTCCACCTACCTACCTACTTACCTACCTACCTACCTCCCTACTACCTACCTCCCTATTTCTATCTATCTATCTATCTATCTATCTATCTATCTATCTATCTATCTATCTATCTATCTATCTATCTATCTATCTATCTACCTATCTATCTATCAGTCTATTAATTTTTTTCTGTCTCTGATTGTCAGTCTGTCAGTCTGACTGTATGTCTGTCTTTAAAACGCACACACACTCGTTGCTCTATGAAAACCGTACACTTTCTGGCTGACAGAAATCAAAAGATATACTTTTGCAACTCTCTCCATCACGTGTGACATTTGTTGAAATGATGGTTATAAATCAATCGATCTGCAGGTCAGTAGTAGGCAGTGTCATACAAGATACCTTAGAGATTTGTAAAAAAATTCATGTGTTTCAATAATTAAGATATTTGCCCCACAAAAGAGAACTATACAAGATTCTTGTGACTATAGGAAGCAACTCAAGAGGATAAAGATTGATTTCTTAAAGCGAATTATCCTGTGTATATAACGGGGAATGTAGGCAAAGGAGGAACATAATTTGAATTAAAGACAGGTCGATGAGAACGTATGGGGGCTTTATTGACCGGATGATTGATTACATAGTAATAATACTTTATCTGTAGTAGGTCAGAGGATTTTTGTAAATTTTTTGAAATAATACCTCATATTTTATGTAAAGTTATGGTGTTTCTGCAGTTGCGTACACCCCCATACATTTCAACATTTGTGTATCTTCTTCAGGAATGTATAATAAATTATTTTCGAAAATTCAAGCAGAATTCTGTATTTCTATGCGGTAGTTTTCATAGCTTTGCCATTTACACGCTTCCACTCCCAAATAATCATTCTCGTATAATATTATATCGCTTAGTAAATACTTGGCCATGTGTAAATATTTAAAAAAGGAAAGAAAAAAAAGATTTCTATAAAAAAAGGTACAAAATGATTATACCATTTTCTAGTGCCTGCTGATGTTATCACGTGTGTTTAACTTTATAGACATGTGTAAGTGTGTAAATATTCTCGTATTAAGTTTAAAATGCTGTTTACTTAAACACGCGATATAGTTTGTAAGTAAATAGAGATATATTACACATAATAAAAACATATATCATAATAATTTTTCATTACTATTCTAGCTCTAAGATAAACATGTAGCATAACCTTTTTGCATTACCATTCTTTCTCTAATGTATTCGACAACTTGCTCGGTTTCATAAGAACAAAGATGTCTATCTATCTATCTATCTATCTATCTATCTATCTATCTATCTATCTATCTATCTATCTATCTATCTATCTATCTATCTATCTATCTACCTACCTACCTGTTTGTCTGTCTGTTTATCTATCCATCTATCTATTTATCTGTCTATCTGTCTCTCTGTCTTTCCAATTTTCAAGCTGTCTTTGCTCCCTCTCTAATATTCCTCTCTATTTCCGTATGTATATATTATATATATATATATATATATATATATATATATATATATATATTGTTAATAATAATAAGGGTAAAATTAATTAATTAGTAATTAATAATTTTACCAAGCAGTGTTCAGTATGTAAAAGGACCATTTATGGTAAATTTAAACATTACTTTATATAATAAGGGTTCAGTAAAAAAATTTACTTTACCACACACCGATCTTTTAGAAATAGCTGCCAAAGAATTTAGCTATTTCTTCTACTATAAGAAGAGTCTCCCAGACAATGTATACTCAAAAACAGTTCACGTATGCATAGAGGGAAAAATAACGAAAGATCACTCGAAAATCGATTACTTGAGAACGCGTTCCTGGGTTAGTTAGATATAGAGACGCTAGAATTACATACTTATTCCAACATTCCTGTCATGAGCCCAAGATTTCGTTAAATTTAAATTTGTGAGTGCTAAAAATCGAACATACCCATCTGGTTTGAGTAACCTCAGACGAACCACCCTTATATATATATGTCTCCACATGTATTACATCTATTATATATATTATATATATACTTAAATATTTATGTATATATATGTATATACGTATGAATATATATTATATGCAGTGGAGGCGCAATGGCCCAGTGTTTAGGGCAGTGGACTCGCGGTTTCGATTCGGGCGTTGTGAGTGTTTATTGAGCGAAAACACCTAAACGCTCCACGAGGCTCCGGCAGGGGATGGTGGTGATCCCTGCTGTACGTTTTCACCACAACTTTCTCTCACTCTTACTTCCTGTTTCTGTTGTACCTGTATTTCAAAGGGCCGGCCTTGTCACTCTCTGTGTCACGCTGAATATCCCCGAGAACTACGTTAAGGGTTCACGTGTCTGTGGAGTGCTCAGCCACTTACACATTAATTTCACGAGCAGGCTGTTCCGTTGATTCGGATCAACCGGAACCCTCGTCGTCGTAACCGACGGAGTGCTTCCCCATATTATATGCATATATAAATACAGGTATTTTAGCATGTGTGTAACACACATATAATTGTATAAATGTGACTGTATGAATGTACATGTTTGTGTGTATTTATACGAATGTATGCGGGTATGGCTGAACAACTAAATGTATACCCGTTCACGACATGCCTTCCTGTTTATATAAATCTTGAGAGACAACAAAAAAAAAAGAGAAATGAAGGATGAGAATTTTCCGATTCATAAAAGGGAAATTTAAACGAAGCTACGTAAAACCCTTAATCTGGAATCTTTATCAAAGAATGATTTCTATAATCAGTCGACATGCTACTATGTCTACCACAACGAATTCTCAACAAATTATTCCATTATTTTTAGTGCTATCATTTATATTAATTTCGAATAAATACTGTTTATTTATTTATGGTTGTTCGTTTGTTCATTTCTTTTTGTTTCTTCTTTTGTAACCTCCAGGGATACAGGCATCCAGCAACAGGACCTCCGTAATGCCACGATGGACCGTGAAGTCTGGCGTAGCATGGTAAACTCCATTGTCTCGACCACGGTCGAACAATGATGATGATGATTTATTAATTTTAGGGCATCCATCTTTCTCTTAAAATTAAGAATGTACATCGTCAACAAGTTAAACATAGTTAGAAAACAATGCACACACTTACACACAAATATATATACATATATACACACTTGTATACGCAGGTACATAGGAGTCTAAGCATGGACACAGACAAATTTCATGCATAATTACGCATACTTATGTACACGACGCAAAAAGGAGAAATATATGTGTGTAATTTTTATAAGAAATAGTTTCGTAAATCAATGTATATTGTTAAATATTCGTTTCAAATTGTGGCATAAATCCATTCTATTGTTAAATATTATTAAAACATTTAATGCGAAGTTGCGGCAAAACAGAAAGTCAAACAGTACATGCCGTAAATCTTCTTTCTAGCACGAAGACATTGGTATGGTATTTCGGAAAGTCCCAAGTCGTACCCATGACACGTTCGATGAACGTTACAAAAACACGTGCCGGAAGTGAATCATGTTTAGTGAAAAACTGCATCTAAATTTCACCGGAAATGGATCAAGATCGTCGCGTAAATCGTTATATATATATATATATATATATATATATATATATACATATATATATATATATAATATATATGTGTGTGTGTGTGTGTGTGTTTGTATGTACATCTATACATATATATACATATATATATGTGTGTGTGTATGTATGTATAGATATATAGATATTTATATATGTATGTATATATTTATGTATGTATACGTAGACATGCCATATACATATCTATTGCGATATGTGCATTTACGTGCATATTTATGCATATATGCATACGTGCATAGTGCATGCGTTCATGTACCTCCTCCAACTCATGTTACTAATATTGTATCCGATACCATGTTTAAACATATATTTAAATTCACAATCTTACGTACATAAAGTTACATACCGCCATACGCGTAAGTGTATTTAAGCGTAGAAATCCTTATGCATATAAAAGTTTAATGCCTACAACTGAATAAATACATACATACATACATACATACATACATACATACATACATACATACATACACACATACATACATACATATCTATATATATAATTAATAATATCAAAGAGTAATCAGAAATATTTGAAATTTCCATTACCTCTGGCCTAGCGTGTAAAGAAATTTAGTCAATAGTTTATATGTTATTCATATAAATACAGTGTACATTTAAACACATATGAAGCAGCAATCATAGGATTCTTTGCACGCTAGACAGGATAGTTAAATTCCAAACCTCCAATTTTCTGGATAATTCGAACCGAAAAGACGGCATTCTATTTACTGATGACAAGGACATGCGCTTGCGCGGTATATTTGAAAAATTAGAATGTATAAGCACGGGGTATATACTGGATTGCCTCGTGTATATATATTTAATCTAAGGTGTACCGGCTGAAGAAGACTTCGCCTAGCAAATTATTTTATTTGCTAAAAAAAGTTTGAAACCATTCGTTCAGGAGTTAGATGGTAAAAGTTTTTATATTTCATTCCCTTCGGAATTTTATCCCTAATAGTCGTTGGGAATTTAAGTGTCCTCTCTTGCGTGCAAGGAATCCTATAATGGATGCCTCTTATCTGTTTAAATGTACACTGTATATATATATATATATATATATATATATATTATAGAGAGAGAGAGAGAGAGAGAGAGAAAGATATGTTTCTTTATTAGCCACACAGGGCTGCACACAGATAGAACAAATTACAAGGTAGAGCTTTTCTTTTGGGGGTAAAAAAAAGGGGAGTGGTGGTTTTCGATCAAAAGGGATCGTAAAAGGAAAGAAAGAGGACAAAAAAAGGGAGGGGTTAAAAAAGGGGGGGGGAGAGCAAAAAAAAACAAAAAATTAATAATAGGGATCGTTATCACAGAAATGTCAATATGAAGTGTAAAGGGGAGGACAGGTGAGGTTTACCCGTGGAAAGAAAAGCCTACGGAAAAGACCACGGTAACCTCGGTCAATGAAGTCACATGTTATATTTCTTTTTTTTTTTTTTGCAAATAAGCAACTCTCTGTATTAATTTTTACGGTTCATAGAATCATAGTCAAGGTGGCTTCGTCATTCATACGTGCCAGATAGATAGATAGATAGATAGATAGATAGATAGATAGATAGATAGATAGATAGATAGATAGATAGATAGATAGATAGATAGATAGATAGATAGATTGATTGATGGATAGAAAGAAAAATGAATGGATAGATGCATAGACAAATAGATAAATATTCAACTGTATCAGCGCCAAGCAGTAATTAGACATGCGGGAATTTTAGATTAGTGAAAATAACTTTATGATATATTTCAATTCCTAAAGGCAAATTTCTCGCTTATGGTAAACGGTGTAAAAGTACTCTATCTGGATTCGCAGACGCAGCGTGTCTGATATTTTACCCTACCTCAATGGAAATTACCGAACAGAGGTAACTCTGAATACATTTAGAACTCTAGCTCTAAAATTCAGTCTGCAACGTTGATTAAGTTGCGTCTCTGGACCACCCGGTCGAGAGAAATTCAACAGTATCCGCGCCATGTATAAATACACACACACATAACATATATATATATGTATGTATGTATGTGTATAGACATACACACACATATATACATATACTTACATATATATGTATTTATAAATGTATCTATAAATATATATATAAATATATATATAAATATAAATGTACATATATATATATATATTTTGATAAGCATAACAAATGCGCAACCGGTAAAAAGAACTTTCACCTAATTAAATTACTTAAATTACTTCAATTATTTGTCAGCATTTTCTTCATTTCCTTTTTTATATATATATATATATACATATATATATATACATATATATGTACATATATATTTATATAAATATGTATTTGTGTGCGTGTATATATATATATATATATATGTGTGTGTGTGTGTGTGTGTATATAAATGTATGCGCATTTATATATGTATATATATTTATACATGTGTATATATATATGCATATATGTGCATATATATTTATACGTGTGTGTATGTGTGTATATATATAATAATGCTTGGTTGTATGTAATCTTATATATGAAAGCATTTGAAGATTAAACTGGAGAAAATCTTCACAGTAGAGAACCCTACTGTTTCTACCCCCGTGTATATATATATATGAATGTTTATAGACATTATTCTTCTTTGTTACACAAAAACCTCAATATAGAGTATTAAAAATAGACAGTATGAAATGCAACTGAATATAATTATTTTTTAATGACAGTTTTTCTGTCTATTGTTCAATATTGTAATTTGATATTTTGACTGACAACACTACAGTAAATTTTAAACCTGTAATCTTTTATTTAAGCTTTCTGTCTTTGTGTCTTTTATTTGTATATATAGAGAGGTTTTTATAGAATTGACGGCTTATCAATTTTATAGAAAGAGAAAGACTGAACCATGAACAGATCTCAGAAATTTCTGAAAATAACATTCAAGAAACCTGACAATAACGACGTTCTTCGAACATTACATTAGATATGACCACAGAAAAATTGTACTCACTAAAGAAAAGTAAATGCAAAAACGTTGAAACCCACTGTCTCTAATCAGTTTCAAATAAAATGCACACACACGTGCAGAATTAGACACCCACGCTCACATACACACATACACGCATGTATATATATATATATATATATATATGATTTATTACCTGCGCACTTGATTTGAATGTATTTTATAAGGATGCAGCTCACACGGGATTTCCGGTACGTGTTAAGCAACATAATTATGTATTGTTTTAGCGATCCTACCGATGTACTACGGGTGACAAATTAATTTATTTGCTCATCTATAGGGAAAC
>NC_043005.1:9623972-9648972 GCF_006345805.1 Octopus sinensis | reverse complement strand
GCTGGTCTTGCTGTTGCTTTTGCAACTGTATTATAGAAGCTAATAGGTCTTCCATCGTTTAACAAGTCGTATCACGAATAAATTGTTAAATAACCTCCGTGAAACCCGTATCACTTGATGGATGTTGTATCATCCGTCTCCAATGTCGAGGTATCTCTATGATATTTCGACGTATGATTTAGATACACGGTACCAGTGTAGTGTGGAGTCGCAATGGCCCAGTGGTTAGGGCAGCGGACTCGCGGTCATAGGATCGCGGTTTCGATTCCCAGACCGGGCGTTGTTAGTGTTTATTGAGCGAAAACACCTAAAAGCTCCACGAGGCTCCGGCAGGGGATGGTGGTGATCCCTGCTGTACTCTTTCACCACAACTTTCTCTCACTCTTTCTTCCTGTTTCTGTTGTACCTGTATTTCAAGGGGCCGCCTTGTCACTCTCTGTGTCACGCTGAATATCCCCGAGAACTACGTTAAGGGTGCACGTGTCTGTGGAGTGCTCAGCCACTTAGACGTTAATTTCACGAGCAGGCTGTTCCGTTGATTCGGATCAGCCGGAACCCTCATCGTCGTAACCGACGGAGTGCTTCCATCCACCAGTGTAGTTACAGTAGACAAGCTAAAGCGATGCAGACGTAATAACAACGTATTGTTGGTCCAACAATCTTTTCACGAACCAACACTCAATATTCCAAACGAACTAATCTACCAACACCTTCCGACTTCACTCCCAACTCAACCCGAACTAACACAGAAACTCCACTCCGACCAACACTATTTACAATCACTCGGTCCAGTCTATATCTCACAAGGGGCATCGTGACTCTCAGCACAACAGTGGACAAACCATATACATACATACATACATACATACATACATACATACATACATACATACATACATACATACATACATACATACATACATCATACATACATACATACATACATACATACATACATACATACATTCATTCATTCATTCATACATACATACATACATACATACATACATACATACATACATACAGTTGAAATTTACAGAAAAAAAGACGAAGACGTGTATAAACCACAAAAAGTTGTATTAGTTTAAAGCTGGGGAAGGTGAGAAAATCTTTTACGTTTCGAGCCAGCACTCTTCTATATATATATATATATATGTGTGTGTGTGTGTGTGTGTGTGTGTGTGTGTGTGTGTGTGTGTGTGTGTGTGTGTGTGTGTGCAGTGTGTGTGTGTGTGTGTGTGTGTGTGTATCTGTTATATAAAATCCGTTCTGTCTGTCTGTGTGTGTGTATGTGTGTCTTCTATGATCTCGGCACCCTCCATCCGATTGCGCTCAAATTTTATATGTACATACCGACGGTATCAGGGCGTGTATAAGTTTTGAAAAAATTATAAAAATCGATTCCAGGTGAGAATGCGATCGATAAAGCCGTGGGAACCTGCATTTGTACGCGCAAGTACATCAACTGTTGCGATGTACTTACTGGTAATTTTAACTCTTCGGTTACATATTTGTGTTAATAAAATCGTTTTTCTTTGGAATAGAAAAAAGTCTATCTTTATTTCCGCTTTTGCTGGTGTCTCAAATTGAGTTTAAATAAGTGTTTCTAAAAGGGGAGGCCTATGGGATGGTCGGACAAGACGTTTTGAAAAAAATTGGTTTAAATGTTTGACAACTCAGCACCGGGGGCCTTTTGCTCGTGTATATATATATCTTTGGCGAAATAGGATTATGATTTGCGTTCATTATTGCCCTTCGTTTTTTTTCTTTTTGCTATATCAACCCAATGAAGAACTATTGTAACTAATGTACCAAACGAAGAACTATTTCATATTTATGTGGATACCAATTACTAATGCATTATTTTACATTTTATTGCTAATATAGTATAATTTCATTATCCTCATATGAATCATCATTTTTCTAATTAATTTTATGAGGTCCCCATTATCGCGGATTTTCAGTTAAAACATATGTTCCCTTGATTCAAAGCTTATTTCAAAACATAAGCATAATCATTAGCAATTAATTAATTCCAGCTTGTAATAGCTTTTCTCGTTCGACATAAATATAGATATGGTAAGGTTTTTAGCAGAACTTCAGTTAAAATTACGTGTTTTTCTTATAATTATTTCATAGCTCAATTACCCGTTACATTTAATGGAATCTGTCCAAGATAAATAATTTGTCACCCGCCTCCGTAATTGCATCAAATATTAAGCTCCAGATATTTGTCTTGTCAACAATAGATAAATATCTCCGGTAAACTATTCATTTTATGATGCGAAACTTCTACTGTTTCCCCCTCAAATCTGTATCCACCGCGCATATTTCCTTGTATTTAGAAGGGACCCAATGAAAATAGAAATATTTGAATCTGCCCCGAAAATATTATTATGGAGCTTGTACAACAACATGCTGTTCATGAATATTCTTATTCCAAAGAGGAAATTCATAACGGTTTGACAATGAATTGAAGATCTTTAAATATTTAGCAGTGACAATTTTGACAAGCTGGCTTAGAGGTGTATCGAAGTAATAGAATTGCATAAATGATGGTTCAACTCAAATACAGAAATGTTTTCTGGGAAGAAACACAACTATATTTATGCTTAAAACCTCAGTAACCGTTGAAGTAATCTGAATTCCGAAGATGACAGTCAGTATAACTGGGGATGGAAGCACTCCGTCAGTTACGACGATGAGGGTTCCGGTTGATCCGAATCAACAGAACAGCCTGCTCGTGAAATTAACGTGTAAGTGGCTGAGCACTCCACAGACACGTGTACCCTTAACGTAGTTCTCGGGGATATTCAGCGTGACGCAGAGAGTGACAAGGCCGGTCCTTTGAAATACAGGTACAACAGAAACAGGAAGAAAGAGTGAGAGAAAGTTGTGGTGAAAAAGTACAGCAGGGATCACCACCATCCCTGCCGGAGCCTCGTGGAGTTTTAGGTGTTTTCGCTCAATAAACACTCACAACGCCCGGTCTGGGAATCGAAACCGCGATCCTATGACCGCGAGTCCGCTGCCCTAACCACTGGGCCATTGCGCCTCCACTAGTCAGTATAACTATTAAATAAATGGATGGATTGGTTTAGCAGCTTAAAGGAATTTAGAGAAAAGCGGGGGTAGAAGGTGTTTCCATAGTAGGAGAGACCGGAAGAAAGGAGCAGGGCTCTTCTTTCTCTCGTTTTAACAATCGTTGGTCCCATCGCTTTTTATTTAGTCATCCAAGCCCTGTCTTATGAATTTTATTAAGCAGAAGTGAATATAGGCGCAGGAGTGGCTGTGTGGTAAGTAGCTTGTCTACCAACCACGTGGTTCCGGGTTCAGTCCCACTGCGTGGCACCTTCGTCAAGTGTCTTCTACTATAGCCTCGGGCCGACCAAAGCCTTGTGAGTGGATTTGGTAGACGGAAACTGAAAGAAACCCGTCGTATATATGTATATATATATATGTGTGTGTGTGTTTATGTGTCTGTGTTTGTCCCCCTAGCATTGCTTGACAACCGATGCTGGTGTGTTTATGTCCCCGTTACTTAGCGGCTCGGCAAAAGAGACCGATAAAATAAGTACTGGGCTTACAAAAGAATAAGTCCCGGGGTCGAGTTGCTCGATTAAAGGCAGTGCTCCAGCATGGCCGCAGTCAAAATGACTGAAACAAGTAAAAGAGTAAAGAGTATAACAGTAACTTTCTACCAAATTAGAAATATATCCGCAAAGGTAGTACTTTGCATCTTTATAAACATTCTAACAAATCATATTCTTAATCATTAAACCCTGAAATAAAGGGTTCAAATCTATGTTTTGTTCCTTGTACTTGCAAATTCTGTGGTATCGACAATTAAATGTAATTCCTCTGAATACCAGAGGTTGTCTTCTTTCACAATTCGGGACAATAACCTCTAAGCATACATGCACAATTGGTGCTCAAAATGCATTTGACACTGCTTTCCTTTTTCATTCGTAAAGCCATCCAAAAACAGTCAGACTCCTAGCAGAAATCAAACATTTCTACAAACACAGGCTTTAATAACATTCCGAAATCTATGCTTAGTAAAATCTCATTCAACAAAGATATGAATTAGTGTCTGCACATATCGAGGAAAAATAACTACATCACTAAAAGTTCCCCACTGATGAAAATGCATGCAGAAATACGTTTCAAATATTCAGAAATTCTGTTCATACTCTCACAGCCTCAGATAAATTTTTTCTGCAAATTCATGCATGTATGTACGTATTAGTGGAGGCGCGTGGCTTAGTGGTTAGGGTGTCAGCATCATGATCGTAAGATTGTGGTTTCGATTCCTGGACCGGGCGACGTGTTGTGTTCTTCAGCAAAACACTTCATTTCACGTTGCTCCAGTCCACTCAGCTGGCAAAAATGAGTAACGCTGCGATGGACTGGCGTCCGTCCAGCTGGGGAACACATGCCCCATTGAAACTGGGAGAACGGACTCATAATCCTGGCTAGGCTTTAAAAGGGTGCATTTATTTATTTTATTTTATGTACGTATTATGTATGCATTCACGCACACATGCATGCATATATGCATGCATGCATTATGTATGTATGTATGTATGCACAAATATCCCAGATCACATCCAGAAAAGTCATAAAACCGACATATATGAAGTCATTCAAACGTGCACAAATATATCTCCCATAGATATTTATCCTCTCTAGCAGTGGTTTTTAATGTCAGAGGTCAGCGACTTCGTCTAACACCCACTAACGCCTTATGATTCATACATTTCTGAACTCCTCGTCACCAAGTTTGTGTTCAACGTAGCCCCGAGCTAGAAATCTTCAAATCCATCTCTTAAACTAATGGACATTGCTTATATTATGCATAATTTAAAAGTCAAACCACTGAAACTATATATATAATAAAATAATCATGACCACCCCCAAGCAAATGACAATTATAAAATATTTTCCTATTAGTCAATACAAGAATTTTCCATTGCAACAAAATGTTTGCACCTATAAATCATACTTCCTCAAAGATACAATCTCATAACATCTTGTGATTGTCAGTGAGTGTTTTCTCGCATGAATTACTGTTACTGTATCTATGTAGCTGTCACAAGTTGTACAATCGTTACGGCTACTATAACTAATAATGTACTGGTTAAAAGCAATTTTGCTTTTGTGTGTTGCAATAAATCTTTGATTTAATAATAATGACCTTATAAGTGATATAATAATAATAATACCTATATCAGTGCAGTAATAATAGTAACGATTTAATAATTTACTAGCGCCTATGTTTTCACTTTTTCTGCAGCCATCAACCTACAAAAGTTCAAAGTGTACATCGGAATCGAAATCTTGGGTAGCCAGCCAAGAGCACAAAACCTTGTTCAACACACAGTCAACAGCAAAAAAACAATAAACACAATTGGAACTTGTTGTCTATGCTTTCTGTAAAAGACCATGATTGTCCATAAGCATCAGTTTGAAAGCACTACTCACATTAAAGTATAAATGAGTCTAAAGCCGTGATTCCCAACGTGGGGCATGGCAATATTTTGGTGGGGCATGCGTAGAGATATGTTGAATTTACATCTTTTGTACACAATGTTTAGTATACCACTAGAGAAAGGGGCCAATTCGAGAATGAGTTTTTTTTTTTAAATCTTTACATACCTTCAGTGGAAAATTTTATCAAATTTTGGACACTTTACGGACAACAGGTCGTTTTCATCATATTAATAAGATCTGATGCCACTAAAGAGGGAATTGATTATTTCCTTCGATTTTGGTTTGTGAAAACATGTAGGTAATTACAAACGCGTATGTGTATGCGTGCATGCGTGTATGTAGTTTAGAACTGGTCAGTACTGAAAGCAATGCCATCTTAATTCCCCATGGAGAAATAAACTGGAGACAAACTTTGTGTGCAGGAGTGTCTAAAACTATTGACTCATCTCCGGTGACAAAAATCTTGGTACACAAGAAAAGTGTGGTGCTTCAGAGTGTTGTTGGAGCAATAAATGGCGTTGGGGATGAGGGGTGAAAGTATTGAACGGTGTGGAATGGGTTGAAATGGAGTGGAAGTAAGGGGTAGGGTCAGTGAAGGAAGAGAAATAGGTAGAGAGAGAAAGAAAGAGAGAGAGAGAGAGAGAGAGAGAGAGGGAGAGAGATTTATGGTACTGGTAACGCACACATACATACACACACGTATGTATATGAGCAGAGATAAATATTGGCAGGTCACTTTATTCCCACCAGTCAGTTTGGGAATTCAGCAAAAAGGTAAGAAAAAACTTCTATCATTAATACAAAGGCTTTTTGCAGCTGAGAAGATTCACGGAATATGTTTTGTTTCTTTTTGAGCATGTTTTCCGAAAGTTTATACTTAAATCTTTTAGAAGAAACTGTTTAAAGAATTTGCTTGAACTGAAATCTCTTCGTGTTTGATTCAAAAATACATAAAATGAGTAATGCAACTAAAAATAAAAAGTTCATCAATATTCAGAGGAATATTTAAAACTTGGACTTATACCCACTATACACAATAAACTGTGATCAAGTTATGGGCGAAAAATTCGGATCTTGTGAATTTTCCGAAGTCCTCTCCTCCCTCCCTTGGAAAAAGATTTTCCCATAAATTTCTTTATAATCCTAATCTATGCCGGTTGAAAGGCATAAAAGTTCATTAAAAGAAAGACATTTTCCTAAAAGTTATGAGGGAAAAACTCGGATCTTGTGAATTTTCCGAAGTACTCTCCCCACTCACCCCGTTGCTCTCCACACATTTTTTTATATCTGTTACGGTATTTTTTTTTAAATTTTGTTTCCGGGTAATATTGTAAACAATAACCAAATTATGAATAACAAAAATTAAATATTACACGGGGGCATCAGGATTTTAGAAATGATTTTGTGGGGCATGGCCAAAAATCGATTGGGAAGAATGGTCTAAAGCAATACAACAGATTAAAATATATTTCAGTGAACAAATTTTTAAAATGTCTTGAAAGACGCCTTAAAGTGGCCATAACATTCAAATATTTTTGAACCTCATACGACTTATAGAGAATAAAGGCAACCAATCGAATATAATCAAGAAATATAAACGTACGAGTAAATTCGTGTAGCTATATAGGTCTACACTTGGCTAGCTACATGACTACAGAATGTAGAAAGAAAAAATTACTTGTATGTACTTTTCTCCTTCCTATTTACATCATTTCTGACATTTCACTAACAATTTCCATTCGACTATTTGGGTAATATATTCTATTTTATAAAAATAATTATTGTCATCGTTCTTGTAAAGTAAACCAAAGAAAGGTAAATTGGTTTATATTGAACATCTGGGAACAATAATTGGCAACAGATTTATTTGACTTATTTTGAACACCTTTTAGAACATTAAAGTAAATATTCGGAGCTAATAAATATTTCAATACAAGTTTCTTGATGTCACTGACAAGAAGTAGACAATTATTATGCTGGTAGAGGATAAATTATTTTTACTTATAAACTATCAACTACATTCTACCATACACGTACCGACATACACGTACATTTACTGTTATATACATTTATACCTATATTTGTTGGGGATACACACATACACACATTATATATATATATTTATATATGTATGTATATATATATATGTAGAAGAGCGTAGGCTCGAAACGTAAAATACTTTTTCTATTCATGAGCGGTATATTAATGCGTCTGTTTGTTTTGTACACCACCTGTCTTCGTCTTTTGTTTTTTCGTAAACTCTCCTATATATATATATATATATGTAATTATGTATGTATGTATGGATGTGTATATATATATATATATATATATATATGCGTGTGTGTGTGTGTGTGTCTGTGTGTGTGAGTGCGTATATAAATGTATAAAAGTGTATTGGTATATATGTACGTATATATATCCTACTGGTTTAAATGTTACCTTAAGTTCCAATGTGCTGCCAAATTATAAATACATACATACTTGAAGAGAAACCTATAACGCTATGGCGAAATTTAAATTCGAAGTATTTCACAAGATTTTAATCTGATGTTTTCCTGTTTCATTCCAACAGGAAATAAACAAGGTATAATGTTATCTTAAAGAATCCAATAACGCGTTCGTATAAATACTAATCTTTTATTTTCACTTAGTGTCAGAACAAGTTCTTTTTAAAAGAAATTCCTTGTTAATGCCCCTATTGTTAAAATACTGGCATTACACACGTATATCAACTCTCATCAACCACACATTTCAATTGTCCTTTCACTGAGCATTTAAATCGTTATGTGCGTAAGATTTGTCCTTAGAAGTCTCTATCCGAAATGCCTATAGCTTGACTAAATATATATTTCGTTCGAAGAGAAATATATACAAAGCCTAAGTATATTCTGAAAGAATGTGTATCCATTTAGTTACTTCTGGTTTCCAATCTGTGATATACTGTACATCGGTTCGTCCTTACGCGGTTCTTGTCCACATAGTCCCTCACACATTGTCCACATAGTCCACATAGTCCCTCACACAACTCTAAAATATTTTGAGAGAAAAGAAAGCTGGCAATAGTCAGCCATAATTATTATCACCGCGCAACAAGCCGATTGTGGAAGCCAGAGAGAGAGAGAGACACAGAGAGAGAGAGTAATATAAAGGGAGATGAAGAGGGAGATATGAATTGAGAGAGGGAGAGTGAGATAGAACTCGGTACATAAGTGTTTGTTTTATTTATCGATCCTAGAAGGATAAAATATAATGTCAACATGGTAGAGCTTTAATTTTATATATATATAGGCGTAGGAGTGGGTGTGTGGTAAGTAGGTCGCTTACCAACCACATGGCTTCGGGTTCAGTCCTACTGCGTGGCACTTTGGGCAAGTGTCTTCTACTATAGCCTCGGGACACCCACAGCCTTGTGAGTGGATTTGGTAAACAGAAACTGAAAGAAGGCCGTCGTATATATATATATGTATATATATATATATATACGTGTGTGTGTGTGTGTGTGTGTGTGTGCGTGTGGATTTTGTGTGTCTGTGTTTGCCCCCCCCCTCGCCAACATCGCTTGACAACCGATGCTGGTGTATTTACGTCCCCGTAACTTAGCGGTTCGGCAAAAGAGCCCGATAGAATAAGTACCAGGCTTATAAAGAATAAGTCCTGGGGCTCAATTTGCTCGACTACTGAAGGCGTTGCTCCAGCATGGCCACTGTCAAATAACTGCAACAAAGAGTAAAAGAGTAAAAGAGTAAAGAGTAATATCCGTGCAAAGCATAGCTGTGTGGCAGACTGCACATCTTGCAGAGACAGGTTCCGCTTCACACCCATTAGTTGGAAAGGGTTTTCCACGTTTGCCTTTACACGAGCATGTTAAATATAACAATACACAGCTTTTACTCTCTTTTACTTGCTTCAGTCATTTGACTGCGGACACGCTGGAGCACCGCCTTTAGGCGAGCAAATCGACCCCAGGACTTATTCTTTGTCAGCCTAGTACTTATTCTATCGGGCTCTTTTGCCGAACAGCTAGTTTACGGGGACGTAAACACACCAGCATCGGTTGTCAAACGATGTGGGGGGGGGTGACAAACAGAGACACACACACACACACACACACACACGCGCATATATATATATATATATATATATATTATATATATATATATATACGGTGGGCTTCTTTCAGTTTCCGTCTACCAAATCCAATCACAAGGCTTTGGTTAGCCCGAGGCTATAGTAGAAGACACTTGCCCGAGGTATCATGCAGTGGGACTGATTCCGGAAGCATGTGGTTGGCAAGCAAGCTACTTACAACACAGCTACTCCTGCACCTGCGACACACAGCTTTATTTTAATAATTCACTTACTCATTCACACACACACACACTCATTCACTCACCCACTCACACACTCATTTACTCACTCACACACTCACACACTCATTTAGTGTGCCTCTAATTAATTAAATACATCTGCGAATTAACCATTTTCTGATCCGTTGTCAGAGTGTCACTTCTAGTTGGGCTGTGAACAATGTATTTAATTTATCTTTCTGTTGAAGCGCAATGATGCAAATACATCCAACCTACATTCACAGGAGGCTTTTATGTCCCACTGTGTTGTGTTTCTCACACATTTTCTATAATTATAATCTCTCTCCCTCGAAAGTTTCCGAGGAGTGGCCTTGCCACGTTTAAATGTAAACGAGCCTACGAAATATAATTGTGCATATTTTTATATGCACATATGCACTAGCACAGCCCTTGCTACCTCACTGAAGGGTAGCGTATATATATGGAAACAAATGCTATGGTGGGCTCCATCGATTGAATCGAAAAATCTTCAAGTTGTTACTACAGAGCAGGTGAAGACGAATGACTAAAGAATGAGGAAGAATAAAAGAATACAATGATACGCAAAACATGCTGTTCTCTATAGGGAAAACTCACACGTTTCGGTGAATGCAACCAAAAGTGCGAATATACACATAAGAAGGACACAAGCACAAAAAGGCACTTTATCACATATAATGACTGACTGACTGACTCACTCACTCACTCACTCACTCAGTTAGTCAATGAATCACTTTCTTACTCATTCACACTCACTCAATCACTCACTCACTCACCCTCTCACTCACTCACTTACTCATTCATTCAATCATTCACTTACTCATTCACACACACACACACTCATTCACTCACCCACTCACACACTCATTTACTCACTCACACACTCACACACTCATTTACTCACTCACTCATTCACTCACTCACTCGCTCAATAAATAAATCAATCAATCAGTTACTCACCCACTCACTCACTCAAGCCATCACTCATTCACTCAATCACTCACTCTCTCACCCTCTCACTCACTTACTCACTCACTCATTCACTTAATCAATCACTTAATCACTCATTCACACATACGCTCATTCACTCGCTCACTCACACACTCATTCACTCACTTGCTCACTCACCCTCTCACCCTCTCACTCACTCACCCACTCACTCACTCATTCACTTAATCAATCACTTACTCACTCATTCACACACACACTCATTCGCTCGCTCACTCACCCTCTCACTCACTCCTTCACGCACCCTCTCACTCACTCACTCACCCACTCACTCACTCATTCACTTATTCACACACGTTCTTAAATATTTACTAACGGTTTTCACAATTTAGCACAAGGCCAGCAAACTTGAGAACAGAGAAAGGTGAAATTCTCCGACCCCAGCCTCTATTTTCTCACCACAAATTTATGAAAAGTCAATTGAAACTCAGCGGTATTTTGATTCACAACATAATAAATCGAAAGAAGTACCACTCGTTATTTTGTCCGATGTGCTAATGACCCTTCCAGCTCTCACCTTTCTCAAATATATAAAACACCCTTTCTAATTATGACACGAGGACAACCATTTTAGGGAAGAGGTTAAGTCGATCACGTCAACCTTAGTGCTCAAGTGGCACTTATTTTATCGATCCAGCAATGTTGAAAGGCAAACTGATGACCTCGGCTGTCGCAAGTATATAGTAAGAAAAGACATCAAGGAACCCAAGAAGAAAGTTGACACAATCTACTTTATTGCAATGAATAAGCCGCTGCTGATGTTATTGAGGTTTGTGCTTTGTAGCATAATGAAAGGTAAGAGAGTCTAGTTTGCTGGACATTGTTGTAGAGCTGAAAAAGAGGTAATTTCTACTCTTCTCCTCTGGAAGCCCTCTACTCGCAATACCAGAGGGCGCACACTCTCCTACCCTGATGTAATCTCCAGGGATACAGGCATCCAGCAACAGGACCTCCGTAATGCCATGATGGACCATGAAGTCTGGCGTAGCATGGTAAATTCCATTGTCTCGACCACGGTCGAACAATGATGAATGATGATGATAATTACAATGACCACCTAATAATGCGAAAGGGATGACTGACTACTAGAATCTCCTACTTAATGAATGTGCTCGACATCAATTAGTAACGGGGTCTCTACAGCCCTGCAGGTGAAGTAGCCATTTTACCTGCAACTCAAACGTAACCAAATTTTCCCTCTAAACACATCTTACTGCTTTAAAAGGTCAAGCACTCGATAATATAGTCCGTAATGTACCATCAGCGACAAACAGACAGGATGATCATGGTTGGAACAAATCATTTTTTTAAAAATTTATTTTAGTTTATTTTAATCAGGGTGTATCTGGAGATTAGACAAACAATGAGATCGACGGCAAAGATGAGGAAAATAACAAAAGCAACTACTACTACTACTACTACTACTACTACTACTACTATACTACTACTACTACTACTACTACTACTGCTGCTGCTGCTGCTGCTGCTGCTGCTGCTACTGCTGCTGCTGCTACTAATACTGTTGTCTCAATTATTTTTGTCCCCTGATACCACTGTGATTTTACTAAACAGTTCACATAGTCGCTTTTCGCAAGCGCTCATTATTCTGTGCCCCTATTTATAAATTTATCGTGACCTGCAACAATATATATGCTCTACATGTTAAATGCATTAACCCCGGTTTATTTTAGGAGGGCTAAACTATGCATGGGTATTGTCTATTTTGTCTAGGCTAACATAATGAGAAAAGCAAAAAGAAATTCAAAATTATAATACCACTACAAATAATACTAAACGTTAGAGATATCAATCAAGAAGAAAGTGAACAAAGATAACCAATTATCGATTCATCAATCGATTTACATCACGTGCCTGTCTAGTGTTTAATAGAAAGACAATGCATCTGGTTGTAATTATTTCGATAATAGAGAAAAATTAAATGATGTAAGATTTCAATAAAATAGCTGTATAAAAAAATTAAAACCAAATGAATTAACGACGTCATACGATAAAAAATGTGCAACGTCTATCTATCTATCTATCTATCTATCTATCTATCTATCTATCTATCTATCTATCTATCTATCTATCATATACGTCATTCTATGTTAATTTAATATGTATGAACAACATATATGCATATACATACATACATACGTACGTAATATATATATATATATTATATATATATAATATATATATATATATATATATATATATATATGTATATATATATATATAAATATATATATATATATAAATATATATATATATATATATATATATATACAATATATATATATATAAATATATATATGTATAAATATATGTATATATATATAAATATATATATATATATATATACATATATATATATCATATATATATATATTATATATAATATATATATATATACATATATATATATATATATAAATATATATTATATACAATATATGTAATATATATAAATATATGTATATATATATATAAATATAATATATATATAATATATATATATACATATATATATATATTATATATATATATATATATATATATATAGATATATATATATATATATATATACGTTTATGCGTTGATTGCATTGGTTGCATTCGTCGTTCGTATATGTGCATTTAGCATGTATTTACAACGTATATGCATCTATATATACATATATAAATGCATATGTCTATGTGTTCGTTGCAATAGTGTTCATGTAAGTATATTGATATGTTGTAACAATCTTGGTTCGACAGCGAAAAATTACACGAGAGGGTTGAATTGTCAGAGAAAGGAATATAAGTTTTAAGATGGAGACAGTAAATGAGAGTGAACAACAGTTGTAAAGGTGGAGCTGTGGTATTTAAGTAAATACGATGGTTAAAAGGGAAAATATGGTGGAATTTGCTTTTTAATAAGATATTTTGAAATCGAAATTTTTGATAATATTATTTAAAATTTATCGTAAATATTGTGTAGAGTTTTGATTACGTAGATGCATATATATATAGTAATCAAAAAGGATGAATTTTGTCGAGTGAAAACATGAAATAAAACTTCCAGCTAACAATATATTGTATTTAGTTGTATAAATACAATCGATAAAAATGGTACGTTGAACTTGATTTGAAGAATGGAAAATCCGAACAGAGTCCTTATGCAGGGAAAAATTGACAAGAGAGAATTTAATGAAAGACAGCAGAAATGTTCACTCCGCACGGCAAGTTCAATGTCCTCTTTTTATTCGTTTTCCCCAAATAATAATAGTCTTCCTGAATCAAGCAGACAAGTTTGGAGTCTGTTTGATCATATATAATAAAGTACGTTGGTGCAACCTCTTATTTCACGCTGAAAACAGCTCTTAGGAGGTAAAATCAGAGCCAACGATACATATATAAGTTCAATAGGCACGAGTCTGTATTACACACACACACACTAAGGTATACATGTATGTGCTTGTGTGTGTACATACATACATACATACATACATACATAAATATATATATATATATACATATATATATACATATATATATATATATACATATATATATATATACATATATATATACATATATATATATATAACACATATATACATATATATAATATATATATATATATACATATATACATATATATATTATATATATATATATATATATATATATATATATATATATATATATATATATATATATATATTATATATAATAAAGCGTGATTTATTCGATATCAGAGTTGTTTGAAAACCGAGGTACTACTGTATCTCTCTCTGTCTCTCTGTCTCTCTGTCTCTGTCTGTCTGTCTCTCTCTCTCTCTCTATATATATATATATATATATGTGTGTGTGTGTGTGTGTCTGTCTGTCTGTGTGTGTATGTGTGTGTGTGTGTGTGTATGTGTGTGTAATTGTTAAAGAGCACAACAAACGTTATATTAAATATACCATACGTTATCCTTAACGCCAATCTTTAACTTCCCTACTCACTCTATCTATCTATCTTTCTTTCTATACATTTACTTTTCTTTCATTTTACCACTTAATATCCACTTCCGCTAGCATTCTGTTATTGAACGTTGATACGTTCGTGTCTTTTTTATGGATGTTTATAATATCAGGACTTTAACCTACATTTACGCAGAATTACGCATAAGAACTTACGAACTTATTTCTACAAGATCGTAAAGTTAAACTGTGAACTCTTATGCTTCATTTTTATTCTGTTTCTCCATCCCCTTATTCCTTTACTCTTGTTCTTTATGCCGTAATTTCGTTAATCTATACTCTTCTCATTTTCCCTATTTGTCTCCGATGTCGGAATATCCCATGCTCTGGGATACCGCAGAAACAGCTGTAAAACTTTGAATTTCTTTTCCCAATAATAATAATAATAATAATAATGTATATGACTTGAGATGTCTCCCTTGCCTTAAGGTTTTTTTTCTTCTTTGACAATTATATGTCCGCTATATCGGAAATCTGAAATGGCTCCATTAACTACCGTCTTGGCTATAACCCTGCAGCCCTAGTAATCCATTACAACACTTACCTAGCGTACCTAATCGTTTAGATCACCTGTGAACTACCCCCCTCCCAATATATATATATATATATATATATATATATACATGCACATCACACACACATATTCACATGTATGCATGTATGTGTGTAGGTTTGTGTGTAAGCTTGTATATTCTCTTCTGCTTTTAATTATTCAAACTCTTCCTCTGAGGAATAACCTACTGTGTAAAACAAAGCGGCAAAATTCCATTGTTGGAATGTAGATAAAAGAAACAAAGTCACATTTAGAATTGAGAAAATCATGCATATTTTTTACTGTCGTATGTATAACGGGCGAGATAATTGGTGGATTTCTTGTTCTGAATATTCTAGCTTATACATATTGTCAATTACGCATTTGTTCGCAGACTCAAGTGCACCAATTACACAGGTTTACAAAGAAAGCAGCCTTCAACTTTGCTGTCCCGATGGTCTGGAGAGAACTATGAAGCCATGCACATGATTGTTAGTTTTGTCTAACAAATATGATAGGTTTCAATGCTTCTTCTAGAAAGAAGCTCAAATATCCCAGCTATGAGACTTCTTTGCCACTTAGATGATCTCCCTGTCCCTACACATCCAGCAAATAAGGAACTTCTGCCTTCATACGATGAAGAAATCTCTTCAGGGGAAGATTCTGCCAAGACGATCTCTTCTGATGACAATGTCCCTGTTTATTCAGGATCAAGTTTCAATGAGCCCCACTGGATCAAGCAGGAACACCTGAGTGACTTTACCCATGATTTGTATCGATTTAAGCAGCAATCAGAGCTCCTGACATCCAGGATTAAACAGTGAAACCTGGTCAAGGCAGATGTAAGGATCACTAGTTTCAGGACACGAAACCAGGACTTGGCTTCATTATTCGATATGGAAAACAGTTTGTGCTACTGCAAAAATCTCTCTGGTTTGTTCCCCTTCCTTAGGTTCCCATGTCCCCGTCAGCCAGCAGTTCGAGAAAAAAGCCCGATTGAATAATTACTGGGCTTACAAAGTACAAGTCCTGCCGTCGATTTGTTCGCCTAAAGGCAGTGCTCTAGCATGGCCGCAGTCAAATTACTGAAGCCTGTAAAAGGAAAACCCGTAAAAGGAAAATAAATAGGCAGCTAAAGTAACAAACAATGCAATGATATGGATAAGATCTGGTCATCAAATCTAAGTAGAGATTTCAAACTTAAAATCTTCAAAGCCACAGTCGAACCAATTCTACTATATGGCTCAGAAACTTGGACGTTATCAAAGAAGCTTGAGAGGCGGTTGGATGGAACTTACACTCGCCTTCTTATGAGAGCTCAAAATCTCTCGTGGAAGCGTCATCCAACCAAAATGCAAATATATGGGAAATTACCACCTGTATCATCTCATGTGAAAAGTAGAAGAGTCCAGTTTGCTGGACATTGTTGTAGAGCTGAAAACGAGGGAACTTCTACTCTTCTCCTTTGGAAGCCATCTGCTCGCGATACCAGAGGGCGCACACTCTCCTAACCTGGTGTAATCTCCATGGATACAGGCATCCAGCTACAGGATTTCCGTAATGCTATGATGGACCGTGAAGTCTGGCATAACACAGTAAATTCCATTGTCTCGACCACGGTCGAACAATGATGATGATGAACAAATAAACTTAAATCAAGGAACCTCGCTAGGTGAGAATAACATACACACAACAATACTAAATAAACATAAAATTTGTTACATAAGGCCCTTCTATTCTCAAGCAAAGTTTCCCACTCCTAGTTTAGGGTTTGCCTATAAAAACCCATATTCCATATATTTCAAAGTCTTCCTCTACTAATACGGTAATTAATAACGTTTGGGCCAAGTTTCGTTTTTCTTTCTCCTTATCATCCCTTTCTCATCCCTCAATTCCTTATTACTACCCTCTGCCTTGCCGATTTGCCTGTCTATTGGTTCCAAATCATACGACTTTGATAATTTAGTAGGTTGACCTGAACACATTTCATTTTGACCAGCAAGCATTAAACAACTTCTAAATAAATAAATCTAGGTTATTGGAGCGACGCTCTCCTTTCTTATTAGAAGTATAGATGTCTGGATCACTGGAGTCAATTAGGCGTTCCCCCTCTAAAAACTTTACTAACACTTAAATTTCTCTGGTCTGACTAAATATATTCTGAAGAATCCATTCTGCCAACTGAAATAGTAGGAGAATCCCTGTAAATGTTTTTGCTCTGGATTTTAAAGTATGTTAAATCCTTCTGAATGTCCTTTATTTTGAAGTTCATGAATTCATCTGACGAAAACGGTCTCTTTACAATGATGCAATATTTCCATTAATCAATTAAAGGAGTCGTTAGAAACGGGTGTACTGCATTGAAACCAGTACCTCTGCCGTTACTCATTTATATATCTATATATATAAAAAACCTCTCTATGCGTGTGTATGTGTGTGTGTGTGTGTGGTGTATGCATGTACGCGCGCGTGTGTGTGTGTGTGTTTCCTCTATGCACAGCCAAACCGCTGGACCAATCTGTACCAAATTTGGCTAGGTTTCCCTTACTCGGGGAATTTTCTGGAGGAGGGGTCAAATTTTGACCCTTGCCCATATCGGGGGCTGTAGTCCCCCCTGTACAACCCTTCCGATTTTTTTTTCAGCGGTATAATAGTTTCACATCACATAACGCTATAGTTTCACTTTTGAAATGTATTTTATTTGAAGTCAACGTAAGGTGAAAGACAGAGGAAATGGACATGGAAATGTGTATGTGTTGGTAGGGGGGGTGCGAGACAGAAAGTATGTGCTAATTGTGTGGGTGAGAGAGAGAGAGAGTCAGAGAGTGATAGCCAAAGAGAAAGAAGAAAGAACAAAAGTTGTGTGAGAGAGTGTAAGAGAAAGAGGTGTGTTGGTGTGTGTGTGTATGTGTGTGTGACAGGCAGAGAGATAGAAAGAGACACAGAGAGTGGTGTTTTCAGAGAAAGAGAAGGCCTGACTTGCTACCTGAGAGAGAGAGAGAGAAAGAGAGAGACAGAGAGACAGAGACAGAGACAGAGAGAGAGACAGACAGACAGAATGGGGAAATAGTGATAGCGTAACTGTATTTTTTATTTAGTTTTTCTCGCATCTTTCTTTTAGTGAGTGGTACGGCCAAACCACTAGATCAATTTGTACCAAATTTTGCATGAAAGTTTTTCATTACTCGGGGAAGGTTCCAGCGGGAATCTGCATACCTGTTGTATACGTGGGTTTTCTCTTTTCGCCATAAACGTAAACGATCCTGATAGAAGCAAACACAATATTGAATAATTCTTCGTCATACGTCTACGATACCCTCTTTGTATTTTAAAGTAAAGATAACTGCTTTTTAATTGTGATAATGAAAGAAGAGGTTTAGTCCTTACCGCTAAAATTAATTTCTCTTGGAAAATATAAGGGTGACAGGGTCTTCATTCCGTGAGCCCCATTAATCGCACCTGACTTTCCCCTTGAATTTAAACGGCTCCAGTTCCCAGTGGAACTAAACTTTGCTATGTCCATAAACAAATCACTCAACGTTGTTGGACTTCACCTTGCTTCTTATTTTTCTCATGGGCAATTACATGTAGGATATTCACGAGTTGGAAGTCCCAAAATTCTTATTCTTTGAACACCAATTAAAGGACACACTGAAAACATTGTATATTTAGAAGTTCTACAAAATTAAACACTGATTTATTTCAAGATTTGTTTCGATAACTTTGTATATAGTCACGATATCTGATAGAAATTTCCTGAAAATATCTTTTTTTATCAGAATAAATATATATATATTTCCTTCAACATTCTTCAAACTTCCGAGCAACCTCGTGTACTTAGGCTAGTGTGTATATATATATATATATATACATACATACATACATATATACATACTTACAAACTCACACACACATTTATATATACACACACACATATATATATATATGTAAATATATATATACATACATACATACATACTCACACACACATTTATATATACACACATATATATATTTATATATATATATATATACATACATATTTACATACTCACACACACATTTATATATACACGCATATATATATATTATATATGTAAATATGATATACATACATACATACATACTCACACACACATTTATATATACACACATATATATATTTATATATATATATATATATATATATATATATATATATATATATATATATACATACTTACATACTCAAACACACATTTATATATACACGCATATATATATTTATATTAATTATATACATACATACATACTCACACACACATTTATATATACACGCATATATATATATATATACATTTATTATTATATTATTATTATTATTATTATTATTATTATTATTATTATTATTATTATTATTATTATTGTTATTATTATTATTATTATTATTATTGTTATTACTAATCTTATTATCATCACCATCATCATCATCATCATCATCATCATCATCACCACCACTATTATTTATTTAATTATTAAAACTAGTAGTTCCATATGTTGAGAGATATTGAAACATAATCTACAGGCACAAACCACATATCACAACGAAATAAGCTGAAAAAATAGAAGAAACGCAAAAACGAAAAAAAAACCCAAAAAAAACAGAGAAGGCAGTATATAGAAAACGCAGAAAGTAGAAAGCGGAAAGCGAAATCACAAAAACGTAATAAGTAAAACGTAAAAGGTAAAAGAGTTAACCTCCTTAGACCTTAATTTAGAAAGCTGAAAAGGTATCAACGAATCAGTCAGGAGTAGTCGAAATCTTCCAGTTCTTCAGATTATATTTATACATATACTCTTACTCTCTTTTACTTGTTTGAGTCATTTGACTGCGGCCATGCTGGAGCACCGCCTTTAGTCGAGCAAATCGACCCCGGGACTTATTCTATCGGTCTCTGTTGCCGAACCGCTAAGTGACGGGGACGTAAACACACCAGCATCGGTTGTCAAGCAATGCTAGGGGGGCAAACACAGACACACAAGCATATACACACACACTTATATATATATATATATACATATATACGACAGGCTTCTTTCAGTTTCCGTCTACCAAATCCACTCATAAGGCATTGGTCGGCCCGGGGCTATAGCAGAAGACACTTGCCCAAGATACCACGCAGTGGGACTGAACTCGGAACCATTTGGTTGGTAAGCAATCTACTTACCACACAGCCACTCCTGCGCCTATATGCTTGCAACTACCGAAAATATCTGACCTAGAGTTCAGTAGAGAGTTAGGTATCTTAAATCGGAACAGGATCTGCACTCTTTCCGCTAAAGAAAGTTTACATTTATTCGATTCATTAACAGAAGTTATGGATTTCTCAATTAATTTTTCACATGTTTCTTTGTTTTTCAAATTCCATACGTGGCTAACCAACCTGTGATTCCTCTTTCTATGTGTGTGTGTGTGGGGGGGTATATATATATATATATATACATATATATCACGTGATCACGTGACCGACCAGTCCATCAGATGTAATTACACATTGCTGGTCACAATGCGTTCGCATTGTTTTAGCCTTCGAGCTAAGCGAGCAGGCCAACAGAAGAAAGAGTGGTGAAAGAGTGGAGCGTATAGGTGTTTTCACTCAATAAACACTCACAACGCCTGGTTTGGGAATCGAAACCGCGATCCTACGACCGCGAGTCCGCTGCCCTAACCACTGGCCCATTGCGCCTCCATATATATATATATATATATATATGTATGTATGTTTATAAAGAAAGACAGATGACAAAGGAATAAGTGATTATCTTATGAACTTCATTAGCTTACAGCTGTAAGTGACAGCGGACTCATATTTGAGTATCTGAAAGCACCTTATAGCTTCGAATATGAAGTACAATATATTTGGAAACTAATCACATTTGTGCCTGTGCTCGAAACATCAGCAATAAGAAAGTAAATACACATACATACACATATATAACATATACACACAGACATATATATATATATATAATTATATATTTACACACACTCACACACACATACACAAACACACACGCACGCACACACACACACACATGGGATGACAAAGGATATAAACAATTATGTTTTGAACACCATCAGCATAAGGTGCAACGAACAATTAATAGGGTGCTTAAGCATCACGGTATGGCTTCATCGGAGCTTCAAACATAAAGTGCAGTTTATGTCCAAATTCTTATTACAGCCCTGTACTCGACTGACATTTCATGCTGAAGCATATCTCATGAGCAAAATATAAATATATATTATATACATATATATACATATATATATATATATATATATATATATATATATAATATATATATAATATATATATATATATATATATATATATATATATATTATATATACATATATATATATATATATGTATATATATACATATATATATATATATATATATGTATGATATATATATGGGCGTGTATGTGTGTGAGTGTGTGCGTTTGTAAGTGTAAATATCTATGCATATACAAATATATACACATATACATATATATATATATATATATATATAATATATATATATACATATGCATTATGTCTGTGTGTATGTGTTTATGAGTGTATGTATGTATATAAATACATACACACATATAGGAATATATGTTTGTTTGTGTCTGGTATTTGTGAGCTATCTATATTATATCTTCTATTCTCTTGAGATGGCATCTTGTCTTCATTCTTGACGCATACATATCGTATTAATTATCGAATGTCTGTGTATGTTTTCAAAAGAGATGCAGCCTCACAGTATATGTTTAATAGTCGCAATACACATTCTCACAATAACGTGCTGCTCTTCGTCGATATTTGAATATAGCAGAATTGCTCGAGACGAGAGAAATCTATTATGTTTCAACAAAAGTTCATTCCATATTGACTAACCTCATGAAAAAAAGCAGCAACTCTATATATTGTTAAACTATCGATTAAAAAAAACAACCTCTTGAGGAGGAGGAAACATTTAATAGAGTTGCCTGTAACGAAAAATCAAATAACATCAAGCCGAGATGTGATTACTACCAAACTATTGACTCTAAATATAACCTTTAACCTATAATTTATAATGCAATTTATACATCAGCTTGCTATTTATATCTTTTTATTGTTAGGAAGCGATTTAGAGACAAATAATCAGTTTACAAATGGAGGGAATTTTAGAATTTGCTTTGAGAAATTTCGCTTGAATTATATCATTTGCTGTCTTAAGAAAGGCATGAATGTTTCAACATCTGTATTTCTTTTCTGGGATCCTTTCGGTTTGAACGGCAGTTTTTAACATAATTTCTAGTTAACTTAAAAATTTTAAACTTCGTATACTGGTAGAATGTGTTTATAAAACATCTTTTTCTTTTGGCTTTATTGAGAAAATTCTATAGTTTGTAAGATATTTGTTGTTTTTTCTTCAATTTCTGAAATTTCAACCGATCAATGACGTCTATTGAGGTAAAAAAAAATCATTCTGTGCCGTATGAATATGTCCCTCGTTTAAGAAATAGATTGGGTTTATTTACATTTGTGAAGAAAAAAAGATACCCTTCTCCCCACCACTAACATAAACCCTAACCCAAATAACCCTAACTAACCCTAACCCTAAAACAGATTGAAATGCAATAGATCGATACTAGGGTCATAATTATGGGTGACAATTTCATATGACACCGCTAGAAAAAACTGCTGTTCAAACCGAAAAGATCCCTTTTTTGTATGAAGCTAAAAGTGTTTTACTTGTGTAAGGAATGGGTTGATTGCTCTGGTAACTCCCACTGTGTCTAGATAGACGACATCCCGTTCAGTTCGTATTGTCTTATTCATCGACAATTTTATTCATCATTTACAGTTTTATTCATCCACTCTGTATTTTGGTGCACATTAATTTAGATAAATATTATGGTAGATTTATTAGAACATTTAGTGTAATTTAGAATATTACACAAATCAGAAATCACTTCTTAGAAGTGAGAGAGTAAAGCTTTGTCTTTTGCTAATGCATGACACCATCACCTATCACCTTATCTTTTGCAGATTTTCGAGTATTCAGGCCAGGCCTCAGGTTTAAGGACACTTTAGCCCTACCTCACGCGAGCTTTTAGACGCTCGGTAAAATGTAGTCCGTAAATCCCTCTTTTTAAGAAATAGAAAATACGTAACTATTTTATTATCAGACTGGCTTACAGAAAACAGACAATGGTCAACAATTCAGACTCCAGTTCAGTATTTAAAACGTTGTAATTAGGTGTGTTTATTTATTTCGTTTTTGGATTTGGTTTGCAAGATACTTTATATAAGTTCGTGTGTTGAAGCATATTCTGTTGTGTCTGGGGAGAGGCATTTTCTTTTTGTGCCTTATAATGTAACACACTCACCGATAAAATTTCCACTTATTTCTTATTTGTATTTTCCTAAAATTTTCGTTGCGTCTTGCAACCTTTTCAATAGTCTTGACCCTTGAGAGTCAAGGTTGCAAGATTGAAAAGGTTGCAATCTTGATCCTTGATAATCAAGGTTGCAAGATTGAAAAGTTGCAAGACGCAACGAAAATTTTAGGAAAATAAAAATAAGAAATAAGTGAAAATTTTACCTGTGAGTGTGTTACATTATAAGGCACAAAAAGAAAATGACTCTCCCCAGATACAACAGAATGTGTTTATTTAGTTGTATCAATTTTTAGGTCATAGAATGTTTAAGGGTTCATAAAATAATGTAAGCAGTTTGAAAGTTTCTTCAGCTTTCACATTTAGCTTTCACATTTCCAAACAAAGTAAAATATTAAATATCCCAATATATCCAATTAAAACCAGCAACAATTAAATAAACCTAGTGACATACCGTTTCTCATTTATCTACAATCGTTTATGAACCCCTGAAAAAACAAACTCTTAACCTGAAGTGATACAGCTAAACATACACACCAGGATTCTGTGTTCTACACACATGGCCGAATCCTGAACAATAACAATCCCAAATTTAATGTGTAAGAGCCTTCAATACTACCTTTCAATCATAAACTAACAACCTAATTATCATTCAAAAAAGCTTTACAGATCCCAGACAATTTCAAAATAAGCTATATAAAGTCAAAATAAACTCGAATCTATAACGATCCGATGATGACTTAATTGAAATTTCGAAGTTACTGTAAATACATTTACGCAGGCACAGGCGTGACTGAGTGGTAAGAAACTTGCTTCCCAACCACATGGTTCCGGGTTCATTCTCACTGCGTGGCAACTTGGGCAAATGTCATCTGCTATAGCCTCAGGCCGACCAGAGCCTTGTGAGTGGATTTGGTAAACGGAAACTGAAAGAAACCCGTCCTATATATATATATACATAATTTTTTTCTCTCTCCTTTTTTTATCTCCTTTTTTTCCTCTCCTTGTTTCTCTCCTTGTTTTCTGTGTCCCTTTCTGTAGAAAAGCGTAGGCTCGAAACGTTAAAGACTTTCTCAATTCCCAAGCGTTATACTAATACATCTGTTTGTTTTGTACACCATGTCTTTGTCTTTTGTTGTTTTTTTTCGTAAACTCTCCCTATATATATATATATATGCCGA
>NC_043005.1:9611472-9618972 GCF_006345805.1 Octopus sinensis | reverse complement strand
CTGTCCGAATGATGTTGGCATCACCTTCAAAATACATCCAAGGCTTGGACCACGTGCCATCCGCCCACAACAAAAATCTAAATCGCATCACATAACGACAATACGGCACAAATATTTCACCTCAATTGGACTCGCTCTCTTCAACATTACACCAGGACACGTCAAAAAAGAAACTGACCACACAAAATTCAAGAAGTCTTTGGAGAAATTCCTTCAAACAGTACCGGACAAACCACCCACACCCGGATATGTCTCCCGCAAAACAATAACTCTCTGCTCGAATGGGCCTTGGTGCCCAATCCTGACTGAAAGACTTCGCCAGGTGGTGCTATTAAGTTAGACATGGCCTGGGCCAACACTGGCCAAAACCTTTCTAAGTTATATATATATATATGTATACCGGCATCGGTTGTCAAGTGATGTTGGGGGAACAAATACAGACACACAAACACACACACACACACACACACACACACACACACACACACACCACACACACACACACAAATATATATATACATATGTTCGACGGGCTTCTTTCAGTTTCCGTCTACCAAATCCACTCACAAAGCTTTGGTCGGCCGGAAGCTATAGTAGAAGACACTTGTTTTAGCCCTCAAATAATGGCCCAATGGTTAGGGTAGCGGATTAGCGGTCGCAGGATCACGGTTTCGATTCCCAGACCGGGTATTTTGAGTGTTAATTGAGCGAAAACAAATAAAAAGCTCCACGAGGCTCCGCCAGGAGATGGTGGCGATCCCTGTTGTACTCTTTCGCCACAACTTTCTCTCACTCTTTCTTCTGTTGGCCTGCTCGCTTAGCCAACGAGGTGGCGTCATTTGAGGGCTAAAACTATGCGAAGCGCATTGTGACCAGCGATGTGTAGCAACATCTGATAGCCTGGTCGGTCACGGTGATCACGGTGATATATATATATATATATATATATATATATATAGGCGTATGAGTGGCAGTGTGGTAATTAGGTTGCTTACCAACCACACGTCTCCGGATTCAGTCCCACTGCGTGGCACCTTGGGCAAGTGTCTTCTACTTATAGCCTCGGGCCGACCAAAGCCTTGTGAGTGGATTTGGCAGACGGAAACTGAAAGAAGCCCGTCGTATGTATGTATATATATGTGTGTGCTTGTGTGTCTGTGTTTGTCTCCCTAACACCGTTTGACAACCGATGCTGGTGTGTTTATACACGTATTTTAGGTGTATATATTTATGTGTCTCTTTGTGTCTGTTTTGTCTCCTCCACACTACTTCTTGACAACCGCTGTTAGTGTGTTTATGTCTCCGAAACTTAGCGGTGCGGCAAAGAGACCGATAGAGTATGTGTGTGTGTGTACACACACATACATTTGAGGTGGGTCTGAAAATAACCTGGCTTTAAGGGTGTCACAAAACGCCTGACTGGAGGCTCAACATTTCGAGTTCTTTTACAAGGCTTAGAAGAGCGAAGGACCGCTGCAATAAGTGTATCAATTTGAGAGGGGAATATGTTGAATAAAATCATATTTAGCAGATCCCCCTGTATTTCATTTCACCCTCATTCCAGGAATTTTTCAGCATCACTCGTATATCTTTTTATGCTTAATATGCTTACTTAATATGCTTACTGCTTATATTAACGCGAATACCTTGGGTTAAACGAGTAACCGATATAAAACCTAGTGTATAGTTATTTATATACGCACAGATATCTATCTATCTATATATGAACGTAAATATATTCCTTCCATGCAGAGATTCTTAGATTCATACCAGCACAATTTACATTTACACGCCATTCACTGTCAGAAAGATCGAGCGATTGTCAGTCGGGTATTTCATTTATTGGTATCACATACATGTACGCACATATGTTAACAAATGGCATTCTCTTCGCTTGACATATTTACTTCTACAAATACGCGTGCAAATACGCGCATATATAAACTAAAATACGTCTGCATATACATTTGGAGATGCAGGCATACATAGATTCAAACATTTCATACAAACACTAACATATGTATGTATGTAGCTGATACATGCATACTTACATACGTATGCATGTATCAAGCGTTTATGATATATTATACAATGACTAAAGAATATGAATCTAATCAACATAGAATCTGCATGTCTTCAAGCTACTGAATATGTATGAATTTAAAAGGAATAATGCTATTCATATATTTCGATATAACCTGAGTATTTCGCACCCGTCTGATCTAATATTCAAGGAATCGAAACATTCACTATTACATTTAGAGTGGTAAGATTTAACAAAAAGCTAAACTCCCAAAATGATTGCTGAAGTTACTAAAGGAAATGGAACTTAACTCCACAAAAAGGAGCGTCTAAGCAACTTTTCAAGGGATCAGAAATAATAGACGAATATGGATCAAACTGCACACAATCATCGTTTCAAAGAAAGCGCAAACACAATGTGATCTTAGATCAGATAAATAATGTGATGTTCAAAGTCTAGAATCTTTTGAACATAAAGATAGCTCCTATATCTGAGAGGTAGATTTTAGGAATTCTTGCCAAACGAATCAAACATGCATCTGTCAACGTAGTCGCTCAAGATTAAAAAAAGAGAAGTCAATTCTCCTTTAACTTACAATGGTGTTTTAGTAGTCCGGCGATAGCAAACGATTTATGGTCCCATAATACTTACTTTAAGGAACAATTAGCAATAAAGAAATTCGCCATTTTCTTACCAAAGTTTATCGAATACATATAGATTAAAGAATAATCATAGAATGTGTTTGTAGATTTCTAGTAGTTTGGTTCAATAGTTACATCTATCCAAAACGACAAATAGAGAGCACTGCTTGGAAATACGTAGAAGCATATACATGTGCGTTTGTATGTGTGTACGTGTACGTGCGTGTCCGTGTGCGTGCCCGTGTGCATGTCCGTGTGTATAGATATGTAAGTATCATAAATAGATATATAGGTATATGTATGCATATGTGTGTATGTGTGTGTGTGTGTATGTATGATGTATGTGTGTGTGTGTGTGTGTGTTTGTATCAATTCAGGCAAAATACTTTATAATCTCTACGTCAGAACATCAGGCTAACAATGTTGTTTAGATTGCTTTAAAAAATCTACGTATTTTTGTGTCTGTGTCCGAGGTTATAGTTCATCGCCATTCTGAATTGTAAATCCACAGCTGTGTTCCTGTTGTACAGTATATTTTTATACACAGAGTAATATACGAGACATGGTATAAATAATCGTCATTTCATATTTCTGTATTGTAGTAAATTTGTCTTACAGCTGTTTCGAGCAGTCGTTTTTGGTTTGTAATTGATTGGTTTACTCAAACGACCCATTGATCGACTGAAAATTTAGGACAAGAAAGAAGTCTGACGAAAGCAGCAATATATAGCAAGAGGGTTCGATTTTTCTCAACTGAGGATTAGGCCAATTAAGTAAACCAAATCAATAAGAAACCTATAATGACTACTGGAAACGGCTGTATGCCAAATTTACTACAATAAAGAAATACCTAATGACTATTACTTATGGGTTATCTTGTATGTATACATATTTATGCATAATTTGGCATAACAGAATCTGTACAGAAACTTCCTAGAGACTGCTCCAATTTTACCTTTGTATAGTCTGCAGTAATACGTATTGTAATTGAACACAATGAACCGCTGTTAAAGGGAAGAACACTAAACACAATTTCTGACAGTACTGTCTCTCTGGTATGTACCAGATTAATTAAACCAACTAAGTAAATTGTAGATTATTGACTATAAAGACCCCTCTCACACTAAATAAAATTTTCGTATCATACACTAGAGAGAAGTCAAGTAAGAAATGGTTAAACGATCTTAGTCTAATTTAAAATATTCAAACGCTAATTTGACGACCAGAATTCTCATAAGCAAGCATGGAAATAAATCAAAATATGTGTGCTTTTGCGCATTTAATTATATATACAGGGTGTCCTCCAAAAATGTATGCTCAATTTAAATAATTGTAAAGTAGATGTTTATTAAAATACATTTCATTTTCAAAATTTAATAGAATCTACAGACATTATTTTATTGATTTGTCAACGCCTGTTTTCAAACTGATGTCTGTTCTGGTCCAGGCACTGCTAACAATGGAAGCAATGGAATCGCAAACATCATGAAAGAATTCGTTTGGTATTTGTGTGCATTCTCGTTCAATAGCTGCTCTCAAATCAGTGAATGTTACAAAAGTTTTCTAGCGTAGACTTTGTCTTTTAGGTATCCCCATAAAAAAAGCCTAATGGTGTGATGTCTAGTGAAAGTGGAGGGTATTCAACAAAACCTCTTCGCCAAATCCACCTCTTTGACAAGATCTCATCAAGAAAGGATCTAACATCGCGATGGTAGTGTGGGGGTGCTGAAAATAAAACTCCTCATCTTCACTATTGCTTGACATGACAGACTGTTGCAACAAGTTCAAGTAAACAGGACCAGTCAAAGTAGCGTAAAAAAAGAATGGTCCAATTAATCTTCTTGATAATAAACCACACGACATTGAAACTCCTGGTAAATTCTCAGGTCCCCAGTAGGTGTAATTGTGACGGTTAATTCAACCATTTAATTTGAATGTGGCCTTATCATTCTACACAATCTTTGTGGGAAAGTGAGCATCTTCTACACATCGTGCCAAGTACTGTACTCGTCGGTCTGGATTATCGTCAATAATAATCGCATGGACTAATCTTGGAACGTAACTTTTCCATTTACAACGCTTCAAAATTCGTTGGACAAACGATTTTGAAATACCTTCCTCACGACTCGCTTGTCGCACAGATCTGGTGATATGTTTCCAGCTTTTCTTGCTTTGTGGGGGTTGTCGATGTTCGTGGCCTTCCCGAACGCTTCTCGCGGTCATTCTGAACAGCTCCATCGGCTTCAAGCTTATCTCTAATTCAAGTGATGGTAAGTCACGTTGGTGGATCTGTTTGAAACTCCCTCCTACACTGTCTTTGCACTTCAACTCCGTTTTCATACTTCCAGTAGCATTTTAGAATAAATTTCCTTTGTTCAGAGCTTAGTCTGACTGCCATCATTAATTCCAATGGGTTTCATCTTGGAAGAAAAAAATCTTTTGAATTATCAGCTATTAAAGTGTGCATACAATATTTAGGGACACCTTGTATATATATATATATATATATATATATATATATATACTCTTTTACTCTTTTTACTCTTTTACTTGTTTCAGTCTTTTGACTGCAGCCATTCTGGAGCACCGCCTTTAATCGAGCAACTCGACCAGGGACTTATTCTTTTGCAAGCCCAGTACTTATTCTATCGGTCTCTTTTGCCGAACCGCTAAGTAACGGGGACATAAACACACCAGTATCGGTTGTCAAGCAAGCTAGGGGGACAAACACAGACGCACAAACACACACACGCATATATATATATACATATATACGACGGGCTTCTTTCAGTTTCCGTCTACCAAATCCACTCACAAGGCTTTGGTCGGCCGAGACTATAGTAGAAGAGAAGACTTGCCCAAGGTGCCACGCAGGGGGACTGAACCCGGATCCATGTGGTTGGTGAACAAGCTACTTACCACACAGCCACTCCTTATATATATATATATATTATATATATATATATATATATATATATATATATATACATGTATACATATATGTATACATATATGATAACATATATGTATACATATATGTATACATGTGTGAGTGTCTTTGTGTGTAGTGTGTATGTTTGCATTAATAGAGGTCATTGACTGCATTAGATTGGAACAACTATGTATACAATATAATGTATATACAAAATTCGAACGGCACTAACACTTCAATAATAAAACGCACAGTAACTCGATCATAAGATATGGTAGCAGATCCGCACAAACTTTCGAACAAAATTTATCTCGTATGTAACTAATAGCACTGACCTAAGCCGAAAAAAATCGGCAAACATGCATTCATTAATGTATGCGAAAGACAAGCAGACAAAAACTAAATTATTATACACTAGTTGTATCGCCCGGCGTTGCTCAGGTTTGTAAGGGAAATAACTATATAAGCATTTTTAGAGATGTAAAGTATAATAGCCATCTCAATATGGTTAACCACAAAGAGTGGGGGGTGTTACTGAAGCTTTTTACGTTCTGAGATTTAATAATGAATTTTTAGAGAGTTACTTCCCTTATATATGCCAAAAATGCATTAAAAAATGTGAAAAATTGATGGTAAATTTTTCTTAAAATCGTAGACTCATCGTAGACCCGTGCTAATACCCAGAAGGGCTCGATATGAATCACGACTATAAGATACCCGGTTTTGGTTAAACTGCACCGCAAAATGTGGGAGTAGTTAGGAATCTAAATCGTAGGAGACAGACAGCACACAACCTCACTTTTATATATAAAGATTTTCAAATGGCTTTAGATAGAGATATTGAGGTATGTAATATTGATAGTGAACTGTTAATTTCCAGAAAGACTTATTGGCAGCAGAAGAATTTTCCGTTGGTAAAGAAATCCGGGGGTACACGTCTCTTATATGAATAGGCTAAATCAGGTGAGACGAAGTTTCGTAAAAACTCTGAGTGATTTATGGGCTTTGTTTAATCTATTGGTTTCTATAAGAAGTTTCCCTGAAGATTCAATTGCATTTATTACCGTTCAACGTATATATATATACACTATAAATTTTATACACATACATATTTACATATATATAAATATATCTGTGCGTACATGTGTGCGTATGTGCGCGTGTGTGTATGTGTGGGTATACGTGTTGATGTGGCTCGATGTGTGTATGTGTGTGTGGGAGTTTTATAAGCTACAGAAAAGATTTTGGGCTTTAACTTGGTACTTCTTTATTTGTATCACTTATATCACGTGATCACGTGACCGACCAGACCATCAGATGTTTCTACACATCGCTGGTCACAATGCGCTTCGCATTGTTTTAGCCTTCGAACGACGCCACCCCGCTGGCTAAGCGTGCAGGCCAACAGAAGAAAGAGTGAGAGAAAGTTGTGGCGAAAGAGTACAGCAGGGATCACCACCCCCTGCCGGAGCCTCGTGGAGCTTTTAGGTGTTTTCGCTCAATAAACACACACAACGCCCGGTCTGGGAATCGAAACCGCGATCCTACGACCGCGAGTCCGCTGCCCTAACCACTAGGCCATTGCGCTTCCATGTATCACTTATATATGCTTCATTATTCGGTAACACATAACGCTACACTATAGATGCAGTCTGTAGGTGTACCTCGCAGGGGTAGTGTGCAGAAGCAAATACGTCCTCAGAGAGAAGCTTTTCTGTCTGAGGATGTTTGCTTATGCATACTGCCATTAATAGGTGTTACTGAATGCTGAAGCATGGGTATGAGATGAAATAAAGGAGTAGCATATTCAAACCGATGTTCCTTCTCCTCTGATTAGTGATGTGATCCTATATTCCCGTATAGCCCACGTGCGACTGCGCAGAGCCCCTTGTGAATACAGAGAG
>NC_043005.1:9601472-9606472 GCF_006345805.1 Octopus sinensis | reverse complement strand
GGAGATGGACAAGAAACAATAAATCATATTATCTCTAGCTGCCCAGTCCTGGCTAAGAAGGAATATATTCACAGACATGACAGAGTTGGAACCTACATACATTGGAAGCTATGCCAACATTATGGAATAACAACAGAAAAAAGATAGTATAGGCACACACCAGAAAAGGTCACAGAAAACGAGAAAGCAACCATACTCTGGGATATGCCGATACACTCAGACAGAGAAATTAAGGCCAACAGACCAGATATAGTTGTCAGAGACCAGGAAGAAAAAAAATGCTTTCTAATTGATGTATCAATACCGGCTGATGACAACGTGTCTCTAAAAGAAATGGAGAAACTCTCAAAATACAAAGACCTGGAAATAGAGGTAACTAGAATGTGGAATCTGAAAACAGAAACAATTCCTATCATAGTAGGTGCATTAGGCATGATAAAAAAATATTCAAGACAAATACATAACAAAAACACCAGGACTTACAAACACATATAACATACAGAAAATTGCACTACTAGTCACTGCACACATCCTACGCAGAACACTTTCCATACAATACCATCAGAGCATCACAACAAATCACAGCACATACCCAAGGCACACAGAGCTGCGCTCGGTAGTGAAGTGAAAGCACGCTATAAAAATAAAACTACTGAATAATAATAATAATAATATACATTTATAAAATGCTTTCTAATTGATGTATCAATACCGGCAGATGACAACGTGTCTCTAAAAGAAATGGAGAAACTCTCAAAATACAAAGACCTGGAATAGAGGTAACTAGAATGTGGAATCTGAAAACAGAAACAATTCCTATCATAGTAGGTGCATTAGGCATGATAAAAAAATATTCAGACAAATAACATAACAAAAACACCAGGACTTACAAACCATATAACATACAGAAAATTGCACTACTAGGCACTGCACACATCCTACGCAGAACACTTTCCATACAATAACCATCAGAGCATCATAACAAATCACAGCACATACCCAAGGCACACAGAGCTGCGCTCGGTAGTGAAGTGAAAGCACGCTATAAAAATAAAACTACTGAATAATAATAATAATAATAATAATAATATTGATAATAATACTAATAATAATATTAATAACAACAACATCGAAAAATATTTTAGGAATGAGAACCCAGGTTCAAAATTTCCCCATGACACCTGATGAAGGCTGGAGGGTATATCAGCCGAAAATTTGTGTTAACAACAAACAAGATGAGGACAAATATCTGTCAAATGTAAATAATGTAAATAACGTACATCTCTTAGATATGTAATTTGGTTTAGAGAACCTTTCATGTAAAACGTGTTATGTGTTACAAAGATTCTCGTACAACGGTAGTACTTAGAGTTGATGAGGCCTAATTAAATATTAGATATAAATTACAAATTTATGAGGTATATAGAGAGACAAGAGGACAATTATACTATTGTTTAGGGATGAGAAACAGAATTATAGTGAAGTATTTGACATTATTGTCGCCGTAGTGCCATTTCTCATTCCAACGAAGTTGCCATTGCAGCTGTAACACTGCAAGGGATAAGCAATGACAAAATAATATAGTGGTAATAATAGTATTATTAATAAACAATTGGATTGCGATTATATATTATTAATATAATTTTCCCATTGCGCACATTAATCTCACGAACTGTGGTGGATGTAGCTATACGAAATGTTAATAAACGAGATGGTGTGATAACGAGCAGCGGATGGAAATGAGTGTAGTTGAAATGATATCACTAACATGGCAATGTTCACATGGTCAAGACACTTAATACGCAACATCTTAGTTCATCAAGCACTAAATAGTTCATGTCACGCAAACACATTTACTTTTAAATATTTATATCTAGATAAATATGAAATATAGTCATTGGAAAAACTTCACTCATAAAATCGATTATCTGTGAATCACTTAGAAATAGTAATACTCTTACTCTCTTTACTCTTTTACTTGTTTCAGTCATTTGACTGCGGCCATGCTGGAGCACAGCCTTTAGTCGAGCAAATCGACCCCGGACTTATTCTTTGTAAGCCCAGTACTTATTCTCTCGGTCTCTTTGCCGAACCGCTAAGTGACGGGGACATAAACACACCAGCATCGGTTGTCAAACAATGCTAGGGGGACAAACACAGACACACAAACACACACACACAAACATACACGCACACACATATATATATACATATATACGACGGGCTTTTTCAGTTTCCGTCTACGAAATCCACTCATAAGGCTTTGGTTGGCCCGAGGCTATAGTAGAAGACACTCGCCCAAGATGCCACGTAGTGGGACTGAACCCGGAACCATATGGTTGGTAAGCAAGCTACTTACCACACAGCCGCTCCTGCGCCAGTAATGCTTATATTTTTCAATATTTTTCTTCTGCATTGACAGTATATCTTCTACCCTCTGTTCTAGTCACTTGCTCACCATTTTAGTCTTTTTTAGCCAGCCAAAGAACCGACTCTCATTTCCTCTCTCAATCTCTGTATTCCACTTCAGATGCCACACAAAGTGCATAGCCAAGTGATTTTTATGCGTTAACAGTAGTTCTATTAAATAAAACAAACTAATTGGTGACCATTCCAATCCTTTGTAGTAACCAGATGAATTGGTTCTCATCACCTCTCTTCAACCCCTGTATTCCAGTTCGGATGACACACAATACGTATTTCCAAGTGATAGCCATCCATAGAACCATCTCATTGTAATACTTTTTTATAGCCCCATTTGTCTAATAGTAACCTATTTCTTTATTACCCACAAGGGGCTAAACACAGAGGGGACAAACAAGGACAGACATAGGTAATAAGTCGATTACATCGACCCCAGTGCGTAATTGGTACTTAATTTATCGACCCCAGTGCGTAATTGGTACTTAATTTATCGACCCCGAAAAGATGAAAGGCAAAGTCGACCTCGGCGGAATTCGAACTTACAACGTAACGCAGACGAAATACTGCTACGCATTTCGCCCGGCGTGCTAACGTTTCTGCCAGCTCGCCGCCTTGTCTAATAATATAGGAGCACTTCGTCGGTTACGACGATGAGGGTCCCAGCTGATACGATCAACGGAACAGCTTGCTCGTGGAATTAACATGCAAGTGGCTGAGCACTCCACAGACACGTTTACCCTTAACGTAGTTCTCGGAGATATTCAGCGTGACACAGAGTATGACAAGGCTGGCCCTTTGAAATACAGGTACAACAGAAACAGGAAGAAAGAGTGAGAGAAAGTTGTGGTGAAAGAGTACAGCAGGGATCACCACCATCCCCTGCAGGAGCCTCGTGAAGCTTTAGGTGTTTTCGCTCAATAAACACTCACAATGCCCGGTCTAGGAATCGAAACCGCAATCCCACGACCGCGAGTCCGCTGCCCTAACCACTGGGCCATTGCGCCTCCACATTGTCTAATATTAACCGATTAACAACCGTGCATATACGCCTACGAACATAAGTGACAGTGTGGATATGTTGCAGTATTCAGAAAAAAAGAATTCTACCAGCTAACTCGCACATTACAAATATAATCTCTAAACGGAAGCGTAAAAATATTCACGTTCAAATTAGGAATTTGTTTTTGTCATCTACTTTCCAAAGATGGAATTCTGTATCTTAGTTGTAAATCAGCTTCCTCCCCACAGGAAAATTTCAAATAATTAAAAATAGAAGAGAAAAGATATACAGACTGACAGACAGAAATACGGACAGACAGACGTACACGGATACAGATACACACCTGAACATCACACTCATTCTATTTATGCAGCATCTTTCATAAAGCTTCCAGTCATCTGTTATATTATTTGGGTAACTTCTTATGTAATATGTATGCAAATAAATCACACCAACCTAAAGCATCCAATTCTCACACTGTATGGACATAACGTATACTCAAATACACACAAATATATGTACGAGGGAAGTCAAAAATTATCCAAGCATCCACCATAACATTTTTATTATTATTAATAGTTATCGCCATACTAATATGGCAGTCTATAAACATAAGACTAAAGCTGTCGCTGATTAGCTCCAAGAGGCCATCGCCTCTAGCTAGCTATAGGAGAGCAGTTTGATTTTAACAGTTATTTTTTGAAGGCTATAATGGAAGTGATAAAGGAGCATTTTCGGCATATTTTGCTTATGAGTTCGAAAAATTCAACGAAATAACGGAAAGTGCGAGGAATATTAATGCAATATATGTAGATTGAACAATAAGCGTAAATCAGTATCAATGGTGGTTCCAGAAATTCCGAGCCGGAAATTACAGCCTAGAAGACGAGCCTCATCCTGGCAGACCTGTAGATCTCAACGAGGACGTCCTGCAAACACTTGTGGGACAAAATCCCATCGTAACTGTTGAGGAACTAGCAGAGAAGCTTAGATTTAGTCATTCAACCATTCATGAATATCTGCATGCCTTCGGAAAAGTCAGCAAATTGAGATCAATGGCTTCCTCACAAACTTTCCGAGTCTAATCCTGCGCATAGAGTGAATGCGTGCTCTTCTTTGCTGTCATGTCTTACGAATGGACCAGTTTGGGACCGAATACTGACTGGTGAAAGAGAAATGGGTTCTCTATAAAAATGTCAAGTGCCGGAGAGAGTGGGTAGGGAAAGGAGAAACAACGGCACTCCAAGCTAAAGAAGATCTTCACCCACGCGTGTTGTTGTTATGTTTGGTGGGATATGAAAGGCTTAGTCTACTTCGAACTTTTAAACCCAAACTAAACGATAACAAAAGAGATCTACAGTGAGTAGCTTGAGCGGCTTAAGTCAGCGCTAGAAGAAAAACGACCATCTTTGGTTTCAAGACGAAAGTTGTGCTTCCATCAGGATAATGCTCTGCCACAAAGAGCGAAGATGACATTCCAAACTGGAGCAGTTTGAATCGGAACCGATGCTCCACATAGGTGGGGCCTAGTTAGAATTTTCTTCTGGTCGAGTAGCCCATCCCGCTCAAAAGGTCC
>NC_043005.1:9563972-9596472 GCF_006345805.1 Octopus sinensis | reverse complement strand
GGAGGGGGAGTTTCGATCAAAAGGGATCGTAAAAGAGAGAGAAAGAGACACAAAGAAAGGGGGTTTTAAAAAAAAAAAAAAAAAAAAAGGGGGAGAGGAAAAAAAAATTGATCAATAGGGATCGTTATCACAGAAATGTCAATATGAAGTGTAAAGGGGAGGACAGGTGAGGTTTACCCGTGGAAAGAAAAGCCTACGGAAAAGACCACGGTAACCTCGGTCAATGAAGTCACATTTTATATTTCTTTTTTTTTTTTTTTTTTTTGCAAATAAGCAACTCTCTGTTTCGATTTCTGGGTTCATATGACTATGCTCAAGTGGCTTCGTCATTCATACGTGCCATTCTTGCTACATTCACCCATCTTTTTTTTAAAACATTCGCTAACACAAACTTGCCTCTCTACTCTCACTTCCTTTTCAAGTGGTACTTGAAGAAGTTGATGAGAGATTGACCAGAGAGGAAAGTGTTTGTCTCCAATCCTTTCAGACGCGTCCACCAGATACATTCTTTCGCCATAGCCACAAGGATGATGAAAATAGCTCTTCCTTCCCGTTTGAAGGAAGGAGGCGTGACAATATTGACGATAGACTCAGCTGATAAACGACTCGTCCAACACGTGACAGCAGTTGTTCGACATAAGCCCACAGGTCGAAAATTGTTGGACACTGAACGAGTGCGTGCAGAACGGTTTCGTCGCTCTGACCGCATCTCGGGCAGGTCGGCCCCGTGTTTCTCGAGCCGTGTCTGTAGAGCTTATCCCGAACGGATAGATAGATAGATAGATAGATAGATAGATAGATAGATAGATATAGATAGATAGATAGATAGATAGATAGATAGATAGATAGATAGACAGATGGATAGACCGACAGACATGCATTCTTACATACATGCATGCATCCATACACAATGCATACACACATACATACATACATACATACATACATACATACATACATACATACATACATACATACATACGTACGTACATAGAGATGTTCGCAAATAACGGCCAAAATTTTCCAGCCACACTATTGAATAAGGAAAGAACGTTACATTAGACAATATATTCGTAAGAGAAAGCCGCATCAGTCACAAATAGAATACCTTTGATGTGCACTTTACCCGATCAAGATTCACTTGGAGGTAAATATCAGCCTTAACGAATCGATTTTTCGCATTCTTTCCCATATTGGCAATTTCTTGTATATGTAACATTTATCGGATAATCGTTAAAGGTAGATCTTTGATAAAAGATCTGTTAAATAATGCAGTTGAAGTATATAAATTCATTGGTTCCCATATCAGTACTCGACCGAGTTTTTCATTCTCAAAGGTTATACAAGTATACACGTGCAGTTGTGTGAATATTCTGGTATTGTTCTACTGTCCAATGCTGTAGTACATATATGTATAGTTCTCTTCGTATTCGTCTTTGGATGGTTTATTTTCATTTGCTGAGGTGGTTTGTACGTACCTCTATACTCTCTCTCTCTCTCTCTCTCTCTCTTTTACTCTTTTACTTGTTTCAGTCATTTGACAGCGGCCATGCTGGAGCACTGCCTTTAATCGAGCAAATCGACCTCGGGACTTATTCTTTGTAAGCCCAGTACATATTCTATCGGTCTCTTTTGCCGAACCGCTACGTGACGGGGACGTAAACACACCAGCATCGGTTGTCAAGCAATGCTAGGGGGACAAACACAGACACACAGACATATACACACACATACATATATATATATACATATATACGACAGGCTTCTTTCAGTTTCCGTCTACCAAATCCACTCACAAGGCATTGTTCGGCTCGGGGCTATAGCAGAAGACACTTGCCCAAGATGCCACGCAGTGGGACTGAACCCGGAACCATGTGGTTGGCAGACAAGCTACTTACCATACAGCCACTCCTGCACCTACGTGCCCCTAAAATTATTTGTATGCACCACCCGTGGACAGATAAATACTGCTTAATGAGAGTGATGTGAGATACATCAAACTTAAGGATGATATCGTATAGCAAGTCCTATCCGCGAGACCATAGCTTACAACTCAACTGAAAGTGTTTTGTTAAATGTACGGTTTGTTTGTAATGGTAAAATTGTACATAGATGCGTATATAGTTATATACATAATTATAAGTATCCAATTTCACATCTCTCTCCACAGATTTCAATATGTTTTAAGATGGAAGCGGCTACTGATGAGTTCGGTGGGTGTATATTCATATATTTTCTTCTTTCTTTTGTTGATGGAGGTAACGTGAAATTACATTTGGTATTAAAATTCTGTATGATTCAAATTTCTAACGTTGGCGTCAGGGATTGGATTAAACACACGCCGAGTGAGATTTATTTGGGCCAAGTTAGGGTGCGTATATAAGTAATCGGCAGCATGCAAGACGAGGAAAAGCAAGAAGAGGTGAAATGTAAAAAGGACGGTCTACGAATTGGAAAGCCTTAATCTTATAGGGGATTACCCGCAAGAAATGTAGGGAATGCTACTGTCGAGGGGGTGATATTAATGGCGTGCTGCACTGCTCCTATGACCAGGAAAACGTTTATTTTTATGAATAAATGAAAATATGTATAAAACATAATCTGTACGCACAACTGCCTTGTATATGCCTCGCAATGCCGCAAATAGGGCATCAAAAATAGTTATAAAATTATCGAGTTAACAGAATAAATAAATTTGTAAACTCAAATTATTACCTTACAGTTAATCTTTATCCTGACTCTAGGAATGTTTCTTTGTTTTATCCCAAATATTGACTTAAAAGCATACGTGTTTTGATTTATTTAAGCCTAATTAATAAGATTTGCAATTTAAAATTGCTTCATTAAAACTGACAGCACATTATTAGGCGTTGGCAGCAATAGATTCGTTTATATAAAGAAATTAAAAGGTGGCTATAATATATTACAGAAACGTCTTAGCATCATATATATATATGTATATATATATATATATATATGTCAGTATATGTACATACATAAATACATACATACATACATACATACATACATACATACATACATACATACATACATACATACATACATACATACATACATACATACATACATACATACATACATACATACATACTACATACATACATACATACATACATACTGATGTTTAGTTGAATCTGTTGTAAATCACAGGTACCTATCTAATTGGGAATAATTTAGGAATCCAGGCTCCGAATAAGTAACAATATGAAAGTAAGAAAAGAAAATAGCAAATAAAACAAAATACTACACGAGAAATTACTGTTAGGAAAGAAACTTTACAGAATTATAGACATCTATGTAATTTGATGTTTTTAACCCCTAACAAATTTAACAATTGTCACCCACTCATTATTATCAATATCCAGTCAAAGTGATCTGTCATTATTATTATTATTATTATTATTATTATTATTATTATATTATTATTATTATTATCATCATCATCACCATCATTATTATCATTATTATTATTATTATTATTATTATTATTATTATTATTATTATTATTATTATTAATTTTTTTTGTTATTATTATTATCATCATTATCATCATCATCATCATCATCATCATCATCATTATTATTATTATTATTATTATTATTATTATCATTATTATTATTAATATTATTATTATTATCATTATTATTATTATTATTATTATATTATTATCATTATCATTATCATCATTATTATTATCATCATCATCATCATCATTATTATTATTATTATTATTATTATTATTATTATTATTATTATAGCTTAGACCTTACAGATGAAATTATTGGATTCCTTCCACGCTTAGTGATACTTGATAGAACATATCACTGGCCTATTGTATTCCATGTGTGGCAATTTGAGGTGCAATTAATACAATGTGAATCTAGAGCTATATTATCGAATGTTTCATATATTTCAAGCTACGATTTGAAGATCTGAATTAGACTTGGATGGAAATGCGAGAAATTATAGCATTCTCATAAATTTTCTCTCACTCTCCCCCCTTCTCACTCTCTCTCTCTCACTATATATATATATATATATATATATATATATATATATAAATTTTCTCTCACTCTCCCTCCTTCTCACTCTCTCTCTCTCTCACTATATATATATATATATATATATATATATATATATCCTCATCTCTCTTTATCACTCTTTGTTTTCCTCCAACTCTATCTGTCTAGCTATCTATTTATCTTTGGCGTAGGAGTGGCTGTGTGGTGGGTGGATTGCTTACAAACCACATCGTTGCGGGTTCGGTCCCACTGCGTGACACCTTGGGCAAGTGTCTTCTGCTATTACCTCGGGCCGACCAGGGCCTTGTGAATGGATTTGATAGACGGAGACTGAAAGAGGTATGTTGTATGTATATATGTATATGTATATGTGTATATGTATTTGTGTGTCTGTGTTTGTTCCCCCCACCATCGCTTGACAACCGATGCTGGTGTGTTTGCGTCCCCGTAACTTAGCGGTTCGGCAAAAGAGACCGAAGGAATAAGTACTCGGCTTCCTAAGAATAAACCCCAGGGTCGATTTGCTCGACTAAAGGCGGTGCCGCCGCATGGCTGCAGTCAAATGACTGAAACAAGTAAAAGAGTAAAAGAGAAAGTAAAAAGAGTATTTGTTGAGTGTAAACATTTTGATAGTTGGTGATGGCAATGATAAGTATGACAAAATCCACGATGACACCGACACTGATAGCGATATGATGATGATGATGATGATGACGGCGACGACGATGACGATGACGTCAACGATGGTGATGATGATGCTAACAACGAAAAAGGACAACAGCATCGATTCTGAGGTTCTTGCTGGATAATGATATAAATTACAATTTGATGATCAGAAATGAAACGAAAATACATATTGGCTTGATGTAGTTAACTTTTGACTGTTCCTGCTACAAAGGGTTTTACAAAAGTTTAATTAATATTTACTCTTGGGTTACTGAAACGATAACTGGAATGGTGGGCAGATTAAGACACCATGCTATTTGTTTTGCTGTAATCACTTCACTCCCTACGTGACAACAATATAATGGAAGCCCATGTGTCCAATTTGCATTTTACTCCTTGCCGGGCAGGTGAAGTGTGGTGCATCAATACTCTGGTCTTCACCCATTTGCTATTCCCTCGCCAGCTGCAAAAATCACTGGTCTTACATCACAAGAAATCGATATTTATTTTCTGAATTATTTTAATTATTATCGTGACATCAGCCATCTTTGAAAAGGAAAAATTGAAAATTTTCAATTAAAAATTTGAAATTGTTCGCCACTTCTCTTTCGAAATTCACTAATACTTGACTCTGTTAGTCTTTCTTAAAAAATAAATAAAAAGTGCTAATGTTCCAGTTGACGTAAATGTAAATTGGATGAGAAGTTATCAGCGATTAGCTATGGCAGGTTGTGAAATATTGAATCTCGTATGTGATATCCATATTAACAATGATACATCTTTGCTATACGGTAAATGGATCCATAAATCAGATTTACGCGGAATACCCAACAATCTGAAAATTTATAGATCATAAATAGTTAAAAACTGGAAATTTGAATATTACAGTTGTCTTTATCAAAATGTTAACGTGAAAAATATAAGCTAAAGAAATCTGTTTAGAAGACTCCACATGAATGTGAAAAAACATTCGAGGAAAAAAAATTCAACAATGAATGTACTTAACTATTAAAGGTAATTTAATATGTTTCCGTGCTTATCGAAGAGAAAATGATGGTTGATGACATCCGATTCTGTACCCTAGTCGCTGATCATTTCTAGTGGTTTCTGATTATTTTACTTGTCCGATTATCATTCTGCAGTTTATGTAGGTGTATGTATTTTGAGACCATGCTGAAACTAGTAATCACTCCATTCAGATACTAACGCAATATAGTAGTTTTAATATTTGTAGTTCAGCTAACAATGAAGACAAGATATCGCAGAAGAAAGAAATGCAGAGGACGTAGCAAACGTTACTTCAAAGGCCTGTAATAAGCACAGATTAAACATGGAAAGATACATTCACTGAAGCATATCGATGTTTCGTATATTTAGTATTAACATCCGAAAACTTCCTCTATATAATGGTTAGTCAAACAAATACAAACATTAACATATCTTCTTAAAACGTTTTTCAATTGACTAGCTACTGAAACATATACAATTATTGCAACCCATAGTTAAATCTTTCATGTTCAGTGGTTCTCAAAACAAACACAAACATATTTCAATACCTAGTTAATGCATTCTATATATAGTTCTTATTCAAACACACATAAACACTGAAATATCAATATAAAACTGTTTGTTCTTTATATATTTATTTATATAAACATACCGAGGCTCTTCAATATCTTGTTTAAAATCCCTATATACATTATCTTGTTAATCATAAAAAAATACTTGAAATATCTACTGAAAATTTCTTTATACAATGGTTAGACATACATAAACATCGCAATATCAATTACCACAACTTTTTGCATAGAGTTATGATCTAAGTTTTAGCGTGCAGCAAAGAGTATAACAAATAGGTAGCATGTTTAATCAAGCTCGGTTTTTTAAAGCGAGTCTGGGATTCTGAACATTTGTTGATTACACTGAACAACAATTAAAAAAAAAAAATTCTGTTGCATGAGATGCATTTTTTACCGATTATAACTGCCTTTTTTTGTGCTATTTTCAAATCTGTAATCGATGTTGCTCTCCATGCGCTAGTTTCCTTGCAATCTGAAGATTAAATTCTTATATATTCATAGTTAAATTTGACATACTGAGATACATATATCCTTTTTACAAAGAAATGACAATTGTGGTTTTTCAGGTCTGGTCATGGCTTCTTCGAGTAGATATAGATGTGTGAAGTATCCTGATGCCTTCTGCTACAACTGTGGCTCTTGCGTTACAGGCGCAATATCGTATTGCTTGTGAGACGAGCTTATAAAAACCATCATGAAATTCTCCTTTGCGATCAAGTCAAAAATGGGCCTCACATGCTGTGTGTCATAACAGTGAGCAGATCCTTCATGATGGACAAAAGGAAAACAAAAGGCCCAGCCGTGTTGAGTTCCTATAGTTTGGCGAGAGTACAGGGGCCATAAATGTGGCTGTTTTTTTTGTATGGTCAACACAAAAGGCATCAGCAAGAAAAATAGGCGTAAAATCTCTTATCCCAATATTCTCAATATTCCTTCAGCAATTAGTCCTATTATGCACTCTCAGACAAACTCGATTCCAGTTTTCCTTGGGTTTAAATCTTCCGAAGACGAAGCTAGAGAACAAGAGTACGAGGATGATACCGAAGACCAAGAAATTATTTCAAATTTCCAAGACCTTACTTATGCAACGGAAAATTTAACTCCTCAAGAGTTTAGCTAAACAGAACTGAATTATTTGGTGCGTGATTTGGGACTCTCCAAGACTGAAGCTGAAGTTCTAGCACCCAGGCTGCATGAAAACCACCTCGACCAAACCGCAAAAGTTTCTTATTTCCGAAAACGAGACTAAATTTTGTGTCATGCTCTTTTTTTGTTTTTTCAGAAGAGAAAGAAACACTTTGTTTAATGCCAAGATTTTCCCAGACTTCTCCAGTATTAGGAATCCCCTCGTACATTTTAGCTGATTAGTGACTATTTCTACATAGTTCTAAGCGCAGCCTACACAATGGTAACGTTTATGTAGAAGTCCCGGTTGGTGAGTCAGTGCATTTCTAGAAGAAGACAATGGCATAACACGTTTGTTGACCAACTGTATCATATGTGTAGGTTTGAAAATGGTAAATTTCCTCATCGGTTAACATACGTGATCGCAAAGTATACTTGTTATCTCTGCCCATGGGACAACCGAGCTCCAGAGAAACACTGGATTCAGAAGTGGCCCATTCGTGAGACTCTGGAAGCAGGCATGCCAAATATGGTAAACGATCCAATTGTAAGCCGAGAAATGATTATTTTCCCACCACTCCAGATAAAGTTGCGCTTGATAAAGCAATTGAATAAGATATTGAATACTGATGGTGAATATTTTCAAAATGTAGTCTCTGCATTTCCTGGTTTGTCATTCGAGAAGATCGAGGCAGGTGTGTTTAACAGATCCCAGATTCGTGCCCTTCTACATGATAAATAATTTATCGGCAAGATGAATGACAAAGAAAGAGCAGCATGGCTGTCATTCCTAGCAGCCATAAAAAATTTCTTGGAAATCAAAAAACAGATGACAATGAAGTTCTTGTAAATAATATGCTGTCCGCTTTCCATAACCTTGGGTGTAACATGAGAGTTAAACTTCCTTTCCTGCATAGTCACTCGATCAATTCCCCGAAGACCTTGGAAATGTAAGTGATGAAAAAGGAGAGTGCTTCCATCAAGACCACAGGGCCATGGAAGAGCGCTATCAAGGAGGATGGGACAAAAACATGATGGTAAACTACTTTGGGATTTCTTTAAGAAAGTCTACAAATGCAAGATCTCCAAGCGCAAATTCTTACCTGAAGAAGATCTATTTGTATTTTATATTCAATCCTAATCAGTTTCTCAACCACGTACACCTATCATTTTTATAAATATATATTTTCAACTGAGAAACAGATGGCAAAAAAACTGGCACATGATAACATTTATTTTACACAACATCGGAATGAAAAATATCTTTATCGTCTAATTCTTATTGTGATGTACTAACTCGCTTATATGAATAAAGTTAGAATCTCAATGCATAGTTATTTGTTTTTTATACCTAATTTGAAAATAGGATATCAAGATAATTTTTACAGGGATTACTTCAAATCTCGTGAAATATTAGAATTTCGGAAAATATATAAATAACTCAGTTGCAAAACATCTAGAGCTTGCAAAAAAAAAAAAAGAAAAAAAGAGAACTAACTCCATGTTTGAATTCAGTATACTCAAATTAGGTAGTTTCAATGGTTGGTATCTATGTAACAAAATTTTGTTGGCCAGTGCTATCTCAGAAGAACAAACATCATTAAAGGTAATATAAAAAGGCGGCAAGCTGGCAGAATCGTTAGCACGCCGGGCGAAATGCTTAACAGTATTTCGTCTACCGCTACGTTCTGAGTTCAAATTCCGCTGAGGTCGACTTTGCCTTTCGTCCTTTCGGGGTCGATTAAATAAGTAACAGTTACGCACTGGGGTCGATGTAATCGACTTAATCCGTTTGTCTGTCCTTGTTTGTCCTCTCTGTGTTTAGCCCCTTGTGGGTAGTAAAGAAATAGGTAATATAGATTGGTTATACTAATCACAAGGATTATGGTACTCCTGGATTATTTCCAAACGTGAATAAATGCAATTGATGGCGGGTATTTGCTGCACAGGTAGCAAAATTGTGAAAGAAACATTTTGCATAGTAATTAATAACTATTGCATTTGAGGAAAATTCGTCTAGATTTTGTAGTTGGCTTGGCTGTGTGGTTTACAGCGTCGCTTTCCGCATCTGTGGTTTTGGATTGGAATTCGGTTTCCGGATCAAAGACCATATGAACAATTCAGCTTCCGATGCTAGAATAATATTATTTATATTGATTATTTAACATCAGATTTTTTATTAAAATCCTGTGCACTAACTTCTAAAGTTGTTCTTAAGCAGTAACAATCTGCGTGTGCGGCTAATACATGTATTTTCAACAGGATCACTGACTAATAACGTTGCTAGCAACTGTTTCCACGGTGTTGTTCTATATATTGCTGGCAGGGAGATGGGACGCTGATAAATCTAGCAGTCGAGCGTCTATCATTGAAGAGGCCAGGGAAGGTCGAAATCACGTGATCTGGTGGTGATGGCAATGGAATTGGTGGAGACGTATCTCTCATTAGCGATATAAATAAGCATGCATTTTCCATCAAAAGCCTATATGACAGCTTCTCTCATGGTACCTACCGGAGTAAAGTTTGATCTAACAGAACATCCACATTTATATGGAGGTAAATATTACCTCAATGTATTAATACTGCTTCTTTCACTATTATATATTGGGTTGTCCAGAAAGTTCGTGCCGATTTATAGTAGCTTACATTTCAACTTATTTTAGAACATGTTTGAGTCCACAAATTGGGATTTGACTACACCTCCATTTAGTGCACAGTTTAAGCTATCTTTTCGTGGAAGAAGGTTTATGTTCCTATAATCTGTGTTAATTCTATAACCCTTTAAAATGGAAGATAAGAAAGTTCATTTTCGGTACGTGATGCTTTGGAAAAAAATTGCTGCAGCTCGGCTGGGATGTGTTACCCCTCACTCCATATTCACCCTATATTGCTCCTTTGGATTTCCACTTATACAAGTCTCTGCAGAATAGTCTTAATGGTAAAACTTCTAATTCCTTCGATGATGTAAAAAGATACCTCGATTAATTCTTTGCTATGAAACCACCTCAATTCTGGGAAGAAGGTACTTTCAAGTAAAAGAAAAGATGGAGATACATTGTGCAACAAAATGGTTCATATTTGGTTGATTAAAAATGTAATGGCAAATATTTATTGACCATTATCTTTCCTTCATCGGCATGAACCTTCCGGACAACCCAATATTTTTCTGTGACAGTTGCTTCGATAATCAGTAGAATATTTTCTATCAGTTAACATAATCGTTTATATATAAATATGTAATAACGTACGATTTTAAATAAATATTCACTATCTACTATACTTTGTTAAGTTTTAAAAAAATTCATCTACAGAAACGATTAGAAAAGCTTTCTTTTAATATCTGCGTAATCAGTCAAGTTGATTGATATAAAATATAATATTAATTATTGAAACGATCATCACTGAAGAAGAAATGGGATATGGTCGTCTTCATTGCTTCGTTTACATTTTACATTTATATTTTACGTTGACAATACCAAACTGAATTCCTAGGTTTTACATTTTGGATGGGATGCAAATTGGATTAACAGAATACTTATATCTTATTTTCTTTCCTATATATTCCTTCGACAAGGATCTTGTGTCGAGTGGTGATTTGGTATTGGTCCGGATATACTAAGACCCCATTCCCAAATGTATATAAGCATATGCTTATGTGTGGTCTTTGTATACGTATATATATATATATATATATTTCAATACATGTGTATATTTAGGGCTAAAAAAACCACTAGGTTGATAACCATACGCTAGAAGAAGATCACATACGATCTAACTACAAAGGAAAAGTGTTCTCCAGAGTGACTTCAGCGAACAGCAGAACATAGGCGGGCAAGAATGATGAAAATTATATAGAAATCAATCGTTCTTGCCCGCTTATATTCTGGTGTTCGCTGAATTTTCTCTGGAGAACATTTTTTTCTTTGTAGTGAGATCGTATGTGATCTTCTTCTAGCGTATGGTTATCCAGCTAGCGGTTTATCCCTAAATATACACATGTATTGAAATTTTTCCTGATTTTTCAGATATTTTTATATTAGCTAGGCTACTGGTTTTAAATTGATATTAATTAAACTAATATTCAATTTATCTCCCTCGTTATTTAGATTATATATATATATATATATCACCATGATCACCGTGATCGACCAGGCTATCAGATGTTGCTACACATCGCTGGTCACAATGCGCTTCGCATTGTTTTAGCCTTCAAATGACGCCATCCCGCTGGCTTAGCGAGCAGGCCATATATATATGTATGTAAGTATGTATTGTTGCACCGTTCTTCTCTTCACATCTTTTTCTCTTGTATTTTTCTTTTTCACTCTTTCCTTTATTCTTCTTAATCCTTCTGTCGAAAGCGTAGGCTCTAAACATAAAGGACATTTCCATTCTTCCTGAGCGTTAAACTAATACACCTCTTTGTAGTTCTACATCTGTCTTCGTCTTTCATTTTCTGTAAATTTGAACTATGTAAGTGCGTGTGTATTTGTGTATATATATATATATATATATATATACAATTGCAGCGTGGAAGGTGTTTATAAGCCATTTAAGAAACACACAAAAGCCGTTCGATTCACTTCAACATTTAAGTTTAATTTGTCAAAATATTTTCGTCGCTAAAATCCGCGACCTGTTCACTGACAAAAATCCGTGCTGCATCTCCACGCTGTAATTGTTTTCGTTTCAGCACACGATCTCAGATCAAATTACTTGCTATGCGAGTACATCTCTCTCTCTCTCTCTCTCTTTATATATATATATATATATATATATATATATATATATATGCATATATATATGCATACACACACACATATATATGTCTGTGAGCGTATGTACATATGTATGCATATATGCATTCATATTAAAATTGGTAATGCGTAAAACATCAAAAAGTACTTTAAGGGATTAATTAATAATCCCTTATTAATTAAAGGTAGTTTAAGGAATTAATTAATAAACTCCAACATATTGTAGCATAATAAGATTGCAGTAAATGCAACGTAAGACCTCTTGCATTTATACACAGATTCGACTAAAACGTACATAAACACTCAACGCCATAGATTTGAGACCCATTACAATATATTTCAACAGCTGTTTCGATACGAAACAGCTTAATAAATTCTATAATTATGTAGTTAAGATATTAATTAATTAAAAAAGTAGATTAATTTCAAACGGTGCTCATCTGAAATGTTTTGGAATACGACCAGGTATGTTAGCCATGAACTGTTCCTTGATTAAATACGAAATTGAATGAATTATACAAACATATATTTCTCTTCATAGGTCAATCCGATTTCGCGGATAAAGGGCTGGATATGGCCTCAGGAAACAGTGCAGCTATGCAATAACTTTAAATTACTTAATATCATTATTACTCAGTGTTGAATAAATGACGACCACGCTACTGAAACGCACGTAGCAATCTTTGGAATCGTCCATTCTTGTTACTTTAATACACAAGTGTGTGAGTATGTTTTATGTGTATACACATTCGCGCACGTTCATTGTAGCTTATGGGCGAATGATTTAGAATTTCGCTCTGTTTACAAGTGGTAACGAACTTGATTTTATTCCATGGCAACTTAAGCAAACATAATTTGCTATTCCCATGGGTGGACCTATATTTGTAGGATGCCTGTCAGATACATTTTACTCTGTCATTCTATCTCTGTATGAGAATTGAATTAAGAAACACGTTTCAGTGGACCGGTCAGTCACACAGAAATTTAATGAGGTGACAATCCACTTGATCAATTTACAGCATAAGAAACTGTATAAACCCAGAATCAGTAATTCCATATACGTCATCGAGAGGCAGTTTTGGGAGAAATACTGAATACAGAATGCATCTCTTAATTTACCCTTTTCGAATTACAAACCCGCAATTCGTTTACAGCGCTGCCGACACTATTGCATAATGTATTTTAAGAAATAAAAAGTTTTGCGTAGCAAGTAATATTGGTTTCAAATTTTGGCACAATGACAACAAGCGGGAGGGATGTGGTATGTCGATTTCGTGCTTAACTGCTACTTACTTTTTCGACCCCGAAGTCAACCATGGCCTAATTTGAACTCAGAACGTAAGGACAGAAGAAATGCCGCTAAGCATTTTGCCCAGCGTACTAACGATTCTTATTTCCTTATTGCCCACAAGGGGCTAAACATAGAAGGGACAAACAAGGACAGACAAACGGAATAAGTCGATTACATCGACCGCAGTGCGTATCTGGTACTTATTTAATCGACCCCGAAAGGATGAAAGACAAAGTTGACCTCGGCGGAATTTGAACTCAGAACGTAACGGCAGACGAAATACTTATTTCTTTACTACCTAACAAGGAGATAAACACAGAGGGGACAAAAAAGAACAGACAAACGGATTAAGTCAATTATATCGACCCCAGTGCGTAACTGGTACTTATTTAATCGACCCCGAAAGGATGAAAAGTAAAGTCGACCTCGGCGGAATTTGAACTCAGAACGTAGCGGCAAACGAAATAAGGCTACGCATTTCGCCCGGCGTGCTAACGGTTCTGCCAGCTAGCCGCCTTAGCATAGCAAGATATGTTATCTGACCGTTTCAAACCTCCACAAAACGCGTAAAAGTTCAGGCACGGGGCTATGCAACTGACTATAAGAACCAGGATATAGAAATAAGCACTGACATATAACATTGGCACTTTGGCTTACAAGTTTGACTTAACTATAATTAACTGACACCAATTCTTTACTCTTACTTTATTTTATTGGATCCAGAATAGTAAATTGTAATATTGACTTGATGCGAAACTTGAAATCATAACATAAGGAGTCGTAATTAAATATAACTTCACGCATTTTGGTTGATGCCACAAAGATTATATCAAACCACACCGACTGAAATGACAGAATAATGAAAGGAGTCCAAATATAAAAAATAATAATCAGAACATGTGTTTATAGTGGCAAAGCTACTTCTTATGGAACACTGCAATAACATTTTATCCTACAAAATGGTGCACAGACATAAAATTTAATCTTTTTCCGGTTTTAACACCACAAGATTGCAATTAATGGAATCGTTTCGGGCCAGGTCTCCGGGCAGAGTATAAAATTTTTGCTGCCATTGTTGTCAGAGTTCCGAGAAACGTCAAAGGCATTACTCTCTCCTCGGAGTAAGAACTTAAAAGAAACAATATGAATGTGCTATATTCTTAGTGGATGCGCAATGGTCCAGTGTTTAGGGTAGCGGAAAGGCAGACGGAGAATTGCGGTTTCAATTTCCAGACCGGGCGTTTTGTGTGATTATTGAGCAAAAACACCTAAAAGCTCCACAAGGCTCCGGCAGGGGGTGGTGGCGACCCCTGTTGTACCCTTTCGCCACAACTTTCTCTCACTCTCTCTTCCGGTTTCTTGAGTAACGCTGCGATGGACTGGCGTCCCGTCCAGCTGGGGTAAAGACATATGCCATAGAAACCGGGAAACCGGACCCATGAGCCTGGCTAGGCTTGAAAAAGGCGACGTCTATCGTTTTTTATATTTGCAATACCGTACATCTCTCCCGAAAGACAATATCAATTTCCCTTTGCATTGTAGTTTAACTCGATAAACGCTATTATTCTTCTGTATTAAATTTACAAATATCTTACACACGATTCAACAATAGTGCATTGTACATAAACAGCACCATACATACGAAAAAGGCACATCTTACTAAGAATGATATAAAGTAACATTTAAAAGTGTCAACCACAAAGCCAGTGCATTCTTTATACGTTGAACATGATTTTATTTCGCTGTAAATTGAAGGAAATAGAAAACGGAATAGATCGATATTGGTGCAGCATTGTTTAATTGGAAATATCCTGATAGTGTGGCTAAGACTTTCAAATTTACTGTTTTGTACTGACCTTACAATCACTACTGAGACTTTGTTTTAGTTTTCAATAAGAGACAATTCGCTATTATGTCCAAATATAAAAATATGACTTATCTACCACATGGACAAGTTATAGTTTAAAGGGAGATTAAAGCTTCAGGTCATATAATTCATGGCTGAATGCTAGAGGAGTGTTTGGTCATGAATATGGTGAGTTTCATTATTGTGCAGTGGAATGGACAGACATAAATCATTTGAAAATCAGTCAGAACGAGAATGAAATATAATGGATGAACAGACAGAACATAAGCATGGAAACTGAGGAAGAAGGGAGTTAAGTATGGCTTTCTTTATTTCACCTTTTTTAACAGTGAAACACTATTTAAAGCGGTAAAATTACAGCTTTGGGAAATATGTGTACCTTCGACGTTTCTCAATATCCACGTACCAGTTCATTAGATACACATATTAAATGTAATATATTGTTTTCTTTAACATCAGCTTGTCAAGGAACGTGGCTATATGCTAAGGAAAGCATCGCATTGAAATGAAGAGAAAGCATATATTTGACAAAATCTAATTAACATAGTATTGAAAAATTGAAGAATCTGCCAAGTTATTCTCTTCAAGTATGAACAAGACAAAAATCTCATTCATTTTCCTATTATGCGACAGGAGTCCTAAACTGTAATTTCTTTTTCCTATCATGCATGGTGTTATTTTTATATATTATTTATGAGGACGCTCATGCATTCAAATTATCTGATATTAATTAACAACGTAGCAAAACCATTTTATTCAAAGCGTAATGCTACACTCTCTCCCCTTCTCTCTATCTCTCTCTCTATATATATACATACATATATGCATTTATAATTATGTATATATATATGTATATATATGTATATGTATATATATATATGTATATATATATATATATATATATATATATATATATATATATATATATATATATATATATATATAACAACTATTATAATCATAAATATTGTTTATGTTGCAATTATCATTAACATTATAGCAATTTATCGTATACAGTATAATCATAATTGTTTCGTATGAGCTGATGAGCAGGTCGGGTTATATGGAGCATAATGAAATGAGATAGTAAATCTGTGCCAAGAAGAAAATGTAGGCAGATACACCTATTATACATACATACATACATATATATATATATATATATATATATATATATATATATATATATATATATATATATATATATATATATATATATATACATATATATATATATACACATACTTTTATGAGTTTGTGTTGCAAGATTTCCCGATGCGAAACGTTTATTTGAAACAGATAGTGTTGTATTTCGGGATGGTCACTTTTGCCGAATAAATACATGCTCTATATATTCGTTCTTCACTCGTTTAATACTGCCCTTGTTTTAACTTGTCCGGAAATCATTCGTCACGCATCTGTGACCTCTTCAGTGATATTTTCCGTCTTCATATGTGCTTCTGCTCCGCTTAGTCTATTCATAGTCTAAGCGGATTCGTTGGAATACAAACGAGGGCGCTTTGTTTATATATATATATAATATATAATATATATATATATATATATATATATATTATATATATATATGTGTGTGTGTGTGTGTGTGTTTATTTATTTATTTATTTATTCATTATATATATATATATATATATTATATATATATATATATATATATATATATATTTACATTATATATTACCTTATTTGCTAAGTATAAAGTATCACATTTCGATGACTGTCTGTAATTGTTATTTTCCTTTAACAAGTGACAAGAATGTGCATGTATTGATTGAATTATAGTAATGCATTGTATTTAGAATATTCGACAAGCTTTTGAAAATTATTACTTCTTAATATTAATTTTAGTCGTGTGTCAAATGCAATCAAACACATGCAAATATGAATGTCAGACAGAGAGCGCGCTAACCCCTGATGAACGTTCAATCACTGAGATACCACATCATCTACATGTTTATCTTCAAAGGCATAATATATATATATTACATCCAATTTGAAACTCTTGCAAAATATTCCTGATTACCATCCACATAAACATATTGAAATGTATATATTTCATATTCCCAGATCTCCAAATTCTAATTCTTTGTTCATCTGTCTCCTTTTGCTTTACATCTGCAGTGGCCAACCAAGGATAGACACAAACTTACTCATTGTTCTACTTACGTAAGTTCAATCTCCGCAATCATACTATACATCTATGTCGTATTAATATTTTTAGGACGCATTGAAACTGCATATCATCTGCCGACGACGTCCCATTGTTTCTTATTTTGTATAGTTAAATGACATTCTGCGTGTTGTGATGTTCGAATTGTTGGTGACTCGTTAGACAATCTCCTAAAATAGAAAAAAAATACTAATCAATAAATATCTGATTCGCTGGAATAGATTACCTTTATCAAAACTCTTGTTTGAAGACGTAGAAGTTGTTTATTAATTCTTCATAATTAATATCTAGACTAATAAAAGGATGGCGATATCTTAGTTCTTCAATTTAAATTGTATTTACGACTAGCCATAGTGTCACCGTTACATAATAGAATCTCTGTAAACATTTCCTTCCTATATATCCGAAGTCAATAAAAGTCAGTTTCTTAATAATGCACATTTTCTTCTGCTGCACTTTAGGAGTAAATTGCGAAACTGCTGGAGAATTAAATAATTTGAACAGTGGTTCTTAACCCGTATGGTTATATTCTTTAGGAAATATCATGAGTCACAAGGAGTGAGGGATCTATGTGGACGAAATTTTTTGGGAACTTCAGAGATATGTTATTTCTAGGCAGTGCTCTCATCCAAGTTAACTTCTGATCAAATAGCCTGTGAGTTATCATTTCTTATGATATTTACGCCTCAGTTACTGCAAGAGATGATAAATTATTAAGAAGCAGATAGACATCTCATTTATAAGAAATAAATCTAAAGAATTCTACTGTATGGTGTTAACACAGCGGTTACTCATAAATACAATTTAAATTGATGAACTAAGATATCACCTTTCTTCTGTTTGTCCTAATATTAATACTGATTTCAAATTTTGGCACAAGGCCAGCAATTTTTGGGAAGGGGCTAACTCGATTGTACCGACCCTAGTGTTCAAATGGTAGAATGAATGGTAAAGTCGAACTCGGCGGAACTTGAACTCAAAACATGCAGGCGGAAGGGTCCTGATATTAATATTGAAGAATAAATAGCTATTCTCTAATTTTTTAAACTTGAGCTTTGACTAAGCGTGATATCTCATATCTACAACACTTATATGTTAACCATATTCCACATCACAAAATAAAAAACAATAACGCTAAATTTTGTCGTGGTTAAAACATAATTAGACCATCGTCCTCAAACGTTTTTAAGGACTTGCTCAACAGAGCAAAATACCTTTCTCAGAACTTAAAATCATGAAAGAAGAACGAGAGGTTCATCTCCACACCGGGCAGCTAACCATAATTCCTGCTATAAAATAGAATCCACTAAAATCATCAAAGGATCAAGTGTTGGTGTGAAGCCAGACTATTGGGTCGGAAGAGAACATCATTAACACAAGCTTCTACACATTTCGGGTCACCAAATTTCGTTCGTATTGCTTTGGTCTTGTATCGATGACAAAATCCACTTGTCCATTATATCATAAATCCAAAGTCACACAGCTGCTAATCAAACTTTTCAAGTACACTTTCATCCTGCAAAATGATAGATAGGAAAAAGTATAAGGATTATTTATATTTCTTTATGTAAATTTTCATCTACAAACCTAGCTTTTAAAAATCATGATCCATTTTCACTTAGTATGTTATTACACGAAAATAGAAACCTCTAATGTAAGAAGAAGCCTGTGAAGTGTCCCTTTTTTGTAATATCTGGATATGCCAAGAATGAACAACTAATATTCTACTAACATCACGCACTTAAATTGGGACACATCAGATTCGCTTGTTCTACATAGTCAGAAGTAGCTGATATGGTTTCGTGTGTAACGTCTTTCATCCTATTTATAATCAACTAACAATATAGCTTTATCCTGCCATTTGTTGTGATATTCCGCATCACTCACAAGTAATGTCGTTTGCTTTCTGAGTCCTCCATTTCGGAAAAGAAATACTTTAAAAACATTCAGTACGAGTCACTTTTACCCCGCAGCTTTTGGATTTGCCAAAACGTAGAGAAATGACACTGAAATAACGCCTAACAAATTACGAAATATAAACGTGTTCAATTTATGAGAACGCATTGAAACAGTTGTAATGCTAGATGTATTGTGGGGCTAAACAAGATATAGATAGACATAACTTTGACACGTCTGGTCATAGTTCTACATCATGAATGGATTAGAGATGTCCCACAAGCAACCATAATATGTTCTAAAACCATCCACTTTTTAAATGTCTTCGTTATGTTTACCAATGATTTTGCCAAGCTAGGGCCACAACATAAGCTAATCTAAACAATTTCTCTTCGCTGCAAATCCTACAATATTGAATATTTACCGAGGGTAAACAACATCTAATACTTCCCTCCTTAAAATGATAAAAACATAACGAGAAACAAACGAAAAAAAAACCCACATCAAATGATTACATTTCATTAAATCAAAGTAGATTTCATTATAAACTTTGACGACGATGCATTTAAGAATAAAAGGAAATTGTATCTCATTTATAGGAATTATAAATATATTAGTTATGTTATTAATTTTCTCTGTATTATATTAAAGTAATTCTATTCTCTTACTGTTCGTACGATTCAACTTTGGTTGTTCATTTGCTATTTTAAACAATATGATAGTTTACTAATTATACGTAGATGTAATTAATTTAGGAATTAGATTTTTTTATCGATGGAATTAACTGATATAGTAATTATGAAAATGAGAAAGAAGATATTCATGATGATGTTGATGGTAATGTTACTAATGATGATGACGACGACGACGATGATGATGATGATGATGATAATGATCACGATATTGATCACAGCTATCACCATGACGACCACTGCCGTGATCATGTCGCAGTCGGCAGTGGTTGAATTACCTGTAATCACAAGAACCATCACGCTGGATGTGAGTTCATTATGATGATGATGATGAGGATGATGATGAAGTGGAGGGTGAGAAGTAGAAGGAGGAGAAGGAAGAGTGATTCTACACCGATAGCGAATGCTAATAATATATTATAATACATAGTAAGGCAAATGGCTCTCTGATTGAATCTAAGACTATATATGCACGATATAAATACACATCTCCCCGATGATAATCTGTTAATGGATGGAAGCACTCCGTCGGTTACGACGACGAGGGTTCCGGTTGATCCGATCAACGGAACAGCCTGCTCGTGAAATTAACGTGCAAGTGGTTGAGCACTCCACAGACATGTGTACCCTTAACGGAGTTCTCGGGGATATTCAGCGTGACACAGAGAGTGACAAGGCCGGCCCTTTTGAAATACAGGTACAACAGAAACAGGAACTAAGAGTGAGAAAGTTGTGGTGAAAGAGTACAGCAGGGGTCACCACCATCCCCTGCCGGAGCCTCGTGGAACTTTTAGGTGTTTTCGCTCAATAAACACTCACAACGCCCGGTCCAACCACTGGGCCATTGCGCCTCCACAATCTGTTAATACCAATAATATTGTATTAATCCCATTAGAAAGTCTACGGAGAAAATCTAGGCTTCTACGAGGTTACGAAAACCAAGGTGAAAATATATTACTTATTTCGTGTGAATGACCTCAAACTAATTACGAAACATGAGACAAACCTAGATTTTTCGAATGTAACGGTAAGAATATTCACAAGGATATTGGACAGCGGTTTGGGGTAAGTGTGTGGTGCTAATTATGAAGAGTGACCGGAAGGTAAGCTCTGAGGGCATAAAAATTACCATTAGGCAACAGGATTAAATTTGCTGTGGAATAATGAAGGATGGAAATATCTAGGGGTGCTGCAAGTTGATAGGATAATGGAAAGGGAATTACGAGAGAAAATATCTAATGAGTACAAAAGAAGAATTAGAAATTTACTTGAAACGAAAGTAAAAGTAATTAGTATCATTAAAGCAATAAATACATGGACTAGACCAGTATTAAGATTCTTTATTTCCTTCCAGAAATGAACTAAGGTCAAGCAACAGAATATGAACCGAAGAACTAGAAAGCTATTCACAAAACTCACACATCAGTCTAAAAGTAATACCGACAGATTCTACCTACCAAGAAAGAGAGGTAATAGAGGACAACTAAACGCACATGACACCGATAGTACCTCTCTGGTTTTGTTCCAGGTGATTCCGTTCTGATGTTGTACAACACCGTCCAGACGGGCAACTTGGATATGACACTTTCAGACTTCTAGTGGCAAAAACCAAAACGCCCTGTTATTCCTCTGATATTTTTCTGATGATTGCCATGATTTTTATCAGCTCCTGGCATGAAACCAAATATGAAATAGAGTCGTTATGAGAATTTAATATTCTATTTTATTAATAATGACATTTTCACTCTATCAACTGGTATTCGAGTGCGTACTTTCTCTCATTCAAAGATTCTTAGACAACTATATATATATATATATATATACATATATATATATATATATATATATATATATATATATATTATATATATATACGTCCCATGGCTGTGTGGTAAGAAGTTTGCTTCCACATGGTTCAGCGTTCGGTCCCACTGCGTGGCACCTAAAGCATTGTGAGGGAATTTGGTAAACGGAAACTGAAAGAAACCCGCCGCATATATATTTATTTATGTGTGTGTATGACTTTGCGTCTGTATTTGTCCTCCATCAACATCACTTGACAACCGGTGCTGGTATGTTTACGCCCCGTATCTTAGCGGTTAACACCCTTTAAGGCGGGGCGCTTCGGCATGAAACAAGAGACTGAAACAAGAGAATAAATGAATAAAAGAATAAAAGAATATATATATATATATATATATTATATATATATATATATATATCACGGGACATATGTTTGCGCGTGTGTATGTGTGTAGATGCGAGGAAATCACAGAATTTGAACGGAGCTGTCATGTCATGTCAAGTAATATCTGTAATGAAACTTTGTTACCCGTACTCTCTGAGGATTGTATGTTGATTGTTTCCGTATGGTGAAGATTTAGATCTATGGTTAGAGTTAAAAGTGACAATAGAGAAAAGAAAACTGGATAAAATGCAGGTTGATATTTTTCAGAAGTTTTCGTTGTCAGAGCAGTGGCTGCTCATGATTTGACCCTCAGGGAAAGATATAATAACAATGTCGAAACTTCCACAGACAACAACGAAGAGTGACTCAATATGGATCACACAATCTCCTAGAAATAGAAGCCAATTCACTCTTTGTTCATGATAAACGTCTTAGAAGAACATGTTCGATAATGTGAAGATAGTTTCCCGGCAAATAGCAGAGAAACAGAATGGTGAAGGCTAGAATGACCTATAATAGTTTTGTTCTATGATGATTGGCTCGGAGTGAAACGACAACTGACAACAAAAAGATAAAAGCTGGAAAATGGATTACAGCATGAATTATACTCAAATAACTATTTGGCAAGGATCACCTCAAAGCCTAAAATAATTCAAGGGATATCTATTTGGACAGCAGCAGTAAAAAGGGTTTTGTAGAAACCCACGTTAGCCGAAAGTAAGTATTTATGTGTGGAGAGAGTATATAAAGCAGTAGTGTATGTAAGAAATAGACCATTGTATATATGATGTGATATTGAAGGAATAATTCAAAAGAGCCACTACATTCCTAACATATAAAACTTCTACTTACGGTCTGCACAATGAAGCAAAGAGTGCGTAAAGGAAATATTGAATAAGTAATATTTAATAAATGTTCATAAATGATACGGAAGGAGAAAAATATATGCAAACTCCTACATAAAAATTATCAGACTGATGAATGATGAATAACACTGGGAAATTTGATCGTCTATAAGAATCAATACAGATCAGAGCCGGATAACAAGTTAAAACTGCATCATGAACAGAAATCTTTAAGCAGCATCAATAGCATCCTACTCCACAAACAATCTTATAAAATGAGGTATAAATTGGGATTATGCCAGCTTGATTTAATAAGGAAAAAAATCTACGATTAAGTTGTCCGATGCAAATAGAGAAGGAATTTATCTTCCTGGTAGACATCAGTTATGGGGAATATATCGTTTAAATCTTTTGATTGTCAGGGCAGCAAGTTGAAGTAACCAAAATCGACAGTAATTAATAGTTAATTAAAAAAGCTGAGTGGGTACGAAGAAAACTTGTCAGTGTTAAATAGCTGCTGAGTGCGGAATTAAAAACTAGCCATCACTCAATTTAGTGCAACAAAAAAATTCACAGCGATTTTATGTGATGAAGAAAATTTTGAATACATTAGAGTATTCGTTCTTTTATATTCAGATCAAACCGTAGATGTAACACCGTAGAATATATATGTGTAGTATGCTCAGTATGTGCGTCCAACATATGTAGAATATATGCGGTGAAGCAGGGTTAGTTTATCAACTATTATTTCTGTGTTCATGTAAATATTTGATGGAAATAATATGGAATAGCCTTCAACATATTACAATTTTGACCACAGACAAGTGGAAAATATATGGCCAGAAAATTTCAGTTTCAAATGAAGAACAAAATTAGATATAATGTTCAATCTACAGAAGAAGTTACTATGAGGAATGAGCTGAAACTTTTAGAAACATTTCTATAAATCTGATAGTAACACACATAGGGAATAAGTTCTTAGGAAAACGATGAAACCAAAAATGGAGCAAAGAAATGACCGACAAAATGAGGAATAAATTTACCAAAAAAATAATAAAAAACTGTCCAATGTCAAAATGTTTTGTTCTAAATATGGTTGTTTGTGTCAAAGAATGCTTGAATTTAAAAGATAAAGAAACAGGTTAATTCCAGGAAAGATTCTAGGTGAACAACATTCATAAAAGTGAAAGGAAGTGTGTCGTGTGAAAGTGTTGTATGTCAGTCCAAGTGCTTGACGCTGAGGTTAGACCATTTAATTAGGCCGCAATCGCCATTCTCACCTACTTTTAATTTATTCACTGGAAAGTGGCAATACCCTATCTCAATTGTATTTTCATTATTCTCTCCGAGTTATGCAGGAATGAACTATAGAAAATACGGTCGAAGAAAATATGAAAATATGTGTCACATTGCATTTAATATTGGCTACCGAAACGAACTAATGGGGAAATATATGGTTTAAAGAGGTTGTCCTTTCCAGTTAACGGAAAGCAGGGAAAATATTTACACGGTCGCTACTGATACACCACAGAGATATTATGTGAAGTAATGCAATTACTGGTTCTCAGACATGCATAGACCGCAACATTTCCGTGCCTGTAAAGTTTATCTTATCAGTGACGAGATGAAGTCCCACAGTAGCACTGCTTGGCAACGAATTTCTGAAGATGTCCTCAGTGCCTGTGCTAGAAGGGTGACCATCTGTTCTGAATAGATTACGCATTTGATTCATCGTCGATAATCAGAGTCACATGGATATGATAGTCGTTTTTCTCGAAATTTAATTTTGTATATAATCCAAGCTTTGATATCTGAAACATATAAGAGTTTACCACTTCTTATGTACTTGAGACAAAAACGGATTAGATGGCCAAGTAAGGTCTGTGTTGCATTTATTGCTCAAAGGATTAATAATAGAGGGAAAATATGGAAATCTGGAATGATATGTTGCGACATTAATCAGTCATCTAAAAAGATATCTCTGAAGAGCATTTAGGACGCTTTCGCAAGAACAAACGAAAGAAGCAATGTTTAAAATCACAAGAAAAGAAGTGAAACCAACAAGATTGAGTATATGGCAGAGACAATGGAACGCCCAACAGTAAGAATGTATCAAAATAGCAAAGAAATATTAAACGTGAAATAATAGACAATATTTAGAGGGGAATAGTAAATCTATATACAGTACTGAAACCAATCCAAATATCTGATTTAAAATGATTTTTGAAAACTCTTGCACAGATGAAACCATATGATAACAAAATAATTACAGAATGAAAAATTCCAGGATTTGGTTGAACACTGATAAACGTTTAGATTATGCAAGTGAATTATCGTCACGGGAATGTTGAGAACAAGCCAAAACAGCTGTTTGTGAGAATTAGACATCGAAATTGAGACTGGGATAGCAGAGCTGGAGAAATCTCTCATTTTCAATTCTGTAAGAAGGGTTTGGAAATTATTTGGGAATTGAAAAACCTCATTGTCACTACACCTGATGCCATAAATCTGGCGATATGAATAAGTGTGGAATTTGGTAATATTGAAGATAATACGAAATATCAATAGTATACAATAAAGAATCGCAGTGGGAAAACAATAATTATCATGACATTAATTAAGGATATGGAATGTAATAGGAATCCATTGGAACAAAGAACATCGAAATTGATTCACGAAATATTATAATTAAATGATAATATTGAACATCAAATTAACTAACAATAATCATGTGAAAATTTTAATTAGTTATGATTTCTGTTTTGATTTCTATAATTTATATCCTAAAACGATTTTTAGTGCAAATAAGGAAAGAAAATCATTAAAAGTTTAAAATATACCGGAAAATTATCTAATTATAATGTTGGGTATATCTATTTAGAAAATATATGGGGGGTGGAAAAGTAAATTGGAGAGAGGTTTAAGGATTATACATACATATACGCACAATGGCACACAATGGCGCGCGCGTACGCACGCGCGCGCACACACACACACACACACACACACACATATACTAACACATGTATGTATGTATACATGTATGGTGAGAATTGACAAAAAACAAAAGACGAAGACGGGTGTGTAAACAACAAACAGATGTATTAGTTTAACGCTCGTGAAGTGAGAAAGTGTTTTACGTTTCGAGCCAACGCTCTTCAACGGAAAGGAACACAGAAATAAACAGGGAGAGAAAATAGAAAAAGGTTTAGTGGCTAGCGATCTATCATGAATCCCGGACAGATTGGTCACACAAGAGAACTAAGAAGAAGGGGAGATAATAAAGTAATGGTGATCCCAAAACAAAGGTACGCGTGCGTGTGTATGTGAGAGTGTATATGTGCGTGAGGAAGGCGGCTTGCGACATTGTTTGTTTGTATGTGAGCGTGTCTGCATGGATATGTATGCTTACATATATACATATATATATATATATATATATATATATATATATAGATATATATATATATATATATATATATATATATATATATATATAATACAACGTTGTAATCTCTATTTGGTAGCTTAATCAGTTAAAATTAGCAGCGAATTCTTTCTCAAGCTATGTAAAGTACTTAGAAAGGCAGAACACGTTGGATAATGCAGTCCATTGTTTGGCAAAAGGAGAGTATGGTAACGATTTAAACGCTTTTATCATAGTTTTGAAAAATTGGCGCTAACTACGGGCTATAAAACAGCTACTATAGAAGTTACTGCATGGAATAGGAGCCTAAACTATCTTGAATTAGAATACCACCACCATACACACAAAGACGGATGCGCGCGCACAATCAGTAATTTGTATAAATACATAACGGTGGTGAAACATACAAGTCTCTAACTGTTCACTCTAACTGCTAGAAAGGGAAATCAGATATCCCTGAACTGAAATAACTTGCAGTCTGAAAAATGATGACATTCCAGGAAATATTCTTGGATATAGAGGAAGAATAGTAAGTCACGGGTTGGTCATATCGTATCAGAGATATACGTGACCAGTACTAAGAAAACAACATCTATACATCTATATATATGTATGAGTGGAAGAGCCTCTAAGTAGTCGACGGAACAACCAAATATAGCAACCATATCTTCTAAAACTGACACACCCAATTCTCAAAACCAAGACTCGACAGATCTAATCTGAAGTTTAGCAACAATTGATAGTGTTAGATCACAATGTACAATATCAACGTGAGAGAGGTACATGAGAGAATGTACCTTATATTAAACAAAAGAGCGTGTGGTCAAGATCTGAAAGCTTCCAAACTCCTTTCTACGCCAAGTGCCACATACTAGAGAAGGGTCTCAGTAATAACAGTGTAGGAAAACGGTGGTACATCAGTATGGCCGCAACTCTGAGCTGAAACTAGATATATATATATATATATATATATATATATATATATATAGATCAATAAATGGTGGGGTTGCATTTTTACAATGTTTCCTTGCTATATATATATATGTATATATATACATAGGCACAGGAATGGCTGTGTAGTAAGTAGCTTGCTTACCAACCACATGGCTCCGGGTTCAGGCCCACTGCGTGGCACCTTGGGCAAGTGTCTTCTACTATAGCCTCGGGTCCACCAAAGCCTTGTGAGTGAATTTAGCAGTCAGTAATTGAAAGAAGCCCGTCGTATATATGTATATATGTGTGTGTGTGTGTATGCGTGTGTATATGTTTGTGTGTCTTTGTTTGTCTCCCCAGCATCGCTTGACAACCGATGCTGGTGTGTTTACGCCCTCGTAACTTAGCGGTTCGGCAAAAGAGACAGAACGAGTACTAGGATTACAAAGAATAAGTCCTGGGCTCGATTTGCTCGACAAAAGGCAGCATGGCCGCAGTCAAATGACTGAAACAAGTAAAAGAGTAAAATAGTATATATATATATAATATATATATATATATATATATATATATTTATTTATATATATAGGAAGGGAAATGAGAGAGAGAGAGAGAGAGAGAGAGAAAGGTGTTCATGAAGGTGCACAGATATATACATCGGCATTCTTACATTTTAGCAGTTGATTGGAACGTTTCCCACTTCTCGTGACTACATCCGATTTTGGCAGATTTATAAAAATCCAGTCCACTTTGCATTTCAGACTTAATCACAGTAAGCGTTTTAGCCCCTAATTGATAAAATCCTTTACCAGTTCGATTGTGAGGGGAGTTGATCTAGCGTGGTATGTATGTCAGCTTAATATTACATTTACATCATGCAAATGCTTTGCAATCCACTACCTTTAAAAAGAATTTCTATCAAAAGCACAGTCATAAATTCCGTAGTATAAAATTAGTTGATTTCAAGAACACCAATAATTGACTGGCATACACTGTATCTTTCATGGATGAAAGGCAAAGTCTTCGGAATATTCGAAATCACTGCGTAGATATATTATTTCAAGACTGCAAGCTAATCTATTTAATTTATCTAAATGCCATCAGAAAAAAAAAATAATAATTTCCAACATAAGACAAAAATGTTAATGGTAAGTTGTCAGTTCATTCGACGTCATGGAATGATATTTGATTTTAGCTAATTTGGCAGATGAAAGGCAAATTGGACCCAGAGGTATTGGAGCCCGAAACTTTCAAGAGATGGACGTGATAATAATAGTTTTCTAACATAAATATAAGACCGATAATTGTGAGGTGTATGAGTTAGTCGTAAAATTTCCACAATGCAAAAGTTTCGGTTGGAAATGTTGATACAAGGTAAGCAATTTGTAGGGGTGGGATTATGCATCGATTATATTGACCCCCCAGTTCTCAACTGGAACTTATTTTATTGACCCCGAAGGATGAAAGTCAAAATTGACCTCGGTGGAATTTGAACTCCGAACATAAAGACGAACGAAATCTCGCTAAGCATATGGCCTTCATTATAAACATTAATATTGGTTTCACATCTTGGCACAAGACCAGCAATTTTGAATGAGGCGGTAAGTAGATTACTTTGACTCCAGTGTCCCACTGGAACTTATTTCATCGACCCCGAAGGATAAAAGTCAAAGTAGACCACGGCCGAATTTGAACACAGAACATAAAGGACAAAATGCTGAAGAGTATTTTGTCCGGGTTGCTAACCATTACCGCATATTAACTATTGATAATAAATAGCGGGAGCTGTGAAAATCTTATATTTATTACGAAATTTGTATTTTGACGCATAAATTTATATATCTTCAAAATTGTTTCAATGTATTAAACAACAGGTTGAGGATATTGAAAGTTTTGTGGGAGATCATGAAGACGAAAAAAAAAAAAAAAATCCAAAGAATATTGGGTTCAAATCTTGGCACAAAGCCAGCAATTTTAGGAGAGGGAATAAGTTGATTACATCGACCCACAGCGCTCAACTTGGTTATTTTATTTTATCGACCCCGAAATGATGAAAGACAAAATCGACCACGGTGGAGCTTGAACGTTAACACACCAAATGTTGCTAAGCATTTTGCCTGGCGTGCTACCAGTTCTGCCAGCTCCCTTCCTAAGAAAAAAATTAGAGCTCAATGGATATTAAGCATAATTTACAAACACATGCTATAAATTGAGTAGAACATTCGAAAGTCAGTTAATAAGATTAGAAAATGCTGGTGTATGGGTTACCGGCTAAACTGTATACAATATTTACTCAAGATAAGTTGGCGAGCTGGCGGACACGTTAGCGAAATGCTTACCGGTATTGCATTTGTCTTTACATTCTGAGTTCAAATTCCACCAAAGTTGACTTTGCCGTTTATTCTTTTGGGTTCGATAAATTAAGGACCAGTTGCATATTGGGATCGACCTAATCGACTGACCCCTCTACCACCAAATTTCGGGCCTTGTGCCTAGAGTAGAAAAGAATATTTACTCAAGAAGCCCGCTGTACACATGATTTTGTTCTTAGTCTTTTCTCAAAGTTTCATTTGGTTGTTAGTGTATCAGTTGCTTTCCTAATAGATAGAGACTGCTGTAAATACATTCCAACTTTATTCAAAGACCGGAACTTTTGCTTTCGAATATGTTAAACGTAGTGAAAGCTAAATCCTTTTCATTATATATTTCTGAATATTGATACCATTTTCTTCGTCCAATTAAGGTATGGGTAATCAAAGATCTAATGCTGTTTTGATGATGATCGAGTACCTTGAGTCTGCTTTCGTTATCAAGATCTTCTTAAACCATAGATTATACAAAAACATGACAAATGGCCAATTTTCAAATTTAGGCATTTCAAAGCAAGTGAATGTGATCAGTTGTCCAGTAACGAAGCGTTCAACATCTAATTGCATATTATTTACTAATTTATCTATACAGAAATAGTTTATATTTAAAGAGTGCCTGGCCTAGGTTTTGAAGTGAGCGAATCACACATGATAGGTTCTCCGCTGTATTATTTCACATTGTATCGAGTAACTGCGCATTGTTATTTTCAAGTGATTGGATTCGTACTGAAACAGTTCGATATACAATTTGAAGTTCTTCGAAATTCACTGCTGGAAGTACTAAATATTGACCAGTAGATGTGTAAGCAAAGCGTGTTTGAAGACTCCAAGAAGTCGGATGATCCTCTGCCCAAGATGTCTAATAATATCTTGTAGGTATTCGTCAATGACATTTAGGGAAAATATGTGTAACACTGAGACTCCACCAATCATAATTAAGTATTGTTTAGTTACAGAGGTTAGTTCAATCAGAAGCCAGAGATCTACATTGCAGGCACTCTTTTCTGTCCAATACAATTTGAATAAGCGGTTAAATATTCTGCCTTCTGTCTGAAAGATAGCGGTATACTCGTCCTTGTTGCGCATTAATATGTGATGCTTGTTGTTTTTAGGAAGATATATTCTTTTATTCTTTATTTTTTTTTTTACTCCTTTCAGTCATTTGGCTGCGGTCATGCTGAAGAACAGCCTTTAGTCGAACAAATCTACGCAGGTCTTATTCTTTGTAAGACTAATATTTATTCTATCGGTATCTTTTGCCGAACCGCTAATTTACGGGGATGTAACCACAACAAATTCGGTTATCAAGAGATCATGGGGAGGGGGGCAAACATAGACACACAATTACTTACAGATATACATCTATACGACGGGCTTCTTTCAGTTTCCGTTTACCAAATCGACCCACAGGGCTTTGGTCGGCCCGAGGCTATTGTAGAAGACACTTGCCCAAGGTGCCACGCAGTGGGACTGAACGTTAAATCATGTGGTTGTCAAGCGAGCTTCTTACCACACAGCAGCTCTATACATTTTAATAAGCTATACTTTAATAAATCCTCTCTATTTACAACGTTTAGCCCTAGGGTGCCCTCGTCGGAACAGATAACAACATGTACAATAAAACGTTAGTGAACAATGTTGGCAGGAATGATTTCTTGCTCATTGGTCTTTGTTCAAAATGTACACTAGGTTCTTGTAAGCATTTCCATGTTCTAATTTCAGTCACGACTTTATCTTATATACCGCCATATATTTTGCCGGCTGAAACTTGACACTTCTTAACAAAATATTTGCTCTCAACACAAGTTTGGACCTGATCTATATCTACATTACATTTGAAGTAATAGTGTGAACGTATGGCTATAAGCCTTATTTTTAATATGATTTCGTATCTCCTTGATTTTAGGCAAAGATTCGTCTTCTACAGATCTGAGATAATCATAGCTTTGTGCACCAAGATCAGGAAGTAAAACTTTAGAAAACTAAAATATATTTGCATGTTTTATTTTCTAATTATATATTCATATGGAGCTAATTATGTGACTTCGTTTTGTGGTGTCTTTCGTTTTTCATTGGAAATATAATGTATGTATGTGGGGGAACGAAGGAGAAGAGTTTGTCTCAAAACAGGATTGCCGGAGATTTGGGGTCGTCGCCTTCAAAACTAAGGTTCATTGGAACAGATTATACCGCTGTTTATTTTCGGCGTCTAAGATTCTCCACAGAACGTCGTCGCTCTACCCTAACGCTAGTCTTGTTTGGAATGCTAATGTAGAAGTTTTAGCGAACGCATTGTCCGACTTGCAGAAATCTGTGAATACTTGTCAATATTCCAGATGCAAGGCGTCCAAGTCTTCCACTTCTTTTGACCCAAGATTGCAAAGGGAAGAGAACGAGGAAGAGCAATGGCAGCAGCAGTAGCAGTAGTAGTAGTAGTAGTAGTAGTAGTAGTATAGTAGTAGTAGTAGTAGTAGCAGCAGAAGAAGATGATGATGATGAGGATGATGGTGGTGGTGATGATGATGGTGGTGATGATGAGGATAGTGGTGTGGATGATGATGGTGGTGGTGGTGGTGGTGGTGATGATGTTTGTGATCGAGGTGGTGGTGGTGGTGGTAGTGCTGGTGGTGATG
>NC_043005.1:9546472-9561472 GCF_006345805.1 Octopus sinensis | reverse complement strand
ACCACTCAGTGGGACTGAACCCGGAACCATGTGGTTGGTTAGCAAGCTACTTACCACACAGTCACCCCTGCGCCTAATATTCTTTAAATATTATTTTTATATTTCTTATTTCTATATTGCCCACAGGGGACTAAACACAGAGGTGACAAACAAGGACAGACAAAGGGATTAAGTCGATTACATCGACCCCAGTGCGAAACTGGTACTTAATTTATCGACCCCGAAAGGATAAAAGGCGAAGTCGACCTCGGCGAAAATTGAACTCAGAACGTAACAACAGACGAATACCGCTAAACATTTCGCCGGCGTGCTAACGTTTCTTATTTCTTTACTACCCACCAGAGGCTACACACAGAGCGGACAAACAAGGACAGACAAACGGATTAAGACGATTACATCGACTCCAGTGCGTAACTGGTACTTATTTAATCAACCCCGAAAGGATGAAAGGCAAAGTCGACCTCGGCGGAATTTGAACTCAGAACTTAACGGCAGACGAAATACCTACTTCTTTACTACCCACAAGGGGCTACACAGAGGGGACGAACAAGGACAGACAAAGTGATTAAGTCGATTATATCGACCCCGAAAGGATGAAAGGCAAAGTCGACCTCGGCGGAATTTGAACTCAGAACTTAACGGCAGACGAAATACGGCTACACATTTCGCCCGGCGTGCTAACCTTTCTGCCATCTCACCGCCTTTATTTTCATATTTCTTTTAAGGTTGTTTTTTTTTTTGTTCTTCCTTATTGTTCCTTATTATCATTATTGCTGTTGTCACTGTTCACATGGAGATTTCCTACTCAGAAATTATTTCGGGCTAATATCTTCATCTCTGCCCAACTAAGATTTAAAAACACAAATTACAATAGAAAATACACACCCATCTTTCTTTCATCCTTTATATATCTACTATCTACTAAAGCTATCTTATACTATCTTATACTACTAAAGCTATCTTATACTATCTTATACTATCTTATACTACTAAAGCTATATTATACTATCTTATACTATCTTATACTACTAAAGCTATCTTATAATATCTACTATCTTATACTATCTTATACTATCTTATACTATCTACTAAAGCTGAAAAAGTCTTCTCAGAGTTTCACGACACTTGTAATAATACACAATGTTTATAATTTTCTCCTCAACAAATCACAACCACAAAAACCGTTGCCACCATACAAATCATATTTTCTAAATAAGGACTTGTTCATCACTCTGTATTTTTTGTTGTTGTTGCAGGTGTTGTTGTTGTTGTTCTTCTTCTTCTTCTTCCCCTTGACCTTCTCCTCACTTCCTTCTTCTTTTTCTTTTTCTTCTTCTTCTTCTTCATTCCCTCCTCCCCTCCACCATCTCTTTCCCCTCCCTCCTCCTCCACCTTCGTCTTCTTCCTCTTCCCCTCGTCCTTCTCCTCACTTCCTTCTTCTTTTTCTTCTTCTTCTTCATTACCTCCTCCCCTCCACCATCTCTTCCCCTCCTCCTCCTCCTCCTTCGTCTTCTTCCCCTTCCCCTCATGCTTCTCCTCACTTCCTTCTTCTTTTTCTTTTTCTCCCTCATTACCTCCTCCCCTCCACCATCTCTTTCCACTCCTCCTCCACCTTCGTCTTCTTCCTCTTCCCCTCGTCCTTCTCCTCACTTCCTTCTTCTTTTTCTTCTTCTTCTTCATTACCTCCTCCCCTCCACCATCTCTTTCCCATCCTCCTCCTCCACCTTCGTCTTCTTCCCCTTCCCCTCATGCTTCTCCTCACTTCCTTCTTCTTTTTCTTTTTCTCCCTCATTACCTCCTCCCCTCCACCATCTCTTTCCACTCCTCCTCCACCTTCGTCTTCTTCCTCTTCCCCTCGTCCTTCTCCTCACCTTCTTCTTCCCCTCCCCCCGTCCTCCTCACCTTCCTCCTCCTCCTCCTCCTCCTCCTTCTTCTTCTTCTTCTTCTCCTTCATCTTCCTCCCCTTCCTCTTCTTCTCCTTCGACCTCCATTGGAAACGATGACTCACACATGGCCTTCAGCTGTCCATCTTTTTTGTTTTGTGGGACGGGCGGCATTCTCGCTCGATCTCCGTTTCTATTCACACGACTACGATGACCGGAAGGAAGACCCAAGTTGACATCAGTGGTATTTGAACACCCAAACTGAACATCCGGAACTTAAATTCCGCAATGCACTTCATCGTCGAACTAACTATTCTAACAATGTACCACCTCTGGACCCCTAGGGAAGGAATTTATTTGAAAATTTCCAAAGCACCAAAGAACTTTGAAATTTGAAATTTGAAACCGAGAACTATTCTTCGTTGTTTTTTTACCATATTTACACAAATAAAAGTAAAGCCTAACAGAATGGCTATTGAAGACAATAAAAGCAAATACTCACAGAAAGAGAGACACACACCTATCCTGCAACACATAGGCTCTGAGCCAGGACAATAACTTTCTATTTAATCATTAAACTTTGCAGCCGATTAATTGACCGCCACGACATTTGTTTCAACATCCGGGAGGCCAGCAATTCATGTATTAAATGGCCGCATACAACACATTAAACATGTAAGGCAGAAGCGAAATTAGTTGCCGCAAGTTTTAAAATCCAACCACACACTTTCTCGAGTCTCTAGTAGAAGCTGATTGACATAAACAGAAACACTAAGGAGAATAGAGAAAGCAATATCGATTTCTTTGACCCGCTTCACACATTTTATTAACAATCGGTTATTGTTTTATGCCTCCCACGCTGGTCAACGTGGTCGATTCATTGTGATCAATCATACTGCTAGAAATAGCAGCCAAGTCTTCCACAAATAATGAACTGCCGTTAAAAGAGCAAACGTAACGCGTTCAGTAATAAAGTCCTATGTTTGAAGAAACCGATGGAATATTCAAAGCGTGATCGTTTTCAATCAAGGGTTTTCTCAAACAGAGCTGATAACAAAAACAACAAACGTACCAAATGTATTTATCAAGGCTACATAGGAGGCTTCCTTTTCTCTACGCAGAGATGGAAGTAGGTCCTGGCAACACATCAAAATGGGAGCAAGTTCAGAGAAAAATTATAGGAAATCTATAAAAATGTACTTGAGAATGGACTACTACTACTACTAATACTGCTGCTGCTGTTGTTGCTGCTGCTGATGATGATGATAACGATCGTCACGATGGCCATGATGATGACGATAAGAACGATCATAAATAATGCTAAAAAAATAATGACAATAATAAAATGATTTTATTGAACACTTATCAATAATTGCAGCGGAACCTGTTTAAAGGTGCAATCGTGGATATATTATAAGTGCTTCTATGTGTGTGGGTGTACTTGTCGTTATATATATACATACTTACGTACAGGTATATATATATATACATATTCAAATGTACGCACACACACACACACATATATATATATATATATATACATACATAGATATACATATATACATACATATATGTATATATATATATGTGTATATATATATATTATATATATATATATATAATTTATATATAGAGGGCATTATACATACATGCCAGAAGGCATTATACATACATGCCAAACGCTAAGAGGGACAATATTTTTGGTAGAAATGACTAATTGTCCCTCTTAGCGTTTGGCATGTATGTATAATGCCTTCTGGCATGTATGTATAATGCCCTCTATATATAAATTAATATGTTCAATAAGAAATAATTATTTTCGAAATTTTTTCTCTTATGAGGTTTTTACGCTATCTACCTGACAATTTCTTGTTAAGTTTTCCTTATTAAGTAGTTGTCCTTAATTGCTATATATATATATATATATATATATATATATATATAGGCGTAGGAGTGACTGCGTGGTAAGTAGCTTGCTTACCAACCACATGGTTCCGGGTTCAGTCCCCCTACTTGACACCTTGGGCAAGTGTCTTCTACTGTAGCCTCGGGCCGACAAAAGCCTTGTGATTGGATTTGGTAGACGGAAAGTGAAAGAAGCCTGTCGAATATATGTATATATATATATATATATATATATATATATATATAATATATATATATATATATATATATATATATATATATATATGTATGTATGTGCATGCATGCATGCACACTTATATAAAGGCATATTGTACAAGTATATATATGCATTTATATAAGGATAAATCACACTCTATCTATCTATCTATCTATCTATCTATCTATCTATCTATCTATATCTATCTATACACAAACACAAACACAAAGACACATAATTATTTCTATATGCGTTTTTACATGTTTAATAGATAAATCAGATATTCATAGAAAAAAATTAATAATTATTTCAGTTTCTCAGTGTTGCAATTATGGAACTAGTTAATGAGAGCAGACGAAACTGAAGCTTTCAACAATAGTTGTTAATTTGAAGACAGTTATATCATCGTTGTCTTTCTAGTCCTCGGTGCAAAACAGACTGAAGATAATTTGAATTTATATCTTTATATATATAAAAGTGAGGTTGTGTGCTGTCTGTCCCCTACGATTTAGATTCCTAACCACTCCCACATTTTGTGGTGCAGTTTAACCAAAACCGGGTATCTTATAGTCGTGATTCATATCGAGCCCTTCTGGGTATTAGCGCGCGTCTACGATGAGTCTACGATTTAAAAAAACAATTACCATCAATTTTTCCCATTTTTAATGCATTTTTGGCATATATAAGGGAAGTAACTCTCTAAAAATTTATTATTAAATCTCAGAACGTAAAAAGCTACAGTAACAACCTCCCCCTTTGTGGTTAGCCATATTGAGATGGCTATTATACTTTACATCTCTAAAAATGCTTATATAGTTATTTCCCTTACAAACCCGAGCAACGCCGGGCGATACTGCTAGTATTTTATAATATGCATCTGCCGTGTTTTTGTGTGTTTGTATGTGTCTACGTATTATGCATGTGTCATTGTGTATAGTTAGGATGTATATATTTCTATGTGCAAGATTTTGTGTATATGCATGTTTGTGTGTCTATGTATCTGTGTCTCGACATTTCTCCACTGTAAAACTTATTCCTAATTTTATTAGAAGCGCTCAATAATTGTCTGACAAAATATTCTACTTCCCCCAGTCTGTCTGTCGCTATTTCTCTCACTTCCCTCTCTCCTTGTCTGTGTGTGTGTGTGTGTGTCTCTCTTTCTCTCTCTCTCTCTCTTTCTCGAACCCTCTCTCACTTTGAAAATATATTTATATCTCTATCAACATAAAATTTATATATATACACACACCCCCAATAACAAACGCATCTCTCACACATATATATTACGCATGAATACAAATAGTGTACATGTATATGTGTGTATGCGTATGCGAGTATTATTTGCTATTATCGATCAACTTGCAGAAAACAAATCCATTACCTAGGAAGGGCCTCTATATGTATAGTTGAGTAAAATTAATATTATTGATTTCACGGGGTCTCTTCGATTCTTCTTTTAAATATTTATTCAAGCAGGAAAGTTTAAGCTCTAATGACACATTATATTCCTATATCCAAGGTGGCGAGCTGACAGAAACGTTAGCACGCCGAGCGAAATGCTTAGCGTTTTTCGTCTGCCGCTACGTTCTGAGTTCAAATTCCGACGGGGTCGACTTTGCCTTTCATCCTTTCGGGGACGATTAAATAAGTACCAGTTACGCACTGGGTTCGATATAATTGACTTTATCCGTTTATCTGTCCTTGTTTGTCTCCTCTGTGGAAATAGGTACTTTTTCTGTCTTTATAATTTGAGTTCAAATTCCGCCGAGGTCGACTTTGCCTTTCATCCCTTCGGGAGTAGATGAATTAAGTATAAGTTACATACTGGGGTCGATCTAATCCACTGGCCTCCTTCCCAAAAATTTCGGGCCTATTCATACATCGACATAATTGCCCATGTAGTGAGAGCTTAATGGCCACCTCGCGAACCCAGTTTCAACAAAAACTGTTTGCTGGGAGCTGCACAAAGCCGGATCTCACGCAAATACTGCAATCGGAAAACCACTACTTTCAAAAATATACGTTGCAAAGCGTTCAAAGTGGAGTAAAAACCTACAGAATTGGTCCCCAGAGCAGTGGAAGAATGTTATTTTCTCGGACGAGTCAACATTTACCATATTTCCGACCAACGGCCGAGTATACGTGTGAAAACAGCCAAATGATGCATTAGATCCAAGTGTTAAACATGGAGGATGATCTGTGATAATCTGGGGTGGGGGTTATATCATGGAAATCCGCTGGCCCAATGGGATCCCTTCATGACAGAATTAATATTCAAGACTATTTAAGCGTTTTATCTTACCAAATTCATCCTATGGTTGCGGAACTGCTTCTGCAGAGAAACGCAATCTTTCAGTATGATAATGCACCAATTCACACATCTAAAGTTGTTACTGAATGGCACGAGGAATATTCTCGTGAAGTTGAACATCTTATCTGGCCACCGCAGTCCCCAGATCTCAATATTATTGAACATTTATGGTGCATTTTCGAAAAGCAAGGAGTCGATATCATCACTACAAGAACTGGAAACTTTTAGCTGAAGAATGGACAAACATTCCTTTGGAAACAATTCAAACTTTGTCGGAGTTCATACCTCATAGAATTCAAACTGTAATTACTGCCAAAGGCGGTCCTACTCCATTTTAGGATAAATTTGTTTCAAATTTTAAGGTGTTTCTGTTATGTTGTCCAACCCCTCTACATACACACATATATATTTATATATGAATATGTATGAGTTTATGCATGTTTGCTTGTGATGTGTGTACATAAAGAAATACATGCACACACACACACATATATATATATATATATATATACACACATCTACACATATACAACAGTTATGCATAGAACATGCTCAATATTTAAATAAATATGATTTGCATACCTGTAAAAATTATTATACAGGAATACACATATATACTTATATATATATATATATGTATATATATATATGTGTGTGTGTGTGTGTGTGTGTGTGTGTGTGTGTGTGTGTGTGTGTTTTCGTGCGTATATGTATGTATATACGCACAATATTATGTGTTTATCTGATCTAAATATGAATATGAAAATAATACAATATTAGTTTTATTGTGCGATTTCCTCGATGTATTGTTATAAGGCAACAAAATACAATGCATTGTTATCATTGACTGTTCAATAGTTAATATAGGAAAAGTAGCAGTCAGCATAGCAGTTTTAGCAACAGGGTGTGATATTTCATGACAAAAGATATGTATTACTATTAGGTGAAGATAGCCTATTGTGAAGCAGATTATGGAATATGGCGGTGTATATAAAACTGAAGCATTATTTATATGTAGTCTGCCAAGTTTCAATTAATATTAATATCAGTGAGCAGTAGAGTTTTCTGTGCATTTGCTTGCAATTATAAATTAATGACATCACATATTTATTATGTGTACTTTGCAACGTAAGCTTAAGCACCCCCCCACACACACACATATATATATATATAATAATATATAATAATATATATATATATATATATATATATATATATACATATATACATATACACACAGGCATACTTATCTAAACAGTGACCCGTATACAAGGTCTATATATACATACATCGTTTTGTATATATTTGTGAGTGTCCGAAGCATGTGAGAGAGAGAGAGAGAGAGACTGATTGTATTTCGTTACAACGTATAGAGAAATATATGTCTTTTAAGGTACATATTCATATAGAAAATGTAACGTTGTCGTCGTTGTCGTCGAGGTATAAAATGTTTACGATAGTTGACTTATAGAAAAGATTGTAATGTAAAATGTTTGTAATGCAAATATGTAAATGAAAATAAAGTTTATTCGGTAGTCGTAAGATTACTGAATCTTTCGTATCCATAAATGAAAATCGGCAACTCAGTTTTCGGAAGCAGAAGGAAGATACGCGCGCCACACGAACACACACTCATACAAACAAACTGTCTTTTATATATATGGTAGTGTCCCTGTCTGTCGTTCTCTCTGTATGTCTCTCACATTACTTGTGTGTTTATCTCTTCTTGTCTCTTCCCTTCCCCTGATATCGCCGACCCTCTTTATGCTACATTTCTCTGAACCAAACATTTTTGCAACCCTCTCATTTTATCTTTGTCATGTAATAACCCCAACCCTCGTAGCCGATCCATTATAGATTTTTATTGAAATACAATTAGCATATAATTGAACTGGATGTTAGTTCAATATGTGTACAAAGATTGGTGAAGATTGGTTCCCTGGTTTGCGCAGTAAGATGGTAACAGACAGACGAATAACGGACAGAAATAGCCGTATAAATTTATATATATATACATATATATATATATATATATATATATATATATATCACACAATGAGTTTGGTTTGGTTTAGTTGGTTTGGAAATCTTAAGTTTCATAAATATATATTTGGAGATTTAACTGGTGGTTGAAAACATGCACGTAACTATTTGGTGTGGTATAAGTGAATTTGTAGTGAAACAATAGGAGTGGTTTTATAAGAAAAAGGTGGAGAGGAAATTATAGAAAATATACGTCCATGGGCGGGGGTAGTAAGGAAAGAATATTGACAGCAATTTTTATTCTTTGAAAGATTTATGGCTATCAAGCCAATAGAATCTTGTGTGAAACAAGAAGAATGATCTTTAGTCTCATTTTCTCTTATCCCCAACTTGGAGATTTATTTCCTTGCATATTTTTACTTAGCTTCTTGTTATGCATCAGATGTAGTTACCCACTATAATCTCCTTCAAACCATATCTATCGTATATATATTTCTTTACCACCCACAAGGGGCTAAACATAGAGGGGACAAACAAGGACAGACAAAAGACAAAAGGATTAAGTCGATTACATCGATCCCAGTGCGAAACTGGTACTTAATTTATCGACCCCGAAAGAATGAAAGGCGAAGTCGACCTCGGCGGAATTTGAACTCAGAACGTAACGACAGACGAAATACCTATTTCTTTATTACCCACAAGGGGCTAAACAAAGAGGGGACAAACAAGGACAGACAAACGGGGATGAAGTTGATTACATCGACCCTAGTGCGAAACTGGTACTTAATTTATCGACCCCGAAAGGATGAAAGGCGAAGTCGACCTCGGCGGAATTTGAACTCAGAACGTAACGACAGACGAAATACCACTAAGCATTCCACCCGGCGCGCTAACGTTTCTGCCAGCTCGCCGCCTTATATCAAGCGTTTATAAACATCGGCCCTGTGTCACCATGAACACCCTAACGCTTAAAGAAAAATACGTTAATTAAAAATTAGATTAGAAGATGTGAATTAAGTCCCAGCAAAATGACGGAAGCTCAGCAGTAGTAAGAAACTTAAATTCACTTAAAACCTTATCTCCTTAAAATAAATATATATGGAGTGGCTGTGTGGTATGTAGCTTGCTAACCAACCACATGGTTCCGGGTTCAGTCCCACTGCGTGGCACCTTGGGCAAGTGTCTTCTGCTATAGCCCCGGGCCGACCAATGCCTTGTGAGTGGATTTGGTAGACGGAAACTGAAAGAAGCCTGTCGTATATATGTATATATATATGTATGTGTTTGTATATATATATATATATATATATGTGTGTGTGTGTGTGTGTGTGTGTATGTGTATGTCTGTGTTTGTCCCCCTAGCATTGCTTGACAACCGATGCTGGTGTGTTTAAGTCCCCGTTACTTAGCGGTTCGGCAAAAGAGACCGAAAGAATAAGTACTGGGCTTACAAAGAATACGTCCCGGGGTTGATTTGCTCGACTAAAGGCGGTGCTCCAGCATGGCCGCAGTCAAATGACTGAAACAAGTAAAAAAAAAAAAATACTAGTATTGAGTTATCCATCGATTTAATGTTTGAGTGTTTCCATATATAAGTACACAAAAAGAGCAATATATATGTATGTATACTTGAACATGTATAGGCATACAGGCATATGTATCCGATATATGTGTGTATGTGCGTGTGCATATTTACACATACACGCACACACACACATGTTGCATGCATGTATGTACATGTGTAAGGGTTATTGTGTGAAGGTGTCAAACATGGTGCGTTGATCGACTAGTGATGGCCCAATTATTTTCACGCCTTAGCAAATCTAGTTGTTAAATATTTATGCTCCAAACGTACATTGTATGTCTTCAATATACGCGAGATGAATAGAAAGATATATTAATAGACACACATTTATATATGTAAATCTCTGTGTGTGTGTACGTACATACATACACACATACATACGTACATGTATGCATGCATAAATTCATACACACATATATATATACACACACTAAATGATATCCCATAGTGGGTTGCACACATAACCCCTATCTTACTTTATACACACACACACACACACACACACACACACACACACACACACACACACACACATATATATATATATATATGTGTATATATAAAATTATAATTTAGGGTATCTAAGAGATACCACCACACTGGAAATAGCGTGGTTTTAGAGTCAAGTTTTGACTGCTATTTCCAGCGTGGTGGTATCTCTAAGATACCCTAAATTATAATTTTAATAATAATTAGTACCTTTGAAGGTTTTTATTCCCATGCTGGCCACCTGATATATATATGCATATATATATATATATATATATATATATATATATATATATATATATATATATATATATATATATATATTATATATATATATATATATATGTATATATATATGTATATATATATGTATATATATATTCCAATGCAATATTTACATAGATGAAAATTTGAACATTACAGTATTAGAATATTTGCCATCACTGTGGTGGTCAATATAATACAACAGATGAATATAAACAATTGTTTTCCACCTCTGAGCAAAGACGAAAACTGAGATCGTTGCGAATATTTACAACATTTAGTTCGGAAGATATTCAGAGAAAAGCATTATATGCTATTTAAATATGCAAAGAGGGAAAGTGATAGGAAAATGAGGGAAAGTGATGACAAAAACTGAGAGAGAGATGGAGAAGAAACTGAGAGACAGAGCGAGAGGGAGAAATAAGGAGTGAAGTTCGGAGTTAGAATGAGATTAGTTAGCTATTTATAACTGCAATATATTATAATCTTGGAAAATGAGTTACTCTGTTGGTTTTATATAATGCAGCTTCCCTTGGTAACAGAATGATTTTATAGCGTTTTACAGCTCGATCTAAAGTTGAAAGTTTCATTACACACTCACACGTATATATATATATATATATATATACCGGAGTAAACACATAAACGTGAAACAAGGTAGAAAAAAGAGTACTCAAATACCAGTGGTAGAGTAATATGCTTTATTTAAAGAAGCAGAAAATTCAACAAAACCTGTTACTCTGAGTTTCACACTCAGAGTAACAGGTTTTGTTGAATGTTCTGCTGCTTTAAAAAAAGTATATATATACACACACACACACACACACACACACACACACACACACAACACACACACACACACATATACGTATATACATATATATATATATACATTTATATGCATATATTTATATACATATGTATATATATATATGCATACATTTATATATATATATATATCTATATATATCACAGCTCTTACACCACATTGAAGATGTACTCAAAGCCTTGGGAACAGGTTTGAACTCTGATGTCATATACCTTGACTTCAGTAAAGCATTCAACAGGGTAGACCATAATATCCTACTCTCAAAATTGGCAAATGTTGGAGTCCGTGGAAAAGTTCTACACTGGATCAAGTATTTCCTAGCAAATAGAACACAACATATTGTAGTTGATGGAGTCCACTCAAGCCCAGCAAAAGTCACCAGCGGTGTCCCCCAGGGGACTGTCTTGCGTCCGCTACTCTTCATAATCTACATAAACGACCTTTCCAGTGTCGTACATTACTGCAAAGTGAAAATATTTGCTGATGACACGAAGCTCCAGCAAATCGTCAATGAAGAAGCAGACCGAACTCAACTCCAGTCTGATCTATATGCTGTGAGTCAATGGGCAGAGAGAAACAAAATGCAACTGAACGAGGGAAAATTTGAGCTGATGCATTTTGGAAGAAATTCCTCAAATAAAACAAGCCATACTCTTCCTTCAGGGGAACCGCTCACAGCCTCTAACAATATCAGAGACCTGAGTGTAATTGTTATGACGATCTCAGTTGGAGTGCACATCATCACAAGAAGGTCGATATAGCTTGTAGGATGTTCCTGTCCTCTTAAGAACTTTCCAGCACAGATTCAGTGTCGTCATTCATCTACCCCTTTTCTCCTCCTTTGTGCGGCCACACATCGAATACTGCTGCCCACTGTGGTCTCCCCATACAAGACAAAACATCTCCAGAATTGAGTCACCCCAGAGGGCACTCACTAAACGCATTGAAGGCATGGCTGCTCTCGATTATTGGGATCGCCTTAAAGCCTTGAAACGTTACCCTCTCCAGCGTTGCCGTGAGCGGTACATCATTTGTACGATGTGGAGAATATACCGCCAACTTTGCCCAATCGACCTGAACATTAGCTTCAAAGTTTATCCAAGACTGGGACCACGGGCCATACGTGCCCTGCCCAATTCAAGATCACAACATACATGTACACTACAACATAATTTCTTTTCCTCAACAGGCCCTGCCCTATTTAACATTGTCCCGAAAGAGATCAAAGAGGAACAGGATCCTATCAACTTTAAACGAAGTCTGAATAGATTCCTTCAAGGAATACCAGAGAAGCCACCCATAATTGGATACAACTCAGCCAACAAAATCTCACTACTTGAATGGACCATAAACAAAACTTGACTTAAACAGGATTTAAATAATCTTATCAGGTGGTGCTATTAAGTTAGACATGGCCTGGACCAATCATTCATCGAAACATATCTAAGTTTATCTAAGTTTATATATATATACACTTGCGTCAGAAATTAATTAGCACTTCTCAAATTTCTACATTAAATAGGTTAAATCAATTAACCTTTGAGCTGTTCAAAACGTCTTACGCGATGAGAAAACTTAGTATGGTGTGATTTCGGTCCTTGCGAGGCGCTACCTATATCTATTAAACAAAGGAAGATTTGTCTGCATCCGCACTCCAAGTTGTTGTTGCACTGCTATGTCAACATTATAAGGCTGTAGACTCTCAAACTGCTCTGCAAACAAAGTTACGTCATCGTTCTGCGCAACAGTGAACTCGCAACAAAGCAATAGTTCGAGATATGGCCACTAGGTGACAGCACATACCTTGAGCAAATCAAGGGTGCTAATTAATTTCTGACGGTAGTGTATACATACTAGCATTAAAGACCCGTCGTTGCCGGGTCATAGTGCTAGTGCATGTATATATGTGTATATATATGTGTACATAATACATGTACATCTATATATATACATCTACACATAAAATACAAAATACAAAGTTATATCTTGATATCGCTAGTGATAACAATACTCAAAATATATAACAGACTGGAATTGTTAGCCCGTCTCTTGTAATTTCGATTAATTGTATCTTTTTCTCCCTCTTGTATAGATGTGTGGCTACAATCCAGCCTACCTCTACTTCGGGTGGGGGTGGGGGGAATTTTTTTCCGGGACGTCCTACGTCCCAGATATAAGGGTAAGAAATAAAATATTTCCACTTTGCAAGTTCGAGTCGAGTACCCCCTTGCACGCTCCGTTGACTCGACCTTGCTTCTATTGTGGCGAATTTACCGCCTCTGATTAGATATCTTTCATAGTCGCACCAAGACACTTTTCGAAGGTGCTTTCCTCCATGTGTTCAAATCTTCTTTTTTCTCTACGTTGTATACTTTACAGACAATAGTCTTTTCTTTAATTCAATCTTTTATTATCCATCTGGACTATTCCATTTCTGCACCCTAATTTTATTTTTAATTTATTTCCATTCATGTGAAACCACTTATTCAAGTTCAAATCATTGATGCAATTTTATACCAATTGCTAATTTTACTTTTGTTATGTTACTAAAAAATAAAACTTAGCTTGATTTTAATTATTACTTACTACATAAAATTCAATTGTTATTATTTTTACTGTTAATGTGAAAGCGTCTGACATAAAATAGAGAAATATTTTTGTTTCACTTTTAACACGTAATACTGAAATAGTGGAGAAGATATGATATTGCTATGGGCTCGCTCTAGGCAAGAAGTTGAACATTTTTTTTTGCCCATGAAGCTACATGGACCCTAACTAAGGCATGTGTAAAATTTGAATGGAATTGTTTGTGTAGTTCTCAAGTTTTAGGGAATCGTAGTGGAGAAGATATGATATTGCTGTGGGCTCGCCCTAGGCAAAAAGTTGAACATTTTTTTTCCGATGACACTCCCCGGACCCTAAGTAAGGCATGTGTAAAATTTGAATGAAATTGGTTGTGTATTTCTCAAGTTTTAGGGAAACACACAGACAAACAGACAGACACACACACATTCTCAGTTATATATATATATTTGTATATATAATATATATATATATATATATATATATATATATAATCTATATATATAATATATATATATAATATTACCGTGATCAGCGTCATCACCGTGACCGACCAGGCTGTCAGATGTTGCTACACATCGCTGGTCACAATGCGCTTCGCATTGTTTTAGCCTTCAAATAACGCCATCCCGCTGGCTAAGAGAGCAGGCTATGTATCTATATATATATTGCATACAAAAATGTATGCAAAAATACCCTGTGGTTGATGTTGAAATTCCATATGGAGAAGCCTTGAATCTAGGTTACAAAAGGACTCTTCCTGTATTGGCAAAAAATCTTTATATATAAAAGAGAGGTTGTGTGCTGTCTGTCTCCTACGATTTAGATTCCTAACTACTCCCACATTTTGCGGTGCAGTTTAACCAAATCCGGGTATCTTATAGTCGTGATTCATATCGAGCCTTTCTGGGTATTAGCGCGCGTCTACGATGCGTCTACGATTAAAAAAAA
>NC_043005.1:9538972-9541472 GCF_006345805.1 Octopus sinensis | reverse complement strand
ATACTAAAGGATTATGCTACATTAAATATACATCATTTTTATACATGGAATTCTCCACTACGCTAATGTAAATATTTGATGCAAAGTTATGCAAGCCGAAACTAATTGTTCATGTAGCCACAATTAGTTTAATAAATCAGCTCAATGTAATTTAGTTCAACTCAAACAATGTGGGGATTACTGCACATAACTTATTAATTGGAAACACAGCGTAGAGCTAAGAGGAAAAGTCCAGTACTGAAGCGATGAAGCTTCAAAAATGGTAGTGAAATAGGTAAAGTGAAATGTTTAAAATTGTAAATGGAAGAGTACAATTTGAAAATTCCAGTAAATAGGATCTTGTAATTTCTAGTTGAAAATTTTACCAAAATTCCTTGATTATACCAATGGCACAGGTTCTTGCCTGATGGTCTTAATCCATCTCCCGATTTAACACTTTTGCCAGGTACCCTGGTGCGATAAGAAGAATCTGTTTTCTTACATGGGTTTAGGTAACAGTGATTTGAAAATAATTTCGTCCTTTTGCTTCATTGCCGAAGGAGGTCTTGAAAACAGTGAAGGCTCACGCTTTTTAACTCTTGTATAAAAAAATTTGTTAAACATTTATTCTTCTTATAGATTTTTCTGTATTATTGATACCCGAGAAAGATATATTTCTCTGCTCTCTGTCTGCTAACACCAAGAACTCAATCTCACAATATTTACATTGAAATGGTGTAGAAATAAGAATGAAATATTCATGATTTGTCTAGTACAGACAATGATAGCAAGTAATCAGATCCAGGTTACGAACTTAAGTCATTATTATTTCACGTCATTCTTCTGGCTTTCACTAAGAAAATGCTCGATATTTCAGGTTCTGAAAACTAACGTTATAAACTGCATATACGTAATTATTTATGGATGTTTTTCTTTTCCTGTTTTGCTGTTATTGTTTCCTCATAGCTCTATCATGTATGCCTACAATAAATAATGTTCCTCGCGTACAATGCAGAAATTTTTCAAGGCTTAATGGAGGGATACATAATTGAATGTGTCATCACCATACATTTTTAAGAAGGTATGGTTAATATTTGGACACATATTTGACAGACATTTTCTGCAGGTCATGTGACTACGTACAGGCACCAGCTGTTACTTCTTGAACTGTTGTTCTTACTTAGATCCAAATTAAACCTGATTAAATAGACCTATCGCCAAGAGCGTCCAAGCAGTAAATAGTACAAAGATATTGAGTGTTGGAATGAAAGTGGCTGACCCACAGAGACAGACTGAGACACAGGGGAGGGGGAAAACAGAATGGAAATAGAGAGAAATCAAGTATTCAGCACTTGATCTGATCATTGTACTTCAATTCCTGCCTCAACATGTGCACATCCTTAAATAACAATAATGCCACTGTAGAAGGATCGGTCAACGAAAAACAAATATGTAGCAAGTGTCGTTAGTGTTGCTAAACCCTGGTTCAGTTACTATTGATTTGGACCATCAGACGTATTTCAGAAAAAAGATATGTCCACTACATAGTTCAAGTTTCATCCTTTAACCAATTTCCTGTGAAGACAATCTGAAACTACTTCTCACGTAGATTTAATATCCATTACATATTTCCTAATACACGATAATGACCGTAACTCGAGAAAGAATTCGCCAATCCAAACACATTTTGTGATTGCATAAAGGGTTTTTTTCTGATATTTCAGCAGCGTTCTTTATTGCATGTCTCTTTATTGCTGTCTCTTGATAGTGGTTTTGCATATTGTATTAAGAAGTGTTAATTACTTAAAAGCAAAAATATATTCCTTGTCGTACACACGTTCCTGTGTGTAAAACAATTTGAGAAACCTCACAGATACTAATACTCATATAGATGTATGAACATATTTGTTCCTTCTCGAACCATGCCTGGCTCATTAGTGCGGGTTTCCCGGTTTCCTTGGCGTATAGGTTCCCCACCTGGACGGGACGCCAGTCCGTCGCAGGTGAGCTGCAAAATGCAGGAGGAAAGAGTGAGAGAAAGGTGTGGCGAAAGAGTCAGCAGAAGTTTGCCATTACCTTCTGCCGGAGCCGCGTGGAGCTTAAGTGTTTCGCTCATAAACACATACATCGCCCGGTCTGCGATTCGAACCTGCGATCCCTCGACCGCGAGTCCGCTTCTCTAACCACTAGGCCATGTAACTCCACGTATGATCATACATACATGTAAATATAAATATACTTACGTATATACATATGTATTTTTAATAACAATTTGACTCAGATTTATATGGCTTAAAGTTTCGTGGCCACGCCGTACACGTCCATCTCATCAGATAAGAGAAGTAGAATGAACGTTATGAGGAAAATTCAAGATGGTATCTAACTGCTAGTTCTCCATTGGTCAACTTATGTCAAATGGTATTAACACTATGAAAGTGACACAGCTATATATATATATATGCATATATATGCACAGGAGTGGCTGTGTGGTAAGTATCTTGCTAACGAACTACATGGCTCC
>NC_043005.1:9516472-9536472 GCF_006345805.1 Octopus sinensis | reverse complement strand
TATATCAGTTCGTGTGTGTAAGTGTGTAGTTATGTGCAGATAAGAATGTGAGTCAATATGAGTATATTTAATATTTTTGTGAATTTCCAAATATATATTTTACATATCTATTTTTTTGTTGACATTTTTGTCTATATTAGCCATTCGTTGTTGTTGCTTTTAATGTCGTTGTTGTTGTTATTGTTGCTTTTGTTGATGCTGCTGTTTGTATTCGTTTTTGCTTAGGAGGACACGGTATAAGACATGAATTCTATAAAGATAAGAAAGACAAACTAATCTCCATCAGACATTATTTCTAACGTATCATACAAAATACTGTGCTTCTCCTGGGAGCTTGTATTGATCATTTCAGTGTCTGAATTTGATGGCTCTTGACGTTTCCTGAATGAATAATCTTTCCAGAATTACTGCAACAATATGTCTGCTTACAGAAGGCGCCATGATCAAGTCGATTAAATATTGTGCTATGTGAGTTCGCGTCAATTTATGACAGGTGAGGCGAGCAGTATACAATAAAATATAAGTTCCCAATGACCCGTGTCTACAAACACACTTTCAATTTCCCGTTGAAGCCATTCGCTTCACTTACTTTACTAATGATCTTGGGTAAATATGCAAATCACAACCTCTATTTACTAATGAAATTGCCTACGCGTGTGGATGGGGCGAGCTCTTTCTAATCGCCAGGCATGCTGGAAATAGCAGGCAATATCTCATAAATTTTACTACATTACTCTTTTACTCTTTTACCTGTTTCAGTCATTTGACTGCGGCCATGCTGGAGCACCGCCTTTAATCGAGCAAATCGACCCCGGGACTTATTCTTTGTAAGCCCAGTACTTATTGTATCGGTCTCTTTTGCCGAACCGCTAAGTGACGGGGACGTAAACACACCAGCATCCGTTGTCAAGCAATGCTAGGGGGACAAACACAGACACACAAACATATACACACACACTTATATATATATACATATATACGCCAGGCTTCTTTCAGTTTCCGTCTACCAAATCCACTCACAAGGCATTGGTCAGCCCGGGGCTATAGCAGAAGACACTTGCCCAAGATGCCACGCAATGGGACTGAACCCGGAACCATGTGGTTGGTTAGCAAGCTACTTACCACACAGCCACTCCTGCGCCATTGTCTAAAAAAATAGGAAGGATAGATGAGACGACGGATTCTGCGAAGGTCTCATGAACTGACTATCTGATTCGTTACATTAATGTTTAAGTGGCTGAGTATTCCGAAACAATATGAAATAAGTTTGGTCATTTGAATTAAACGAACAATTCCCATCAGAACTTCCAATCTGCTTCCGTTAAAAGCAATTCCTCTCCCAAGGCTGGCATTGAACCAGTGTTCGATACGGATAATTGTCCAGGACGTCATACGGTGATAGCAAAACTGGAACATCATAAACTGCAACACACATTTCTGAACGACTCAGTCATAACTGTGTCTACGCTAGATAATGAGTCTTGATACAGGATTACAAAAAAAAAAAAATACAAAAAAAAAACAAAGAACGTTTAGTCATGGTTGTAACCCTTATAATCAAATTTCACACAAGGCGTCAAACAATAGAATTAAATTATCTGTTTTTCAGACTGTGCTATGACACACGTACACATGCACACACACACACACACACACACACACACACACACACACACACACACACACACACACACACATTCTCACACATATATATATATATATTTCTTTACTACCCACAAGGGGCTAAACACAGAGGAGACAAACAAGGACAGACAAACGGATTAAGTCGATTACATCGACCCCAGTGCGTAACTGGTACTTAATTTATCGATCCCGGAAGGATGAAAGGCAAAGTCGACCTCGGCGGAATTTGAACTCGGAACGTAACGGCAGACGAAATACGACAACGCATTTCGCCCGGCGTGCTAACGTTTCTGCCAGCTCGCCGCCTTTTACACACATATATATATTCATCTATGTATGTATATATATGTATATACGTATGCAGTTATGTTATAAAGCACTACGCTTAGAATGGATCGAGTTTTCGGTTGTCATATTTGCTCATACCTTATATGCATATATCTCGGTTCTACAGGTGTCCAGACCCTTTGTGTATTGGTACTCTATTCTGAATTATTATTTTTGAATACAGGAACTAAAATCAAACAAATTACATCGGAAGATGTAGACAAGTTGTTAGAATTTCAGAGTATAATTACTTGTCATTCCATTTAAATTCCGACCCTTGTTCCACACACACACACACACAACACACACACAAACATACACACACACACACACACACACCACACACACACACACACACACACACCAAACACAAACACACACACACACACACTAAACACACACACACAAATCGCAATAAGACTCTACCGTGTGTGTTTCAAATTGAAAAAAAAAAAATCAAATCTTCGAGAGCTAGCAATGTTTTAAAGATCAGCGTAACTAGAAACCTAAGAAATATTCGATATGCTAGAATCTATGCAGCTTGCCGATGGTACAGTTTAACAAAATTCAAGAAAATGAACTTCGGCTTAGTGAAACACTATAGTTCCTCCACTGACCTGGTGTCTTCTTAGACGGCTTCTCTAACGCTATATCTATGGTTTTTACTCCTCGATGTTGACTAGTTTCATGCCAACGCCACGCATGGGTTTCAGACTGGCACACTTACATATTGTGCGCTCTTCCCCGGAAGAAGTGGTAACCAATTTATCTAGGTCTTGCTACCAAAGAAGTTACCTCACTGGAATATGCCTCTTCTTTTTTTATTTTCCAGTAGCTCTTATTTTATATTTGTTCAATATAAGGTGTACCCACAGACATGATTGGATCCCCTTCTTCTAGATCAAACCCCTATAAATTTAGGGCTGTGAAGATCGCCCAACACAGTAGCTTAGGCACTGAACTGGACAAATGAACCCCACTTTGACTTTATGAATCTAAAATGATGAAAATATTTTAAAAATATAAAACGATAAATTTTGCTCCCTTTCCAGTCTAAATAACCCCATTAGCAGAAGAAATATCTTATTTTCTAGAATCCCGAATTATCGTTTAAAGCAATGCAATTGTTATTATAATACTTGTACTAAAAGCTCTAATATATAATACAACAGTATTATTCGGAAGCAAAATCTCCTGTCCGATAAAATAATTATGATGACTTATATTTTACAGTAAACCAACATATTTGTTTCAAAGTTTGGTACTCGGCCAGCAAATTTGACCTCAGTGTTCAACTAGTACTTATTTTATCGACCCTAAAATGGTGGGAGAAAAAAATCGACTTCGACGGAATTTTAACCAAGGGCAAAAGGCAGACGAAATACCTATTTCTTTACTATCCACAAGGGGAGAAACACAGAGGAGACAAACAAGGACAGACAGACGGATTAAGTCGATTATATCGACCACAGTGCGTAACTGGTACTTAATTTATCGACCCCGAATGGATGAAGGGCAAAGTCGACCTCGGCGGAATTTGAACTCAGAACGTAACGGCAGACGAAATACCACAAAGCATTTTGACCAGCCTGCTCACTATTCTGGCCAGCTAACCGCCTGAAGTAAACGCTAATATATTGGTTCCACACGTTGGTACAAGACCAGCAATTTCTGCGGATGAGATACGTCGATTACATCAATCCCAATGCTCAGATGGTACTTATTTCAACGAACCAGAAATGAGGGAAGGTAGATTTGACCTCAGCGGACGAAATGCCGCTAAGCATTATTCCCGGCGTTCTAACGATTCTACTAGCTCACCGCTTTAACTATTAATTCTTATTGGTTCCAGCTATGTTGCTTGCTTAGAATACAAAATATACACTCAGCGAGACTCACACAATAAGAACAATAAAAATAGCTTGTGCAGATTATATCTTTTTTTTTTATGATATCACAATTCCAAGGAGACCATTGCTAAAGATTTAAGAACTATGACTAAACACTTTATTTTTCTTTATCTAAATGTTGATTCAAAACTTTCTTGCCCGTATGACATAAATCATTTAACGTCAGTAATTATATGTATTATGATCTCTGCAAGTGAGCCAAGAGACACACGGATGAATAAATGTATTCAGAGTCCGACTCTTTTTCTTTCTGCACCTTCATTTAATATCGACTCCTATTAGAGAGATTTGGTATAAGTTGTACAATGAATATATATGTGTGTATGTTTGTGTGTGTGTGTGGTGTGTGTGTGTGTGTGTGTGTGTGCAAATGTAGTAATAACTTGACCAACGATATAATCATTATATAATACGGATCACTTAGAACAGCAAAAATTTGGATTCATTTAAATTTCTAGACGTGATTTGTCTGAAAATGATATAACACAGCAGGAGTGGCTCTGAGGTAAGTAGCTTGCTTACCAACCACATGGCTCCGGGTTCAGTCCCACTGCATGGCAGCTTGGGCAAGTATCTTCTACTATAGCCTCGGGCCGACCAAAGCCTTTGTGAGTGGATTTGGTAGACGGAAACTGAAAGAAGCCCGTCGTGTATATGTATATATATATATATATATATATATATATATATATATATATATATTTATAAATATGTGTGTGTATATATTTGTGTGTCTGTGTTTGTCCTCCAGCATCGCTTGACAACGGATGCTGGTGGGTTTACGTCCCCATAACTTAGCGGTTCGGCAAAAGAGACTGATAGAATAAGTACTTACAAAGAATAAGACTTTCTTCGACTAAATGCGGTGCTCCAGTATGGCCGCAGTCAAATGACTGAAACGAGTAAAAGAGTAAAAAAGAGTAACAACCGGTTTACCAACTCCGTTACAGTATTTCACGCTGTTTAATGATGCATCGAACCTCTTTCCTCCCCGCGCAGCTGAATGGATTGTTTTAACAACCTTACAATATTCGCGCGTAAATAAATATATTGAAATTGTCAACACTTGAAAAATTAGTGGCTCTCCTGCTCTCTCCAACCTCCAAGGCATATATTACGCAGGAGTACTCTTGTTTTTGTGTGAAACATATTACAGTCCTTGAAAATATTCAATTTATTTTCTGCAGGTCAGAAACCTTAAAGAATCTGTGATTCTCAATCTCTGTCGTCAGAATAACAATGGCGTATGATATCTATTTCAATTACAAACCAAGGTGCAATATTCATTAATGGAGCATGTCAACTCATCTGAACTATGTAATCTCCGTTTGACATTTTGCAGGAAAGTCCCGAAAATGTGTAACCTAAGCAAAAAGCATCATTTTTCAATAAGCTGAGAGCTCAAATGCATTTACAGTGATATACAGTATTACGGATGTGAAAAACGGATTTATTTCTCGAGATAAGACACGACATAAATTATGGTTCATTTCGTGAAAGAAAAGAACACTCTTAGAAGATAAAAGTTCTTAAACATACTGTCAGGATTTTTTTTTTAAAAAAGGGAAGAAAAGTCAAAAATATAGACTGCGATCTTCCAAAATACATTGCACTGGCGAGGTTATGGTACAACAAAAGACATAAAGATATTCATGATTCACATTAAGATTTAGAGATTTTCTTTTAGCACACAATTCCTTATAACATGCAATCATATTCATTCGTGTGTCCGTGTGCATGCACATAATTTCCAATATGTTCATGGCCGTTAATATATTATGATTTAAAATTATATAAGCGCAATCCGCACCCCAACCCCCGCATACACACTCGCACACATATGCTGTGAAGTGAAGATACGCATAGACGTAGAGATAGCTTCATACATCACTACTTGCACGGCTGTATATTCGTGTATATCTTACACTCATAGATGTACGCCCATGTACATCTATAAGCACCCGTACATTCCTACGAGTGCGAATTCACATACATAGACAAATACACATACATAAATTTGCGTATATATGTCTCTGTGTGTGCGTGCGTGTCTGTATACATATATTGTATATACATGCTCATATAAGTAGATCCGTAAATGCAGTTACATAAAACACCCGTTTACACATGGTTTTGCTCAGCCCATAACGATCAATATGATGGTTACAATCCACTACTTCAAATTATTTCAACGATTCAGTTTGTCTTTTCTACTTCGTTTCTGATTCTTCTCTTTCACATTTATTTATGTCTTCTGATTCTCATTGCTTTTTTTTTCTTCTTTTTTTATTATTTCGCTTCTCCTGTCATTTTTGGTTGTTAGGTTTTGTAACATTTCGTTTGTTTACATTTGTTTTTATCTTTCGGTTTCTCTTCCTTTCTCACAAAATTTCCTTCTATTCAGCTCCTTCAATTTACTTTATTCTTTCGACGATCCGTCTAGCAAATCCCATTGCAATCTCTTTTACGAATTGTTTTTATCACTATCTTTTGCTTTATATTGTAGTCTCCTTCATCAGATGAGAACAGTGGCAGGAGCCTCCTCCAAGTCAATCAAATGAGACGTAGTCCTGAAAATGGCTGCCAACAAAATATACACTCAAAATACAACAGAACCAACAAATGAAAGAGACAAACGCAAAAACAAATTGTGAGTGATAGGCAGATAACCAAAATCTTTTCCTGCCGCTCACAAACATCTCTCTCTCTCTCTCTCTCTCTCTTCTAGTCTTTCCTCCTTGCTGTCAGTCACTTTATTCATTCGCGCTTCCTTTTAATCTTTCTTTCATTCCCTCTCTTTTTCCTTCTTTATACTTTCATTCTTTAGTCCTTCGCTTTCTCTTACACTCTCTCTCTCTCCCCTTCTCTTTTAATCACACTATCCTTCCTTATCTCTCTCTCTCTGTTTAGTTCCTTTTGCAAAGCTTGTTTCTGCTCCTTGCTATCAGTTTTTCAACCCATTCTCTCGTTGTGCTTACTGTCTTTCTTTACTTCTTACTTTCCTTCTCTCTCCCTCTCTTTCTTCCTTCCCCTTTTTCTTTGCTTCTCTCTTAATCTGTCAATCTTCCCTTATCTCTATCTATTTAGTTCTCTTCGCAAACCTTGTCGATACAAGTTCATTTTGAGAGATTTCAGTTTCTCGTTTGTCCTTTATTTTTACTGAAATGTTGAAACCCGTTTCGAAGGTTGCAGCTTTTAATGGTCTGGGCACTCGTTGTGGCAATTATTGTGGTAATGGTACTTGGCAGTGCTGTACTTGTGGCTGCAATGCTTGTAGCATTAAATGCAATGGCAATGGAAGCATGGTCGTCGTCCTTTTTATAGTCCGAGGTTAGCTCTGATCATTCGAAACTATGTTCGAAAAAGATATGCGCTTTCTTTTCCTTTTGAGAGAATTATACCTAAGAAATAGCTTGGCCACCGAAACTACGATATTTCACTTCTCTTCCCATTTCGCAAAATATTACAATGTGATTTTTAAGAGAGTCGTAAGTTGCTGTTCGTTAAAGATTGAGCCAACAAACAGATTATTCCCTGATCAGGGCGTGTTGAAGACATAAGTGTTGACCAGAACGTGTTGTAATGATGGCAGTATCGTAGGGACGGCTCCAGTGTTGGTGGACTTAGTGAAGTTCATGTAGTTGGCAGTGCAGGTGGTGTTGGTGGTGTCGGTGAGGTTGGTGGGGTTAGTGGCATTGGTAACGCTATTGGTATAAGACGGCGAGCTGGCAGAAACGTTAGCACGCCGGGCGAAATGCGTAGCCGTATTTCGTCTGCCGTTACGTTCTGAGTTCAAATTCCGCCGAGGTCGACTTTGCCTTTCATCCTTTCGGGGTTGATAAATTAAGTAGTAGTTACGTACTGTGGTCGATATAATCGACTTAATCCCTTTGTCTGTTCTTGTTTGTCCTTTCTGTTCTTAGCCCCTTGTGGGTAGTAAAGAAATAGGTAACGCTATTGGTGGAGATGGTGGTGATGGTAACGATGATAATCGAATTGCTTGTAGGATTGATGCTGCTGGAATTATTGAGGGTGATATGATTTACTGGTGACACGATAACTATAGATTTTGATAGTGGTGTTTTTTGGTAGTAACTTCAGCGTTCGTGGTGGTGTTGGTGGTGGTGTTAGTGGCGGTGTATTTTAGTGGTGACAGTGGTAATAATAATGGCTATGGTGTCGGTGGAACTGCTAGTGACACTACAGGTGATGTATTTTAATTGTGGTGCGGACGATAGAACTGCCTGTGTGCTGCCGTTAGATTTGGTGGTGTCGAAGGTAGAATATATCAACAGTTGAAATAATTGTAGAAATGTCGGTGGAGTTGGTGATGGTGTAAAAGTGAATATGATTTTTGTGTCGGTCAAGATAATAGAACGAACGGGTAATAGTTGGTGGTGACAGCAGCGTGTTTCAATGTTAGCGATGATAATAGGGTGGGCAGTGATATTGGTGAGGATGCTGGTTTTGATGATCGTTCCGTGGTGACAATTATTAGAAAACTGTTTGCCATGTTGGCGATAGTGGTGTATTTTAATGGTTACAAAGATAATTGATTAGATTGTCATTCTGGCAGAGCGGCTGGTGTTGACGACATTTTATTTTAATAAGAGTAATAACTGTAGACCTGATCGTAGTGTTGATGGTGAAATTGGAGTGATTTAATGATACCAATGATAATAGAACTAGGCATAGTGTTGTTGGAGTTGGCGGTGCTAATGTGAGATAAGTTTTAATGGTGGTTTGTTACTGTTGGCAACCATTGTGTGTCAGTGATAGGAATGACAATGGTAGTGACTGTGGTCATTATTGGATATAATGGGCCCTTGGGTTACTAGAATTGATTGTGCTAGAAATGGCTGCGGAATTAGGGGTCTTGAGGGGATATTTTTATTTAGTATTTTTAATGACATAGCCAGGTGAAGGGAAGTAGTCTCGACGGCTGTTGGGAGCAACTTATCTTAAGACATAATACTTCCAATAGAGTAGCATCGCTAAATGTAGGCAACAACAAGGTGATCGCTTAAATAAGTGAAGATGGCGAAGTCTCCCGAGCGTTAGGTAAAATGCCTTGTGATTTATAGACAATTCTCTGCGTTATGAGTTCAAATCTCGCCGAGGTCACACTTTGACTTTCGTCCCTCCACGGCCTATTAGAAAATACGGATCCAAGGTGGTGAATTATCATAAGTTTTATTTCATCCTGCAAGATGTTTTGCGGATTTTGTTCCAAGTCTTTGTCTTGAGAGGAACGTTTGTGACAACATTTATCCTGAAGGTGAATCGGTCCTAAGGTGGTAAAAGTTACCTTGCTTAAACATGGTTGGGTTACGAAAATAGGGATTGTATCTAAAGGCAACCTCTCTAAAATAACTATACAAGTGCATGAGCAAACATATACAAGACCAGCTCTTACCGATGTGTTCCAATGTAGATATAAATCTGAGTGACAATTTAAGTCAACAAGCTTTAGGGTATCAATACTGGCGGAAATAAGTGAGGTTTTGATAGTGCTACAGGTTTTGATGTCCCTACAAATAGTGGTAATGTTGTTAATGGTATTGATGCTGCTGATAATGAAGATTATGTAAGTCGTTGATGCTCGTACCAATGGTAGCTGAAATTCTGTTTGCTTTGATAACATTTACAATAGTGGTATTTTCAATCCACTTTTGCGGCAACAATAAAGATTTTCATTATATTAATTGATAGTATTGTGAGTGATGAGAGCAATGAAAGATGTAATTGCTGTTAGTGGATCTACGATGATGTTGTTTGAAGTAGTAAATGTGGTGGTGTTGGTGTTGTTGGTGTTGTTGCTGGTGTTGTTGTTGTTGTTGGTGGTGGTGGTGGTAGTGGTTGTGGTGGTAGTGGTGTGGATGGTGGTTTTGGTGCTGTGGTGTTGGTGGAGGCAGAAGTAGTAGCAAAGGTATTGGTGTTGGTATCATTATTATTATTATTATTATTATTATTACTATTAGTAGTAGTAGTGGTGTACGTGGTGGTGGTGTAGGTAGTGGTGTAGGTGTAGGTGTTGGTGGTGGTGTTGAGAATGACAATAGCAGCATTGTAGAGAAGCAGACGTTGTGTGTGGGGGGGTATGTGGGTGCTACGGGTAGGAGATTCAGAGGATTAAGCAAGTCTGTAATACAACAAATTTATTCGAATGAATAGGATTAAGAGGAGAAATTCTTTCTCTAATAATTTAATCGCAGAACATCTGAGGTGGGCGGTGGGGGGTGGATGTTAAAGAAAAGATGTAGAAGCTAGACGAAGGAAAGTGAAGAAACGATAAAAGACGGAGATAAGGGAAGCCATTTTGTTAGGAGGGGGTCGAGAGAGACGTGCGATGAAATGCGGAATATAAATAAACATTGGAATATGTTTATGTAAGCAGCTCACCTCGCTCGTTGACAAGGAAGCAGAGTTAGCTTTCTACTCGCGGCTTACTGGATGCTTTAATTAGGAGCGATTTATGTGTTGCACGGATAGAATTTCGGCGAAAAGTTCTTTTTGGGAAAAAGAAGCAAAGGGGAATAGAGAAAAGAAAGAAAAAAAGTCAATATTAGCAAAAAAAAAAAAAAGAAAAACTAACACAAAAAAGATGGACATGGTGATAGCGGTGGTGGTGGTGATGGCGTTGTTGGTGATGGTGGCGGCGAGAGCAACAGTAGTAGTAGTAGTAGTAGTAGTAGTAGCAGCGGCAGCAGCAGCAGCAGCAGTAGTAGTAGTAGTAGTAGTAATAGCAGCAGCAGCAGCAGTAGTAGTAGTAGTAGTATAGTAGTAGCAGCAGCAGTAGTAGTAATCGTAGTAGTAGTAATGGCGGTGGTGGTAGTAGTGGTGGTAGTAGCAGCAGCAGCAACAGCAGCAGCAGTAGTAGTAATAGTAGTAGTAGTAGTAGTAGTAGTAGTAGTAGCAGCAGCAGCAGTAGTAGTAGTAGTAGCAGCAGCAGCAGCAGCAGCAGCAGTAGTAGTAGTAGTAGTAGTAGTAGAGAGAAATATTTCTCAAACACATGGAAATATGTTCAAAGAATGTTGTTACTACACAGGTAGCAGAGACAGTTTCGTTTCATTTGGGGGGTTTCCCCCATACAGAAAACAGTTTAGTAATGTAGCATTTTGCGTCCCCGAATTTTGGCGGAGGAGAAAATTATTATAACTAGGATTTAATGAAAGATAACATTGAAAGGAACCTTACACACGAGTTTCTAACTCAGTGAAGCGGACAAGATAGATATGGGTGTTAGAGACGGCTTGCAGTCTCCACTTAGATAGAAAGATATGTAATAGTTAGTAAATGAAGTGATTTTGCAGTTTAGCTGACTGAGGAAGATATGCAGTTCGGCACGAGTATCGGTGAACATACTCTACACACGCTACAAGGGTGCCCGGATTAGCTGGAAAATTATTAGAAATTCAAATTGGTCTTTTACTTTTTCAGTCTTTTAAACGTGGTTGGGGCGCCATCCTCCTGTATAACTTTACTTAATACATGCTCACACCAGTCCTCTGTTACTCCATATTGGCATTTACGGCATAAGATCCAATGAAGATACTTACACACTTTATCGTGGCGGCCTTTGTATTCTTTTTGTGCAAGCTTCTCACATCCACTTGGCTGATGAGGACTCACGGTATCACAGCTAGGATATGAGGTGGTTCAAAGCACAGTTAATTAATTAAAATAATACCTCCTAGATGCAAGAAGCAAGAGGTATTCATTTTAAACTTTTTCTTTACATAATTCCGAGTTATCGACAGTTGTAACAAAGCACCCCAGTAAGTGTCACAACGTACCCTGCACTCGGGGAAAATTGTTACAGCTGACACCACCTCATTAATTAGAATCTGTCTAATTAATTACATAACCTGGCTATGTAATTTCTGTTTTTTGATGGTGATAACAATAAACAGAGATGTTTTACTAATTAAATCTGAGAAAACTTCAGTTGTGTTTATTTATGCGGGTACCAAGGCAAGAGAATTAAAAATGTAACAACTAGACCCGGTGTCCCCTATTTCCTAATTCGACTTCAGAGTTTTGTGAAGTGTGTAAAGAAGCATTTTAGTTCTGACAGAACATTTCTGGCCAACTGCGACTGAAACTCTAAAACGCAGGAAGAGAAAATTTCAACAAGAATAGCATGAAGAAATGTTCCCCCACAAAATAATACTGATTTCAGATTTTGGCACAAGGCCAGTAATTTCGGTTGGAGGCGTTAAGTCGATTATATCGACCCCAGTACTCAACTGGTATCTATTTCATCGAGCACGAAAGGAAAAAAGTCGAAGTCGACTTCAGCGGAATTTCAAACTCAGAGTATAAAGATGTGGGAACTGCTGCTAAGCAGATCGTAAATGTGGATGAAATGCTAGCTCGCACCATTCACCTCCAAATGACTTGGTAGTTTAGTTGATCACTCAGAAACTGCAGTTGACGAGAGCACTTTGGTACAAACAGAGAGGCATCTGATTACCTGGTGTCGCTAAAGAGATAAAGAGATTAACAACATCATAACTGATACCATCATTATCGCATCAGCATTATCATTATCATAACCACCACAAAAAAAAAAACAGTTTCGTTTTCAGAAAGATCATTCATTCTTGAAGTTTTCTAACAGCCAGAACGGGAAGCTTAAGTGGACTCTGAACCAGCTAGAAATAGAAACCAAACGTCTGTTAACACGGTACTCAAAAAAAAAAAAAGTTCTTGACTTCCGTAAACAATGGAATTTACAGTCATCATTAGAATGCTTTTGGTCATTATTTCTGAGTTTCATTAACAAAAAAGAAAGGCAACAACCATATAAGTAAGCAATATATCATCAATATTATTACATTCATTATGACTTTACTCCCACCACCACCATCACTATCGCCGATGATATTGTCACGGTTATCTTCTCCAAAATCACCACCGAGAGAATCTCTAACAATATGACCTCTACCAGGAGTGCTGAACTGAGGTTAAACTGAGGTCAAACAATAATTAAACCAAGCTTTGGCCCCACAAAATTTATCTTCCTTACGTTATTTTATATGTTACTTCTTTGTATTAGATGCTTGCGTATTTGAAGGCGAAAATTTGTTTGTGTCAGAGTCAGAGCGCGGGCGTCTGAACAGAGTGTAATGTCTAAATAATATATTTTTCGTTGCCAGTTTATCAGTCAGTTCATCTTTAGAAACATTCTACTATCTATATTCATCTAACGCAACCAATCACTCTCTGTAATACACGTACGCACACGCACGATCTCTCTGTGACTTTCTCACGCGCTTCGTATGTGTGTGCGTGTGTCTGTGCGTTTATGTGTGTGTTTGTGTGTGCGTGTTTGTGAGTGTGTACGTGCTAGTGTGTGCATGATATACGTGTGTACGTGCTCGTGTGGGCATGATATAAGTGTAGGTACGTGTGCGTTTGCGTGTGTGTACACACACACAAACACACACGTACACACACACATATATATATATATATATATATATAGTTAAAATGTACAGAGAAAAAACGACGAAGACAGGTGTATGAATAACAATCAAGTGTATTAGTTTGAAGTGTTTTAGTTTGAAGTGTATTAGTTTCATGCTCTTACATTTCGAGCCTACGCTCTTCAACGGGAAGGAATAAGAGAAAATAAACAGAGAATGAAAATGATTTGTGGATTTAGCATTCAAGCATGGTGACTGGCTGGGAAAAATGTTTGAAAGGATAGGTTGAAAAAAGGAGAGATAATAAAGTATTGGTGATCCCAAAATGAAGGTGTGCGTGCATGTGTATGTATGAGAGATTGTATATGTGTGGATGGGTGAGTTTGTAAGGTATGGATGTGCGCTTGTAACGAGTGGGTGTGTGGATGACCAGAGGATAGTATGTGGGTGTGCGGGTGCTGATGTATGGTGTGGGTGCTGGTAAGTGGTCAGTGCTAGAGTGTGTGGAGTGGTGTTGGGTGATATGAGGCGAGGTTGGTGTGGGGGAAGTGGGGCAGGAGTGGTGATGTGGGGGTGGGCAGGGTCCGTGGGATAGGGTGGGTTGGTATCAATGAAGAGAGAATTAGGTGTCAGATGAAGAAAGGAGGGGAGTTGAGCCCATGTAGCACAAAGGAGCGTAGAGAGAAGATTAATTCTTGTTCATGGCAAAGACGGGAGTCCGGATGGCCCCTGTGCAACAATGACAATCCGAACACAGACAGGTGTCACAGTGAATGACTGGTAGAGTGGAAATAGGGTGAACTCGGTGTCATTGCCGAATCTGAGGTATGTTTATGCGTGCATATATATGTGTTTGTGGGGGTGTATCGTTTTGTTTGCTCGATAGGCGAAGTTCTCAGTCTTATCATTACAGGTATGCAAGTAAATAGTAGTATTTCGATCGAAGTCTGATGACAAATTAGGGTCCTACTGTGCTTGTCCTATGTACACGTCTTTTAGTATTCAATGCATTATTCATCCGCCAAGGAACTGAATGCCACGTATCACAGCTTTTCTTAACAGTAATTTTATATATATACATACATACATACATACATACATACATACATACATACATACATACATACATACATATATATTTTTTATCTTATATTTAATATTTCTATTATATGTAATTTTTAGATGGTGTAATTTAATTTTTCATTTTTAATTGATAAAAGGTGTTTTTTCGAATATATATATGTATATATATATATATATATATATATATGTATGTATGTATGTATGTATGTATGTATATATTTATGTATATGTATCAAACGCTCAACGCAGAACTCTATGTTCAAAAGATGGGTTACAAAGAATAAGTCCCAGTGTCGATTTGTCCGACTAAAGACGGTGCTGCAACATGGCTGCAGTCAAATGAATGAAACAATTAAAAGAACTGCAAAGAAGGAAATAGATAGATAGATTGATACAGATATACATACACACACACACACACGTATTCTTTTATTCTGTTGTACTTTTATTTGTTTCAGTCATTTGACTGAGGCCATGATAGAGCACCGCCTGTAGTCGAACAAATCGACCCCAGGACTTATTCTCGGTAAGCCTAGATAGATAGATAGATAGATAGATAGATAGATAGATAGATAGATGTACACATATACACAGTCACACATATGTAGCCGAATGGCATTGGAAGCGACGGAATCCCTCATTAATACAGAGAGGATAACCCGGTAACAATATGTAATGGTCATTACTATTATTGCCTCTTCAGTTCAGGAATAAAGCCATTATTACAGTCATCATCTCATGATATCTCCTTTTGAAGTCAATTAATTCCTCTTTATATCACCTGAGTGGCGGCTGGGGATTTTTGGCCTAAATTCTAAATCCTGTTCCCAATAGTTATAGATATATTCATGTGAATATCATTTCTCGTTTGAGTGTATCCTTGAATTTCCAGCTCCAACTAATTTCGCAATTTAATTCAGTCTGCCGCTGTCTATTATTGTTCTTGTCGTTGTCACGGTCGTTGCTGTTGTTGTTGTTGTTGCTATTGCTGTTGTAGCTGTTTCATATGTATCTCGTATTCTTAGTATTTCTCATATTAATGCAGATATGAATATCATCCTTTTGATCGATCAATTAGATAGATAACTATATAGATAGATATATAGATAAATAGATAGACAGAGAGACAGATAGATAGATAGATAGATAGATATGTTTCTTTATTAGCCACACAGGGCTGCACACAGATAGAACAAATTACAGGTAGAGCTTTTCTTTTGAAGGTTTAAAAAAAAAAAAAAAAATGGGAAGGGGAGTTTCGATCAAAAGGGATCGTAAAAGGAGAGAAAGAGGACAAAAAAAAGGGGGGCTTAAAAAAAAAAAAAGGGGAGAGGAAAAAAAAAAAAAATTGATCAATAGGGATCGTTATCACAGAAATGTCAATATGAAGTGTAAAGGGGAGGACAGGTGAGGTTTACCCGTGGAAAGAAAAGCCTACGGAAAAGACGACGGTAACCTCGGTCAATGAAGTCACATTTTATATTTCTTTTTTTTTTTTTTTTTTTTGCAAATAAGCAACTCTCTGTTTTCGATTTCTGGGTTCATAGGACTATGCTCAAGGTGGCTTCGTCATTCATACGTGCCATTCTTGCTACATTCACCCATCTTTTTTTAAAACATTCGCTAGACAAAACTTGCCTCTCTACTCTCACTTTCCTTTTCAAGTGGTACTTGAAGAAGTTGATGAGAGATTGACCAGAGAGGAAAGTGTTTGTCTCCAATCCTTTCAGACGCGTCCACCAGATACATTCTTTCGCCATAGCCACAAGGATGATGAAAATAGCTCTTCCTTCCCGTTTGAAGGAAGGAGGCGTGACAATATTGACGATAGACTCAGCTGATAAACCGACTCGTCCCACACGTGACAGCAGTTGTTCGACATAAGCCCACAGGTCGGAATTGTTGGACACTGAACGAGTGCGTGCAGAACGGTTTCGTGCTCTGACCGCATCTCGGGCAGGTCGGCCCCGTGTTTCTCGAGCCGTGTCTGTAGAGCTTATCCGAACGGGTAGTGCTTCTCGGTAGCACTGCCAGGCCAGGGATCTCTGGAAGTTGTCCATGGGCCCTGGCCCGAAAGTCGTCACTGAACAGCGGGTCAGGTACTCCTCGTCGACGTCCAGGTTCGCCCCGAGCTCGTCGTCGTACCTCCCCTCCATAAACCCCTATAGAATGCTTTGGTTGTGTTGAAGTCACTTAAGGTCGACCCAGGACGGCAGAGTTGCTTGAGAGCAACGCGACACTCGCGGTGCCATTCGCCCTTCCTCGGCCTCTTTTTGATCCACGACTGCAGTTCGGTCATGGAGACGAGCTGCGGGAAAGCGTGCCTCACAAACGGCGACCACACCTGTTCACCGTCGTCTACATAGAGCCAGAGATGTCGCAGTCTCAGCGCGTGTCTGCGCATCATCAACCACGGCATGCCCAGCCCTCCTTTTAACGGGTGTTGACAGCAAATGGATCGCCTGACCATCGGGACGCATCCTTTCCACAAGAAGCGAAAGAGGATGCGTTGTAGTTTGGTGATGGTAGGGTCGGGAGAAGGTACGACGGTCAGGCGGTAGTAGATGACGGACGCGATGTACGTGTTCGCCACCTCCGCTCGACCTTTTAGGGACAGTTTCCTCTCGGCCCATTGCCGGGCGAGAGTGACCACCCTACTCGTTATCTCGTTCCAGTTCTTCTCCACTTGGAGCTCCGGACCAAACCAGACCCCGAGCAACTCAACCGGGCCGTCGGTCCAGCGTCCCACGACGGAGGCGCTGGTGGACGGCATGGGCTTGCTTCTCCAGGTGCCTAGTCGCAAGCCCACTGACTTTTCCCGGTTGATTTTCGCTCCTGTCACCGCTTCGTAGTTTTTCAGTGTCTCGCCGACCAGCTCGATGTGCTCGTGGCTAGACACTATGACGGTGACGTCGTCCGCGTATGCAGACACGCTCGTCCCGCATCCCAATTCTCGCGGGATGCCCTTAGAGTCGCCAGCTTCCGCAGTAGTGGCTCAAGAGTCAATACGTATAGAAGCGCCGAGAGGGGGCATCCCTGACGGACCGAACGTGCAATGTCGAAGGTCTCGATAGATGTCCATTTACGCGAATTACCGAACGGATGCCTCTGTACAAGGCAGCTATCCAGCCGCGGAAGACGGGACCGAAACCAGCCGCTCTCAGGACTGCCTCCAAGTATCGATGGTCTACCCTATCAAAGGCTTTCGATTGATCCAAGTTGATCAGGGCCCCACCCATGCCAGGTTCGTTAACTACCCTGTCTATGATGTAGCGCATCAGATGGAGGTTGTCATGGATGGTCCGGCTGGCACGGCGCATGTTTGCGCCTTGTCGACCAGTTTTTCGATGACAAGCGCAACCTCTTGGCTAGCACCTTGGCCAAAATTTTCAAGTCTGCATTAAGCAGAGTGATGGGCCTAAAGTTATCTATTACATTTCCCTTGTTTAGATCTTTCTTCAGCAGTGTTACGGCTCCTCGGCTCACAAAACCAGGATGCTCCCGTTTTGCTGCCAGTTGCAGTACACCGCCGCCAAGAGATCTCCAAACAAGTCTGGCATACAATTGTAAAGCTCGTAGGGTAGACCATCCAAACCCGGTGATTTGTCCCTCGAGCATTCTGCCATCGCTTCCCGCATTCCGCCGCCGTGATGGCACCCTTCGCAGCACCCTGCCTTTCTTGTCGAGAGTCGTGGTAGGCTATGTAGGTAGGCACTGAAGTCCACCCTACGTTCTTGCCCTCCACTCGTTCCGAACAGTCGGGCAAAATGCTGCTGAAAGGCCTCACACATTTTACTTGGCTCGAGCAATTCGCGCCCCTGTTCATCTACCAGTGACCGAATGGTGGCTTTGTTGCCCTGTTGCGCCTCTGCCACCCGGGCCTCTCTCGCGGCTCCAACACCTTCGTTCCTTAGAGCACGCATCCTAGCTCTGACAGCACATCCTTCGTGTTTGGCGTTGAAGTGTTGGTCGAGGGCCAACCTCGCCGCCAAAACGTCGGATGCGATGCCGCTTCTAATTGCCTCTTCTAGCTTCTTAACTAGCTCACCCTCTACTCTATTTCTATCTATGGCTAGTGCTTTGCTGTACCTAATCGCTTCTGCTTTTACTGCTCTCTTGAGGGCAAACCACCATTTGTTGTTGATGATGGCTCCCGTCAAAGCCCTCTTTACTAGTGTGCTAATCCGGTCTCTGAAAACTTGTCTCGATGGGAAAGACGCGTTTAGTTTCCAGTATCCGGGACCCTGCTAAGTGTCTTACCTAAGTCTAGCGTACATGTCACAAGTTTGTGATCCGTGTAGCTGACTATGTGGAATTGTGGACATCCTATGCTATCTCTATCTACTGTCCTACACAGTATCTATCTAGATACGATCTCGACGACCCGATGCGGTTGCTCCATGTCCACGTTGGCGCATTCGGCTGTCTAGTCGGAACCTGTCAGACAGTGAAAGCGTCTGAGCAGGTCTCTGGGCATTTGCATCCCCGTCTATTCCTATCTCTACCCACGTAGTCTACATGCGTGTCCAAGGTAGCATTCCAATCCCCCACTAAGAGTAAAGGACGAGACGTTCCCAAGAACGAATTGCCTTACCACACACCGAATTTAGAAATAGCAGTCAAAGAGATTATAGCTATTTCTTCTACTAAAAGGGAGATCACAGTAAAGGCACGGCATTTGAAAGGCAAAAGGCAATTCGTTGCTAAACCCTTAATTGCTTAGTATTACTTAAATTTTCCTCGAATGAGGCTTTTACATACCGAAGACTACTTGGTGTAATTGATAATTGTTCCAAATTAATTAATTTCACCCTTCATTGTACTCATAAACCATATTCATCCAGTAAATGACCACGGCACTTTGTCTTGGCTACACGCGGGTGGAAGGACTGGTGACACAAGCTTTCATTCATACTTTGAATTTGTGATACTAGCTGTGGTTCTAGCTCGCTCTCTGAACTGAGTGAGTTGGTGCCTTCTAGTATCTCAAAATTCAATATTCAATCTTCATGATTGTTTGTATCCTGCGCTGATGAAAGAAGAAGTTGGTAAAGTAGAGTTATCTAATCTTATGCTTCCTAAGACTTGATCTCGAAACGTACGTCCGTAGGTGACTTAAAACTGTATGATAGATTGCCGTTAATTCATTCTCTTTTACCTGTTTGTGTTTGCCTTTCAAATGCTGTGCCTTTACTGTGATCTCCCTTTTAGTAGAAGAAATAGCTATAATCTCTTTGACTGCTATTTCTAAATTCGGTGTGTGGTAAGGCAATTCGTTGCTAAACCCTTAATTGCTTAGTATTACTTAATTTTTCTCGAATGAGGCTTTTACATACCGAAGACTACTTGGTGTAATTGATATTGTTCCAAATTAATTTCACCCTTCATTGTTACTCAAACCATATTCATCCCAGTAATGACCACGGCACTTTGTCTTGGCTACACGCTGGTGGGAGGGACTGGTGACACAAGCTTCATTCATACTTTGAATTTGGTGATACTAGCTGTGGCTTCTAGCTCGCTCTGATACTGATTGAGTTGGTGCCTTCTAGTATTCAAAATTCATATTCATCATTCATATTGTTTGTATCCTGCCTGATGAAAG
>NC_043005.1:9506472-9513972 GCF_006345805.1 Octopus sinensis | reverse complement strand
ATCTGGATTGGAGGAAATAGGTTTTCATATAACGTACAATAACCATGACTTTGACACTGGTACAGAACACTTTATGGCTTTCAACTCCAACATCACAAATACGATGAAAGCAATGCAGTTTTGTGCTAAAGTCTGAAAATAGAAAAATATTCTAATCGTAAATGACTGCTTGTCCTCTACAAAACTCCAAACAAACCCGTATTAGCTATTTCTGGTTTAAATCGAGCAACAACACGGTCTAAGGGGAACTTTCATTTCCTCTGGATTTCTACGTCACCATATTGGCTTAAACGTCTCTGGACTTGATAGCTACTTGGCTTTTTCATCCAGGTCTATCTGATACTCATATCGTTTCTTTCTCTCGTTGATTCCCCCACAAAAGATTTAGGCATATCATTCGTCTCCCAAAGTGCAAGTTTTCGAATTCTTTTATTCCTTTACATGTTTCAGCCATCTGACTGCCGCCATTTTGGAGCACCGCCTTAAAGTGATTTTATTCGAAGAAGTCAACCCCAGAACTTATTCTTTGTAAACCTAGTACTTATTCTATCGGTCGCTTTTGCCGAACCGCTAAGTTACGGGGACCTAAGCACACCAACATCAGTTGTGAAGCGATGTTGGGGAGATAAACACAGACACAAAGACACATACACATAAAAACATTCAACTGGAAGACAGCTTCTCACAATTATTGTCCAATTCCTCGAATTTGTTTTTTAAAAAATCCCAGGAAATTAAAGAGGAACAGTTCTCACAATTAATTGAGAATAACACAATTCTCAAATTAAATTAAATTTGGGGGCGGGATACGCCTCCAAATAGCAATTCTCATAATTAAGTGAGAAAAACAAAATGCTCTACTGCAGGCAGACCAAAGCGCAGAATTCAGTGAGAACTCCTTGCTTGAACAAAAAATAAATATCACAAACAACGTACCTCAACTAGACCCACAAAGCTAAAAGTCTTACCTTACAGCAGAGCCTCTTTCAGAAACAACTTTCGTCCGCTGCAGACCAGCGTGGCGGCTTCTACAGGTGAGTGAAGAAAACTAAACAACCGGAACCGGAAGTAAGCTTCTTATCACACAGCTACGCCTGTGCCTATAGACTATTTCTCTTAGTTTTTCCGCAAACGTCTACGTATATATCTTAAAACACAGTATCAGCTTTATTGTTAGTACCTATCTGCGATGAAATATTTGTTACTATCTACTGCCACTAAGGTACAAATTAAGATGAAAGAATTTTCCAGCAGATTTAAGAATCTTTAAGGCGGCGAGTTGGCAGAAACGTTAGCACGCCGGGCGAAATGCTTAGCGGTTATTCGTCTGCCGCTACGTTCTGAGTTCACAACTCCGCCGATGTCGACTTTGCCTTCCATCCTTTCGGGGTCGATTAAATAAGTACCAGTTACGCACTGGGGTCGATGTAATCGAGTTAATCCGTGTGTCTGTCCTTCTTTGTTCCCTCTGTGTTTAGCCCCTTGTGGGTAGTAAAAAATAGGTATTTCGTCTGTCTTTATGTTCTGAGCTCAAATTCCGCTGAGGCCGACTTTGCTTTTCCTCCTTTCGGGGTCGATATATTAAGTGCCAGTTGGCCTCTCCCCCAAAATTTAGGGCCTTGTGCCTAGAGCAGAAAAGATATAAGTATCTTTAAAATGATTTAATTAAACGGTTGCTATGAGCTAATTCTTAACATATCGAAAAGTGTAGGTTTTTTTTCGAATCAGGCGTAAAAAGTATTAGAATCAAGCACAGTAATATTTTGAAAAGAACCGGTTATGCTTGATACGTTAATGGTATTCCACATACATTTTCAAAGAAATCCTGCATTTTACTTAAATTCATAACTGGAATCATTTTAGTCAAACTGTATTCTATATAACTTATTCGTGAAGGATATTCTTCAGGTCGTAGCAGCAAGTGTGAAAATAATCTTATTAAAGATAGTATTGCGATGGAAAATATCAAACATAAAAGAAACGAAAATCCTACAAGTTACTGTAAATAGGAGAATTCACTAATATGAGAGTAAAATGGAAGTGCATTATTAAATTTCAATGGTCCCCATACGGTTTTAGCGAGATATGCACTAAACAAATGAATAGTAGGTGGTGTTAAAGAACACTTTTAAATTCCCTCAGCTATCAATATGTATAAATAATTACATATACGTTCCTACATAACTAAGTACATGCAGTCGTAGACTCATACCTACGTATATGCATATTTGCATTCATAAGTATGTGCATACGTATTCATGCATACATAAGGATATACTTCTACATGGATATTAACAGAAATGAAGCACATGTACTTGAATACAAAAGTGGGGTGCACATCTGCTATAAGAGTACAAAATTACACTCACATGCATGCATAAATATATGAAGACACCAGGCATTTTCTCTAGCGCACCAGCTTTGATAAAACATACTTACTACTCTGTTAGTGACCAGTTTGAAGACTGCAATGAAAAAATTCAAATAGACTTCATATACATAAATACATGACGGTTGTGCATACGTGACTGAAGAAGTCCATCACCGCCCATAAGAAGCATTGTGTACTCACACAAATTTATACTTTCACTTGTGCCTTCGCTGGTGACTGAGGAGTCAAGCTCTGGACAAACATACATGTGCGCAGATATTGCAACCAAGCTTCCTCCTTCATTGCAACCCGTTTAAATTCTGCATGAAAAGTGCGCGTTGTTTCGAAAGTATCTACACTTTCTTTTACTTGTGACCGTCATTGTTGGACGACAAGAAAATTGCTTTCCTAATTTAAGTCCAGTATTTCATACGCCTCCTACTAGAATTTTACCCAATCCTTAAGTACGTACATACATACAAAAATACGGTGGCTGCCCCCTCCTTATCGACTATGGCCATTGCATGAAGCTTAATCAATGTTGTTATCGTGCAATGCCTGTGCAAGAAGATTTTTTAAAGTGAGGAAAGGCTGTACACTGAGTCAATCTAACTCACTAAGCAACAGCAGCCATAATCTGAAAAGAAGAGCAAGTCACCATTATCGGTAACCACTGAGCTGCAGATTTTATGTCGGAGTTATCCCAGTTACCTGAGTTACCTTCTCCTAGAAGGATGCCCTAACAAAGGCTACGAGTCCTTCACTCCCAATAGTTTAACCGCGCGATCGGGTATTCAGTCCGATTATTTCTATGTCCCCGCGCATGATAGAGCCTTATTGGATGGCCGTTGACTCTCAAGAGTTCCTCCGCCCTTTGACGGGTTTTGTTTTTCAGGCCACAGGGTGTCCAATAATCACCCTCCTCACCAAGCAAGCTTGGTGGGGTTGTCGGCTTAGTTGCCGACGACCCGACCATGCAATAGGTTGTACTGGGTTACATGTTACCAATAGCACTCGAGAGTGACCTGACATAAATAAATAAATAAATACATACATACATACATACATACATACATAATACATACATACATACATAAATACATACATACATACATACATACATACATACATACATACATACATACATACATACATACATAAGTAGATACAATCACGCGTAGCGTATATTTTTATAGGATATATAAGAAGCTATGAAATAAGTTGCCTAGAAACTATACAAAGTGAAACTTCTCGGACGAGGTCAGTGCTAACCAATTATCAAGAGAAGTTTCAGTTGTAATTCAACCAATCAATTCAATAATAGATTTGGTGAAGAGCGGCAAAATCTTTAATTCCAAATTGCTTTCAAACATGTACGAAGATGATGGAGAAAAGATGAGTGTTTATAAGTTTATTTATCTTATGAAAACTGTCACGTATATAAAGGATATTTTTGTTCATACCAAACCAACTTGGTTTTAACAGATCTATTGAAAATAGACCTAGCAGTAGGTATAGAGCTGTGAAGGTAAAGCTAGATCGAAATTCTCTAATGTATCACTATTCGAAGATATAATGAGAGTTAAGTATGTTTGGTTTCTATTTGGTTTCTATTTCTAACAAGACGAGGAAACGCAGAGAGGCATTTTAACGTTGACATGCGTGTTTTTATTTCAATATCTTAAAAAGACTCCGCCGGTTACGACGACGAGGGTCCCAGCTGATACGATCAACGGAACAGCTTGCTCGTGAAATTAACGTGCAAATGGCTGAGCATTCCACAGACACGTGTACCCTTAACGTAGTTCTCGGGTATAATCAGCGTGACACAGAGAGTGACAAGGCTGACCCTTTCAGATACAAGTACAACTCATTTTTGCCAGCTGAGTGGACTGGAGCAACGTGAAATAAAGTGTGTTGCTCAAGGACACAACGCGTCGCCGGTTATTTCAATATAGTCGAGTTTTAAATGGATGTTTGTCAGCCACATGTAGCTGGCGCGTTTCATAGACAATCATATCTCTATGAAAATATCATCTCTTTAGGAGCAGATTCCTATTTTTTGTTACTGCTGCATACTGAGAGAAGAGAATATCGTAAACGTTTAGCATTATGTTCATGTAGTTATGATTATTATTTTTGAAATGTTTCCCAAGTAACAGAATTTGACGTTTATGTATGTTCTGGTAAACAACTGAGAGAATTCGTGATTTTTACGCAAATGTTTATCGATTAGAAAGAGAAATACATGTTGAATCTCTTGTTTTTAGGCTGAAGTCAAAGGAAGGCGCATATAAAGAGTGTTTATTTTATTGGTCTTCCAACAACGGTAATTTTACGAGGGTGTATGCTAGTGATATAGAATTATTAAGTGTTGCTGAAAATTGTTTCGACAAAGGATAATGCATATATTCTTTGGTTGCTTCTGGATGTATTTATTTTATGAAGCTCGCTTTGAGAACGAGTTTTCTTATATATCTTTACATGTTTAACTTTATCATGTATATCACTGGATTAAAATATTTACAATAGATTAAGTTAGCCCAGACGTCACACTCGAAATAAATTATATTTAATATGGAGAATTCATTTTGTATGACTGTTTGAAATCCCACACCACTTCACGTTTGGGATGATCAAACCGCTCCCTCTTCTGTTCATTCCCAGTTGAATTTATTGATGGTATATATATTCAATCATAATTTGAACGGAGAAATCTACCTACGACCCCATGGACAACTACTAACACAGTTACAAATTCACGCTTCGATAAAATCTGTTTACACACACACGCACACACTCATACATACATACATACATACATACATACATACATACATACATACATACATACATACATACATGCATACATACATACATACGTACATACATGCATACATACATACATACATACATACATGCATACATACATACATGCATGCATGCATACACACATACATACATACATGTGAACATAAAATTCGATGGTTATATTACCTACGGAGATGTGTGTCCATGTATTTGAAATCGGAGTACACAAGTACTTCTTTTAAGTCTATAGTTAGTTGGGGCATCACCAAAATTTGTACGGACGCCATTTGATTGCAAATAGACTTTACCACTAATTTAATTTTGATAGTTAAGGTTATTCTCCTTCATGTGCACTTTCATAAGGTACATACATTAAATACTACAGACCTAAAATCATCACTACCGCTGTATATGTAGAAAACACAGGTTAAATTTCACGGAAACAAGAAATTTACTCTCAAGCAGTGCATGGCATGGAAGATAACATGCCTTCTACATGAATGTAGGGCGTTAGACAGTTTTCAAAGAGTGAATATATATAATGGGAATTGCAAAATAGTTTTAACTGCAATATGCCAACCGGAACGCCTCGCTCAATAGCATTTTAGCAGATAATACTGTATTAACAATAATTAATATTCGTTTTGCCCTAAATTTAATTCTTTCAGGATGAAACTTGTCCTCCTTCACTTAAAATCCTTCTACTACAAGTTGTATATGACCATCTAGATGTAAATCGTTTGTGATAACTCCCACCGAAGGAGATGACAGATCATCATGGTGCTTGCACGAATTCGTTTACTAGTTCCATTCCTCAATGAAGTATTTGATTTCTCTTATGAATATCGATCTCAAACTATTGGAGCACTCCGTCGGTTACGACGATGAGGGTCCCAGCTGATACGATCAACGGAACAGCTTGCTCGTGGAATTAACGTGCAAGTGGCTGAGCATTCCACAGACACGTGTACCCTTAACGTAGTTCTCGAGGAGATTCAGCGTGACACAGAGAGTGACAAGGCTGGCCCTTTGAAATACAGGTACAACAGAAACAGGAAGAAAGAGTGAGAGAAAGTTGTGGTGAAAGAGTACAGCAGGGTTCACCACCACCCCCTGCAGGAGCCTTGTGAAGCTTTAGGTGTTTTCGCTCAATAAACACTCACAATGCCCGGTGTGGGAATCGAAACAGATATACTACGACCGCGAGTCCGCTGCCCTAACCACTGGGCCATTGCGCCTCCACCGAACTCAAACTATGAATATACGAATTTTCATGATGAGATTTTGGAGAAATGCAAGTTCAGAAACTGATAACTCACCAAATGTTACCATCACGAACAACATATTCGGGGCTTGGTGGATATTCTCGAACACAACTCCATCGATCTCAGTCTGGGGCTTCTTTCGTTTAAAAACTATCAGGCGCAGGAGTGGCTGTGTGGTAAGTAGCTTGCTAACCAACCACATGGTTCCGGGTTCAGTCCCACTGCGTGGTATCTTGGGCAAGTGTCTTCTGCTATAGCCTCGGGCCGACCAAAGCCTTGTGAGTGGATTTGGTAGACGGAAACTGAAAGAAGCCCGTCGTATATATGTATATATATGACTAAAGTCGGTGCTCCAGCATGGCCGCAGTCAAATGACTGAAACAAGTAAAAGAGAAAAAGAGAAAAGAGGTGAACTAGCACAATAGATATGCTGTGATTCATCAGTGATCATTTAATTTCCAAACGTTCATACGACGTTATGCTATAGTCCTTTGTATGATATAGAAGCATGCAAGATTTGAGTTAAGAAAATTTAACTAATGTTCTTCACTCAGGTGCTCCGTTCGTATCTCAGATCTTGAAATGAAAAACTCCTTTCAAACTGACGTATCACAGCCTGCTCTATTACCTATTTCTTTACTACCCACAAGGGGCCAAACACAGAGAGGACAAACAAGGACAGACAAACTGATTAAGTCGATTACATCGACCCCAGTACGTAACTGGTACTTATTTAATCGAACCATAACGGATGAAAGGCAAAGTCGACCCCGGCGGAATTTGAACTCAGAACGTAACGGCAGACGAAATACCGCTGCGCATTTCGCCCGGCATTCTAACGTTTCTGCTAGCTCGCCGTCTTTTATTACCGCATATCCACAATAACTGCTGTACTACCGCATTTCCACAATAACTATGTAATCAACACCGCTGTACCTTTCTATAAATACCTATCAAATAGTCATGAGCAAATAACGGTTAAAACCCAACTATGTCGCAACACATACTAAACCATGCAAATTCCAATAATTATTCACGACGTCTTATACGTGT
>NC_043005.1:9491472-9501472 GCF_006345805.1 Octopus sinensis | reverse complement strand
ATATATATATTTAGGCGGCGACCTGGCAGAAACGTTAGCACGCCGGGCGAAATGCTTAGCGGTATTTCGTCTGCGTTACGTTGTGAGTTCAAATTCCGCCGAGGTCGACTTTGCCTTTCATCCTTTCGGGGTCGATAAATAAAGTACCAGTTACGTACTGGGGTCGATGTAATCGACTTAATCCCTTTGTCTGTCCTTGTTTGTCTCCTCTGTGTTTAGCCCCTTGTGGGTAGTAAAGACATATATATATATATGTATATACATATGGTGAGATTGCGTAGTAAGAAACTTGCTTCCCATGCATATGGATCTGGGTTCAGTCCCACTGCTTGACACCTTGGAGGAGTGTTTTCTACTATAATCTCGGGCCAAAAAAAAAGCCTTGTGAGTGGATTGGTACAATGAAACTTAAAGAAGCCCGTCATATATATATATATATATATATATATATATAATATATATATATATATATATAATATATATATATATGTGTGTGTGTGTGTGTGGTGTGTGTGTGTGTGTGTGTGTGTGTGTGTGTGTGTACGTATGTATGTATGTATGTATGTATGTATGTATGTGTGTGTGCATTTGTGTGTGTTGGCAACCGATTCTGATATGTTTAGGTCCCTGGAAACTAGCAGTTCGCCAAAAGAGATTGATAGATAGATAGATAGATAGATAGATATCGATATCCATGAGAGACATATCAGAAAAATCTCTTTTTATTTCAAATATGTAGGGAGACATTCCATGATGCAAGTGTGAATCTTATTTAAGATTTTTTAGGTAAGCCCAGATCTGCGACCAAATCCAAAGCGTAACAGATTATATTTATTTTAAAGATTATTTAAAAATAACTAGAAAATTAACTAAATATACATAGTAGTAGATTAGTGGAACTATTTTTATGTTTCAATACAAAGATTCTATGTATGAGAATGAGAGTAGCGTAATTGTTTTTGTAATTTGCTTTGATTGATCTCGTGGCTAAATACTATTATTCCATTTAAAACAAAGAAACGTTGTTATATTTACATCAGTTTAAGAAGCTACGCCCGACTATAAAGCAAAACGGAATAAATAATTTACCATTTATGATTAGCCAAATTTCTAAATGGTGTATATAACGCTGTTATAATACAAAGAAATTGATACTATAATAGGGAGAAAGATTACTTTGTATATTTAGTTATTTTTCTAGTTATTTAAATCGTACAAGTATATAAGAAATATCGGATCTTTTCGGTTTGAACGGCAGTTTTTTCTAGCGGTGTCATATGAAATTGTCACCCATAATTATGACCCTAGTATCGATCTATTGCATTTCTATCTGTTTTAGGGTTAGGGTTAGGGTTAGGAGTGGGGGGAAGGGTATCTTTTTTTCTCCACAAATGTAAATAAACCCAATCTGTTTCTTAAACGAGGGACATATTCATACGGCACAGAATGTTTTTTAACTCAATGGACCTCATCGATTTGTTGAAATTGCAGAAATTGAAAAAAAAAACAAACAAATATCTTACAAACTATAGAATTTTCTCAATAAAGCCAAGAGAAAAAGATGTTTTATAAACTCATTCTACCAGTATACGAAGTTTAACATTTTTTTAGTTACCTAGAAAGTATGTTAAAAACTGCCGTTCAAACCGAAAAGATCCAGATTACTTTGTATATTTAGTTATTTTTCTAGTTATTTGAATCGTGCAAGTATATAAGAAATATTAATAGATATTTGAGGATATAATCACATATACTACTATACGTCTCTGATTCGAACACATTAGAGTCCAACACAAGACATAATGTTTTTTGTCTGTTAGGGTGAAAATATTTGTTAGCAGTTATTGTCAATCTTATCTTCTGCACGGTATCAAGTTTTGAAAATATTTTATGTTTTGTTTTTATGGCATCATTTCCACCGACAAACGCCAAATAAATGTCGTATATTATTCCCAAAGCCTGGCAGTTATTTCTGTTTTTTATGGAAACAAAGAATATACGACCTGATAGTATATAATTTCTTCAATTTGAATTCTGAATGAACGGTAATGACTAACTTTGCTTTGCTTCGTTCAGGGTCGAAATATTACCACCTAGCAAAGATGCGTATTTTTTAGAATCGAAATATTATTGCTGACCAAATATATTCTTTTGGTAAAGAAGATTGTCTGTACATCTAATTAGTATTATTCTTTAACGGTTCTATTGACCGAATCTTTCGGTTTGAACGGCAGTTTCTAAAATAATTTCCACGTAACTAAACACTTTTAAACGTTGTATACTGGTAGATTGTGTTTATAAAACATCTTTTTCTCTTGGCTTTATTGAGAAAATTCTATAGTTCGTAAGATATTTGTTGTTTTTTTCTTCAATTTCTGCAATTTCAACCAATCACTGACGTCTATTGAGGTGAAAACATTCTGTACGTATGAATATGTCCCTCGTTTAAGAAACAGACTGGGTTTATTTACATTTGTGAAGAAAAAAAGATACCCTTCCTCCTAACCCTAACTAACCCTAACCCTAAAATAAATTAAAATGCAATAGATCGATACTATTGTCATAATTATGGGTGTCAATTTCATATGACACCGCTAGAAAAACTGCCGTTTAAACCGAAAAGATCCTATTGACCTCACGGATAGCTCAAATGAGACGACAAAAATAATTAGCATACTACTGTTTCCAATATTATATTTTAACGCTAACTTAATTATCTTTCTTTACTGAAAGTGTCTAATATTAATTTGTTTCTTTGAACAATCTTTATTTCTTCTCATATATAAGTGTTAATTATTCTACATTTACTTAATGATTCTGTCATCAAGAATTTGTCTAGAATCGTAAAGAGGAGATTATAATAATAACCATCTGTGATGAATTGCCTTCCATATCTCTGAATCAAAACGATTTTAGTTAATGGCTGATTGCAAATGATTTTTCCCCACACCGCATGATTTGCCATAGTTTGTCTTTTTATGGCTCTGCATAGAATATGTTAACGTTAACTTCATTTGTAATGCCATATCAGAGTGGCTTAACGATTAATTTGTAACCAATATGATAAAAACAAAATTCCTATAATTACTAAGAATTCTTAATGTTCAGCTTTTCCCTGATTAGATGACAGCAGCCACACTCAGTTTTAGAAGAGAGGTTTAGTATTTTGTTAAACTTTGGTTCAGGAGAGAAGGGAACGCTTATGACTTGTGGAAAAGAAGGAAAAAAGTGTTTTGAAACCAGAAAATCCTAGCTCAAATGCTTGTGATGCGATGGGCTCTGTTAAAACACCCAACGTGTTATGTGGATACACATGGCCTAGTGGTTAGAGCAGCAGATTCGCGGTCGAGGTACCGCGGGCTCGAATCTCAGACCGGGCGATGTGTGTGTTTATGAGCGAAATACCTAAGCTCCACGCGGCTCCGGCAGAAGGTAATGGCAATCTTCTGCTTACTCTTTCGCCACAACTTTCTCTCACTCTTTCCTCCAGCCTCTTGCAGCTTACCTACGACGGACCGGAGTTCCGTCCAGGTGGAGAACCTATACGCCAAGGAAACTGGGAAACCGGCCCTAATGAGCCAGATGTGGCTCGAGAAGGACCAAAAAACCCAACGGGTTATGTGGTGGTATGAAAACGGGCAACGTGTTGAGTGTACCATCCATGTAGGCTAAAGTAGGATTTGAATTCAGAATGTAAAACGCTAGTAAAAATATCACAAAGTGTCCGGTCTAACGTGCTTATGATATCACTATTCCACAGAAAGGATCTTTCTTCTTTAAAGGCCGCCAGAATGGATGAACCATCAGGTTGACTTCAGCAAGATTTGAACTCAGAACTCAAAGAGTTGGAACAAATACTGTGAAGCATTATTGCTCTCACAATTCTACCTAAATTTAAAGAAAATTTCAGGACTTGTAAACCAGAATAACTTTTAGGTGTATGTTACGAATGGTACCTCATCCGCTAAGTATTTACATGCAACATGTATTGAAATTAGATATTTTGACGAAAATATGTTTGTAAGTTGGAGAGTATTAGAGGTGAGTTTTTTTATGCTTTTACAAACGATAACAACTAAAAACCGCACTGAAACCGACTGAAAAGTCTGACTAACATATGCATTACACGTACGGTTTAAAAAACTACAAAATAAAAACTTATCAACGCAGACAGTTGAGTGCGAACATTAAATATTACAATGACTGTAGACGTATGTCTTAGCAAAAGAAACACAATTCATTTAAACGCATTGATCGATCAATCTGCACTATAGTCAACCATGTATTCTGATATTTATTGATCATATGGAGCAAGTGAGCATGTTAAGTGTACTAATGGATTCTTTATGCGAAGTAATTCTCGTATTTCTTGCTAGAACACTTTTGGAAAGAAACAAAATAATCTAAGTGATTGCATTGAAATTAAAATTAAATATCAGAACAATTATACGACAGGTTAAAAACTTTCTGTTTTATGCTTTTTATTGAATCCATTCTAGAAGTTAAATAACAAATGAGAAGCAGTAGAGAGACTGAATATTTTTGATAAGGATTTCTCATAGTTTTATGTTCATAGAATATCTGTCGGAAGCAAATGATTTTTACCCGTGTGTTTGAAAATGTTTGGCTATGGGTAATGCTAAAGGTTGTAAAACGAAAGGTGTAATGAATTGGATTCACACGAATAGATTGCCGGAATATAGTATATAGTGCACTAAATTGTCCAGAATATGGATCTTTTCGCTTTGGACGGCAGTTTTTAACATAATTTCTAGGTAACTAAAAAATTTTAAACTTCGTATACTGGTAGAATGTGTTTATAAAGCATCTTTTTCTCTTGGCTTTATTGAGAAAATTCTATAGTTTGTAATATATTTGTTGTTTTTTTCTTCAATTTTTACAATTTCAACTAATCACTGACGTCTATTGAGGTAAACAACATTCTGTGCCGTATGAATATGTCCCTCGTTTAAGAAACATATTGGGCTTATTTACATTTGTGAAGAAAAAAAGATACCCTTCCCCCCACCCCTAACCATAACCCTAACCATAAAATAGATTGAAATGCAATAGATCGATACTAGGGTCATAATTATGGCTGACAATTTCATATGAGACCGCTAGAAAAAACTGCCGTTCAATCCGAAAAGATCCGTTCATAGAATATCTGTCACAAGCAAATGATCTTTACCTGTGTGCTTGAAAATATTTGGCAATGGATAATGCTAAAGGTTGTAAAACGAGAGGTGTAATGAATGTGGATTCACACGAATAGATTGCCGGAATATAGTATATAGTGCACTAAAGTGTCCAGAATATTTATACATATGTATGGCGCATACCTCCCTGGAATACACATATACACATTATTGGATGGCCGTACACTCTTGAGTTTCTCCTTTTGAGGGGCTTGTTTTCCGTCCGACAAGGTGTCATTCCTTGACAAGAACACTCGGTGGTATTACTGGTTTATTCGCCGATAACGCTAAGTATGCAACTGGGGATCTTTTCGGTTTGAACGGCAGTTTTTAACATAATTTCTAGGTAACTAAAAAATTTTAAACTTCGTATACTGGTAGAATGAGTTTATAAAACGTCTTTTTCTCTTGGCTTTATTGAGAAAATTCTGTAGTTTGTAAGATATTTGTTGTTGTTTTTTCTTCAATTTTTACAGTTTCAACCAATCACTGAGGTCTATTGAGGGAAAAAACATTCTGTGCCGTATGAATATGTCCCTCGTTTAAGAAACAGATAGGGTTTATTTACATTTGTGAAGAAAAAAGATACCCTTCCCCCCACCTCTAACCCTAATCCTAAAACAGATTGAAATGCAATAGATCGATACTAGGGTCATAATTATGGGTGACAATTTCATAGAAAAAACTGCCGTTCAAACCGAAAAGATCCCAGAATTTTTATACATATGTATCGGCGCATACCTCCCTGGAATACACACATACACATTATTGGATGGCCGTACACTCTTGAGTTTCTCCTTTTGAGGGGCTTGTTTTCCGTCCGACAAGGTGTCATTCCTTGACAAGAACACTCGGTGGTATTACTGGTTTATTCGCCGATAACGCTAAGTATGCAACTGGGGATCTTTTCGGTTTGAACGGCAGTTTTTAACATAATTTCTAGGTAACTAAAAAATTTTAAACTTCGTATACTGGTAGAATGAGTTTATAAAACGTCTTTTTCTCTTGGCTTTATTGAGAAAATTCTGTAGTTTGTAAGATATTTGTTGTTGTTTTTTCTTCAATTTTTACAGTTTCAACCAATCACTGAGGTCTATTGAGGGAAAAAACATTCTGTGCCGTATGAATATGTCCCTCGTTTAAGAAACAGATAGGGTTTATTTACATTTGTGAAGAAAAAAGATACCCTTCCCCCCACCTCTAACCCTAATCCTAAAACAGATTGAAATGCAATAGATCGATACTAGGGTCATAATTATGGGTGACAATTTCATAGAAAAAACTGCCGTTCAAACCGAAAAGATCCCAGAATTTTTATACATATGTATCGGCGCATACCTCCCTGGAATACACACATACACATTATTGGATGGCCGTACACTCTTGAGTTTCTCCTTTTGAGGGGCTTGTTTTCCGTCCGACAAGGTGTCCTTCCTAGACAAGAACACTCAGTGGTATTACTAGTTTATTCGCCGATAACGCTGAGTATGCAACTGGTTGTACTGCGGTACATGTTACCAGTAGTACTCGGAGCGACCTGACAGGAATTAATTTCTTAATAAGATGGGTGGTCTGTTCAAAGGACAGGAATGTGATCTCTGCGGGCTGATGATCCGCACCTATGGGGAATTTTTCGTTCACAGGTTTGGTTGCAGGCCCCGATCCCTCTCACTGGAGACGCGCCCACTGATATCGCCAGTGTAATATAAGGCGGCGAGCTGGCAGAAACGTTAGCACGCCGGGCGAAATGTGTAGCCATATTTCGTCTGTCGCTACGTTCTGAGTTCAAATTCCGCCGAGGTCGACTTTGCCTTTCATCCTTTCGGGGTCGATAAATTAAGTACCAGTTACGCACTGGGGTCGATGTAATCGGCTTAATCTGTTTGTCTGTCCTTGTTTGTCCCCTCTGTGTTTAGCCCCTTGTGGGTAGTAAAGAAATAAAAATGTGTGTGCGGACCCGAACATCGAATTGCATTACAGACCAGTTATCGTTCCCCCTCATGCAACTTTCTACAACCTGTGCCTCTAAAAATCACTGTGCTCGCCAACCGACTGGCCTGCACATGTGAGCAGGCCGCCGTCGGCATTGCTCGGCCGAACCGACCCTGTCAACGCCGCCGTTCCGCAACCATGCCGCTATCACGTGCGAGGAGCGGCAGCTCGATCTGTGTGTGTGTGTGTGAAGACATATATATACATGTGGAGGCGCAATGGCCCAGTGGTTAGGGCAGCGGACTCGCGGTCATAGGATCGCAGTTTCGATTCCCAGATCGGGCGTTGTGAGTGTTTATTGAGCGAAAACACCTAAAGCTCCACGAGGCTCCGGCAGGGGATGGTGGTGATCCCTGCTGTACTCTTTCACCATAACTTTCATTCTTACTTCCTGTTTCTGTTGTACCTGTATTTCAAAGGGCCGGCCTTGTCACTCTCTGTGTCACGCTGAATATCCCCGAGAACTACGTTAAGGGTACACGTGTCTGTGGAGTGCTCAGCCACTTAGACGATAATTTCACGAGCAGGCTGTTCCGTTGATTCGGATCAACCGGAACCCTCGTCGTCGTAACCGACGGAGTGCTTCCATCCATATATACATACATGTATACACGCACACACAAAATAACTGTTGGTCTGACAGCTAATTTACCCATTTGTTTCATAAGTTGAAATCTCACTCCTTGACTGTTCTATTGTTATTCTTAATCTAACTCTCTAAAATATCGGTTTCAAATTGCCATTAATTTCAGGGAAGAAGCAAGTCGATTACATCAACCTCATTGTTTAACTGCTACTCACTTTGCACTTTATCGATCCTGAAAATATAAAAAGCGAAGTCCACCCCCAGTGGAATTTGAACCCAGTACGTAAAGACGGATGAAATGCTGCTAAGCATTTGTCCAGCGAGGTAAGGATTCTGCCACTTCGCTGCCTTATGTTGTCCGGGCGTGTAAAAAATATAAAAAAAACAAAATAATAAGCGCTGCTTCCTCCCACATCCTGTTGTAATGCTGTTTCTGCCTCTGCGCCGTCTTTCATTAGTTATTCTGTTGATGTCTTGCACTTGATGTCTCCTCCATCTCAATCGCTTTCCACCTTTTTTAGGTTTCTGGAGGAGAGCTCAGCCGGTCTTTTCTCTTCCTCCTGTTTACGACTCTGAAGGAGTCCTCCAATTTATTTGTACTACCTCTTTGGTACTCTTCTTTTCACCTTTTTGCTCCTCGGCTTCGTTTTCCTTCTCAGGGCACATTTCATATGCCCTTTTTTTGCCGCATAGGAAGCATGTTGGTTGTATTCCTTCTACTACTACTCGAAGTCTAGTGTCTTCTACGAGTATGATTTCCTCTGTGATGCCATACAGGTTTTTTAAACTCACCTGTATGGCATCTCGAGACCATACTCCCACCAATTGTCATTTTTGGTCCTCGTTATCTTGAGGATTTTCACCTCATTCTCCATACCGTAGCACCATTCTTACTCTAGCAACGCGTTTGCCACAGTACGTCGGCAGAAGTACGCATTCCAGTGTCCTTATCGGCACAGTGGAGTGGCTTATGGCGTCTTCTTCGTTGCCAAACCTTACTTCCACTGTGCCGTACTTTCTTCCACGTGTATAAACAGGTCAACCTCTTGACATTTTCAAGGCACTCTTTTATTGCCTCTATCGGGACGACCTCTATCTTGTTCGAGGACGTGGACAAGGTCCTATATACCACCGACCTCTTTGCCACATTATTTCTCCGTTCTTCTCGAAGAGTCTGTTTTCGACTGGCTCCTTCCTTTTCCTGCAATTTGCTTCCTTCCTTCCATTTTCTTGGTTCAGTTTTAATTTCCCGTACTTCCTGGGTGTTGGCATTTATTCCTTGTGTAGTTGCCGCTGCGTAACTTTGTCCACTCTTCATCTCTCTTCCTTTCTCCAATTCTACCATAGATGGGTGATAAACAGATTCGAATACTATGCAAACAAAACAGTGACGAAAATTCAGCAATTTAAGTAATTTAACAAATCGTGGTACACTCACACGGGGAGACCTTCGAGAATTATAAATAACAATGTGTAACAATTCGCACTCATGTTAAAGAAAACACCACCAACAACAGAATGTACTGACTCATGACTCATTTCTTTATTTGAGCACTTAGACTCATGCAGAGAGGGAGGCTGTACAAGGACAGATAGGACACCACAGTGGGGACAAAAAACACAAAACGAATGAATGAAAGATGCATTATAATAATGGACGTGAAAGGGCTGCATGCTCCCCACTCGCACGTAGCACCATTTTAAATGTTTTAGTTAAACGTTTTTATATAGTTTTTCGTGTAGGCGCAATGGCCCAGTGGTTAGGGCAGCGGACTCGCGGTCGTAGGATCGCGGTTTCGATTCCCAGACCGGGCATTGTGAGTGTTTATTGAGCGAAAACACCTAAAAGCTACACGAGGCTCCGACAGGGGATGGTGGCGATCCCTGCTGTACTCTTTTACCACAACTTTCTCTCACTCTTACTTCCTGTTTCTGTTGTACCTGTATTTGAAAGGGCCGGCCTTGTCACTCCCTGTGTCACGCTGAATATCCTCGAGAACTACGTTAAGGGTACACGTGTCTGTGGAGTGCTCAGCCACTTGCACGTTAATTCCACGAGCAAGCTGTTCCGTTGATCGTATCAGCTGGGACCCTCATCGTCGTAACCGACGGAGTGCTCCTATATACATAGTTTTTCATTTTTCTCCTTTTTTCCTATCTGTATCAGTTTTATAGTCATTAAAATCCCTAATATTTACTTACATTTTTTCACCATCTTATGTAC
>NC_043005.1:9481472-9486472 GCF_006345805.1 Octopus sinensis | reverse complement strand
AGCAGTATCGCCCGGCGTTGCTCGGGTTTGTAAGGGAAATAACTATATAAGCATTTTTAGAGAGTTATAGCCAAAAAATAGCAAAAAAGCATTAAAAATGGAAAAAAATGATGGTAATTTTTTTTTAAATCGTTGACTCATCGTAGACATTTTTAGAGAGTTACTTCCCTTATATAATAGCGAAAAAAATGCATTAAAATGGAAAAAAAGTATGGTAATTTTTTTTTAAATCGTAGACTCATCGTAGACTCATCGTAGACGCGCGCTAATACCCAGAAGGGCTCGATATGAATCACGACTATAAGATACCCGGTTTTGCACCGCAAAATGTGGGAGTAGTTAGGAATCTAAATCGTAGGGGAGACAGACAGCTCACAACCTCACTTTTATATATAAAGCTTTCATCTCATTGTATGTTACTGACTTCCTACCTCCTTTCGAGTAACCGTTAAATCATGAAGGCATTTTCGCTTTAACCTTGAATATCATACGAAGACTGTCCCGATTTTATTCTTTTGTTCCTTTATTTGCTTCAGTCATTTGACTGTTGCCATGCTGGAGCAAATCGACCCAGGACATATTCTTTGTAAGCCTAGTACTTATTCTATCGGACTCTCTTGCCGAACCGCTAAGTGACGGGGACGTAAACACACCAGCATCGTATATATATATATATATATATATATATATATGACGGTCTTCTTTCAGTTTCCGCCTACCAAATCCGCTTACAAGGCTTTGGTCGGGTCCGAGGCTATAGTAGAAGACACTTGCCGAAGATGTCACGCAGTAGGGTTGAACCGGGAACCATGTGGCTGGTAAGCAAGCTATTTGCCACACAGCCACTCCTACGCCAATGCAAAATTTGGTGCATAATGTTTATATTAATTACCATAGTTCATTCCAGTTTCGCACGTTTGAAAACTACCTCTTCTATATTTTGGATGCAGAATAGGTTCCAAGCTAAAGCAACATCGTCATTGAACTCTTGAAAATGGAGGGGTTCATGCAAGACGACATCCAGAAACAGTAGCTTATTTTCGGGGAAGACACCACAGAAAAGAGCAAGGTACACGGGTGGTAAACAACACTAACGATTGAGGAGGCAGTGGAGAGTCGAGTCAGTCTGTGAATTTGCTGTATAACTGCTACGTGTCACAATGTATTATAGAGGATCGTCGCAAAAATTTGGGTACCAGGAACTATGAACAAATTGGGCCCCTCAGCAGTTGACAACCATTTAAATAGTAGGGTACTGGTTTTGCAACAATGATAGTCGCTTCTCTTACTCTTTTTCTTTACTCTTTTTTAATTGTTTCAGTCATTTGACTGCGGCCATGCTGGAGCACCGCCTTTAGTCGAGCAAATCGACCCCGGGACTTATTCTTTGTAAGCCCAGTACTTATTCTATCGGTCTCTTTTGCCGAACCGCTAAGTGACGGAGACGTAAACACACCAGCATCGGTTGTCAAGCAATGCTAGGGGCAAAAACACGGACACACAGACACACACACATACATATATATATATACATATATATGACAGGCTTCTTTCAGTTTCCGTCTACCAAATCCACTCACAAGGCATTGGTCTGCCCGGGGCTATAGTAGAAGACACTTCCCCAAGATGCCACGCAGTGGGACTGAACCCGGAACCATGTGGTTGGTTAGCAAGCTACTTACCACACAGCCACTCCTACGCCTATTATTTTTCGTTATTTTACTCTGAAAAAGTTCTTAAATTTACATAATCTATTGATTCTCTTAAATATCTTATCTATAAATGAGATGTGGCTAGGGCTTTCATAACCAGCCTGCAATTGTAGCGTTGACATTCGCTTCATTGAGTTCAGATTTAAGTATAAATGTGACTATAAATTATATTCTCATTTACTCGCTAAGTTTTGTGAGAAATGTTCTGACCTAATTTATTGATTTAGATATTTCTGTCTCATATAATGTTCCCGGTTCTAGCAATATTGCCTCTTCCTTCAGCATCATCGATACACTTTTTTCTCATTTCGCACTCATTTTTATATCTTATCTTTTTTTATGTATAATTCTTCAGTGGTTGTCCCCAATTAAATATTAGCACATTCAAATTCCGCCGAGGTCGATTTTGCTTTTCATCCTTTCGATAAAATATAAACGAACTGAGTACTGGGTTCGTTGTACACGATTTAGCCCCTCCTCCCTGAAATTGCTGGCCTTGTGCCAAAATTTAAGACTAATATTTATAAACCATTCATTCAGAGGTCATGGTTTATAGTCTGACCATAACTTCTCTTGTCATTGCTGGTTTTGTGCCGCAGATTTGTTAAGTATATGATCATACTTACGAAAAGAATGAGAATATATGATAAGTTTCCTGAAAAGATTCATTTTATTTTCGGTATAGGGGTGCCTTTAAATATTTTCTCTTTATCTTGTATTAATATTGCTGTAGTTGAATGTAACTTGGCATGGTTGGTGTATTTTATTACTAATAAAACTACATCAATATATATATATATATATATATATATATATATATATATATATATATATATATATATATCGTGTGTAGAAATACATAAATCCGGAGAAGCAGACTCTAAGATGCAAAGCTGCTGATATTATAATTCGGTAGGCTGGTTTGTGGGTTTACCCTGGGGTTCATAAGAGGTTTGGCCTTATGGCGTATCTTCAGACCCCAAACACTGCTGGCCTAAGACCCCTCCATATTTTTAAGAGGTCTTTGGGGTGTGAAGATACGCCATAAGGGAAAACCCCTTATGAGCGAGAAACCCAGGGTAATTCCATAAACCATTACTTTATATATATATATATATATATATATACGGAGAGAGAGAGAGAGAAAGAGAGAGTATTCAGTACGTTAATTGTTAAATGATTTTCATTGTCCATGGTTGGGTATTCACTTTGCTTCCTACAGCCTGAGGTAACCATCTCATTCAGTTTTCCTTTTCCATTGTATATCTGTTCACCATCTCCTCGCAAACTCTTTAGACACTACACAACAAGCACATCCTAATTCTTTGAAAAGAGATCTCAAAAGTTCCTTTCCATGTGGTGATCTACTCTACTCTTTCATCACCAAGGAAACAGAAACGCTATACGTATCGGGAAAATAAAATCGTAGAACTCACATCCTAACCATAAACAGCTGCCAACTACCCATTAGACACGCGCACAGACACAGACACAAACACACACACACATATGCGTATGTATCTGTTTATATATACATGTACATATACAACCATATAGCATGTGTTTGTGTTTCGGGGTACATAAAATTGTATACTGCTGAATAAAGTAAATTAAAGACGGATAGAAAGGGAGTAACACTCAGTAAACATGGAAAATATAATGGTAAAAATTAGATAAAATTATAAAATGTATATTGGAATTGGAACGCTGTTAATTCGACAAATTGCAGAATTTTAAATACATACCGTATTGAATATTATTAGTTTTCTTAAAATATGTGGAAAGCTGTACAGCTGAAGAATATATCGTTTTTTTTTCCTTTTTTTTTTTGTAATATCTCAAAAGCAACAACCAATATTTTTAGCTTCTAACATTTAATCTACTGAGATTAGTGAAGCTGAAACTTTGGTGTCTGCTGAATCCTTTCACATATTTCTTAGTAAAAAACTGAACAAAAAATAAGAACAAAATAATATCATGAGTAGTAGTAGTAGTAGTAGGAGGAGGAGGAGGTGGAGGAAGAGGAGGAGTATCACTATATGTATTGCATTTGTGCTTGTGTGTGTGTGTGTCTATAGCCGCAGGAGTGGCTGTGTTGTAAGTAGCTTGCTTACCAACCACATGGTTCTGGGTTCAGTCCCACTGCGTGGCACCTTCAGCAAGTATCTTCTGGTATAGCCTTGTGAGTGGGTTTGGTAGACAGAAACTGAAAGAAGACATACACACACAAACACACACACACATACACACACACACACACACACACACACACACACACACACACACATATATATATGTGTGTGTGTGTGTGTATATGTATGTATGTGTTTGTTTGTATCCCCCTCCCACCGCTTGACAAACACCGCTTGACAAACTATGCTATTCTATTTACGTTCCCGTAACTTTAGCGGTTCGGCAATAGAGACCGATGGAATAAATACTAGGCTTACAAAGAATAAGTCCTGGGGTCGATTTTCTCGACAAAGGGCGGTGCTCCAGCATAGCCAAAAGAAGAAACCATGTCGAAAGTGTATACTGTGTGAGTCTAACAAGAATAAAATAATATTTAGTCTTTATTACTTTGTGTAAGATATTACTATTTTATATCGATTTCATATCTCTTTCCCGTATGCTCTGATTTTAATTTTTATTTTTTACTAATTTGTATTCTTTTCACCACTTTAAATAGCTCTGAGATTAGTGAGAGAGAATGGAAAAGATATCCTCAAACCTGGCTGAAGGGAATTCGCCTGAATGAATTCCATTCAAGCTCACACAAAAAAATAAACAGTGACGGGTTATTTTTCACCGTGCAGGTAAGACCTCACAAAATTTTAACTGTGAACGCAATGATTCGGAACAAAAATAGCGGGAGACATTCATACTTACATGCATACTTACATAATACATACACATAAACACAAACACACACACACAAACATATATTCGGTAGTATCAGCTCCAAGCAGTCTTTAAGCATTAGCGAACTTTGGGTTAGTTACAATATCTGCTAAGTGTTGCCCTCTATGGGATTCCCAGACGCTGCATTTCTAGCTCTTTATCCGTATTTAATAGGAAATAGGTAACTATGAACAGATTTAAAGCTACAGCTTTAGCTAAAATGCGACCAGCAACATTGACTGAGTTGCATTAATTGAATGGCATGTCAGAAAAAAACTCCGCAGTATAAACCGCAAAGCAATGTCTAGGTATAAGGGAACTTTAGGTTAGCTACAATATGTTTGTGACAAATGTCAGCTTCTAAAGGCGAATTCACTCAGTTACCGC
>NC_043005.1:9408972-9476472 GCF_006345805.1 Octopus sinensis | reverse complement strand
TTAGGTACAATATAACATATACACATACATGTACATATGATACACTTATACATACATAAATACACTCGTAGATGGGTATTAATTTTCTCGCGTATCAATATAGAACTGAGTTCTTTGAAAATGAATAGATATTGTTGAATTCTCACGTGTATCGCATGACAATGTGATCAAGAGCTATCTGTCTTCTTAATGGCAATACGCCTCACAAATCTAATGATTTCCTCGGTATGAATCGACTCAAAATTGATAATAAAAACATATGAGGAGAAACAACTCTAAGGAAAATAGCAATTATAAATGGTTTTAACGTGTTAAATCGTGAAGTGGAAACTGTGTAGATTACGTAGTCAAGAGAATAAAATAAAGCCTGCAAATCTAAGATTTCTTGATCAATTGCATCATGAAAGTATCTGTAGCCAACACGTCTTGTATTGATTTTGAAAGTGAATTATCCGGACCAAAGAAAAATCAATGTATCTTAGGTGTTAGCAAACCAGTGTTAAATCTGGAAATCTGATATTCGAGCGATGAACATTTTATGAATATAGATACGCTGAGAGATGTTAACCATGTCTGTTTGGCAGTGGGTATCATATCATACCGGCAAAATAACGAAGGCGTCTGCTATGTAATCCAAGGTCACGTGGCCTCTGAAAATTATATCTTCAACCACAACTGATTATTATATCAACCAAATGATTATTACATGTTTGTTTTAAATAGGTTTTGTAAGTACCATCTGTTAGAGAGAAACATCATTTATCTAAGCTTCCAAGTCAATAGATTATACCATATGAGATACCATGTGTCTAAATTATATTAAAAAATATATTTTATAAGTCTTATTCTTTGGTTTGACTCAGGTTCGGTCTTATTCCTGGTAAGATTTATGTCCATAACAAGTTTTCAGTTGACTTTCAAGTGCTTAGAACCCTCCTGATAATCCTTGCTTTCCGCACAGTATCCAATATCGTGATGTTGTTGATTGAATAGATTGTGTCTACCCAGTGTTTGTACTGTCTGTCAAGCCACAACAAAGACCATAGACAGACAGCAATATGCATGCAGTTTCAGGTAAAGTCGATTTTAGCAATACACCTAGATTGTAGGGTATTTTCAAAGTTTACATATCTTTCTTCAGGTTGGGTGGTATTGAACCCAAAGTCCGATGACAATAAGGGCAAACTTTATGCTTGACTCTCGTACCTGCCACATCTGGGCGATCTCAATTCTTAGGTCTCCATATTTATCAATCGTTTCTCTTTCTTTCATGACAATAAGTTGATCTCCTTGCTCTACCATGTCGATTATTAGGTACTCTTGTTTGTCCCTCCTAAATATTACTATATCCTACCCTCGGTGCTCTAACACGATGTCTAACTGCAAGTCAAAGTCCCAGAGGATTTCTGCCATCCCTTTTTCGTTCATTACCTTTTGTGATGCATATTTGTACCAAGCACCCGTTAAGTCGTATCCACACTTCCGGCAGAGTAGCTAGTGAAGGTTTTGCGCTACCTTATCGTGTCTGCGTCTATACTATTTCTGCGCAAGACTTTCACACTCGCTTTCGACCCTCTTACCACACAATTTGTAGAGGTTCGTTGCGCCCTGAGTTGGTATTCAATGCCTGATCCTCAGCAGCAATGATTAGTCTTTGAATCTTTTTTAGGTTACACTTGCTGAGTCACCTCCATGATGATTCCTGGTCCTTTAAGTTGTTAGTTTCACGATGGAACTGACCATGCAATTCCATGTGGAGTAGAGTTTTTTCTCTCTCGTTGGCTACTCGTGATCAGAATTAATTAGCACTGTTAAATCCATTTTTGGTAAATCTTTCTGCATTAGCAGCATACTGTAGCAGGTCTTGTTTGCTGTTTACCAAATATTCTGCCAGTTTTAATATCGCTTTCAATTCTCCTCTTTGTACATGGCTCTTTCTACCCGACCATTTTCCTATTTCTTTCCAACCAGTTCATCTACTAAAATTGAAGCGGATCTAATCAAATCCCTTCTTTCTGTTAGGTGTTTTGTTAGGATGTATTTCAGAATCTCATCAACCCTTTTGCTGTCGCGCGTTTCATTGAAGCTTCTCAAATTCAATGGCTTGGTCTCTGTTCTTGTAACTATTATATCCTTGAGTCTTATCCTGGGGTTTTTCTGTTCCTTAGTACAACCCTCTCGTAATACAGGGTTATCCCCATTATATTGATTGACCAGCCTATCCTCTACTACACCGTGCCAACGTATTCGCTGATCTTCACCTGCATTATTCTCCTCGAGGTTATCATCACTTCGGAGGCTTTTCCTGGTTGTCTGTATCTGGGCCCCATTAACAAATGATTCATGAGACCATTTTCAATAATTTGGAACATACCCAGCCAGTTCCAAATTTTAATGATCTTTTTCCGACTGCTTTTCATTTGCCATTGTTCTTGTCTAGTAAGACTTCTTCATGGCATTTAATTGCGTTTTTGTTTTTATCTACAGACAACTTGCACTTGCGAGAACGTTGCATATTTTGACCAGTAAGGATTACGACTGGGTGAAGTCTGCTCTCCCAATTCCTTGCCCTTTCAGGAGCCCTGCCGGGCGCAAGAGATCTGGCCTCTTGGACATCTAGGCGAGTCTTTCCCTCCATGCCGTTATTTGAGTTTGAAATTGTTGTCATCGTTGCAACGAATTAGAATGATTTTTGCATGGTTTACTCCACGGGTGTGTTTATTTCAGATTTTCATGTAACGGGTTATCCCCAAATACAACACCAGCTCTAATTTGGTTGTCGAGCAAGGCTTTAGGACACCAATTTCGCCCTGTGTAACTTCCTGGAATCCTGCCACAGACGCAGAGGTTACACCCGCCTGTGTACGGCAGAGGTAACACCATATTATTGTTGTTGTTGTTGTTGTTGTTGTTGTTGTTGTTCTTCTTCTTCTTCTTCTTCTTCTTCTTCTTATTATTATTATTATTATTATTATTATTATTATTATTATTATTATTATTATTATTATTATTATTATTCTTACTGATTAGACGCGCGTCGTTTCGTTCGTAAATTTTATCTGTTATTTGTACCTGCAAAAGTTCTTATTTTACTACAAACCATTTCTTAAAGTGACCGGAACCTCATAGATCTGGTTGGTTAATTTGTTTCAAATTCGTTTTGAAAAAAGATATTTTCAAAACCAAACGTGGTGATGTCTGCTTTGCTCAGTTACATGGAAGAAGCCAGAGGTGGCTCTAACAGATTGCATCACACGTCAGACTCCTCCGCTTTCACACCTCACTTGGAAAGGGGCGATGAACACACACGAATGCAAAATCGAGTGGATTATGTCAAGAAAGATCAGCAACAGCAACGCAACACGGGAATTAAGTTATATATATATATCTATACGTATGTGTATTTATGTGTGTATGTATGAGTATATGTGCGTATGGGAGCACCTAGGTGAAACAGCCCTTCCACCCATCAGCCCCGTTCATCTCTTCCACCACAATTCTTCCCCACCACACTTATTCCCTTTCCTGATCCCAAATTTCTCTCTTGTTATCCAGAATCGTTTGCACGCCGAACAAAATGTTTGGCGGTATTTCGTCCGTCTTTACCTCCTGAATGAATCCAAATCACGCCGAGGTGGACGTTGCCGTTTGTTCTTTTGGTGTCAATGAAATAAATGCTTGTTAAAATCTAAGGGCGATGGAATCACCTAACTCCGCTCCTGCAAAATGTTCATACCATGTGCCTAGGGTAGAATGAATAGGGTAGTAGTAGTAGTAGTAGTCGTAGTAGTAGTAGTAGTAGTAGTAGTAGTAGCAGCAGCAGCAGCAGTATTAGTAGTTGTAGTAGTAGTAGTAGCCGCAGCAGTAGTAGCAGCAGCAGCAGTATTAGTAGTTGTAGTAGTAGTAGTAGTTGTAGTAGAAGAAATAGTAGTAGTAGTAGTTGTAGTAGTAGTAGAGAAGAAGAAGAAGAAGAAGAAGAAGAAGAAGAAGTAGTAGTAGTAGTAGTAGTAGTAGTAGTAGTAGTAGTAGTAGTAGTAGTAGTAGAGGTAACAGTATCGCACACCTTTATATGCAATGTTTACTATTATCGCATTTAACCAACCTTCCCATAATCCTTTCTCCTCACCTTTTATCTACTCACCCACATAAATCGATTACTGCCTTTGTAACTGCATCCACACCTATGATGGCCTTGTGGCTCATTATAATCCAAGAAATCTTTATTTTTATTTTGAATATCATTATACTATCAATTCTTCATTCTCAAAACCTGCTTTACTTCATAGTTATTTTCATTCATAGTTATTTTCATTGCTGTTATTGCCACTTCAATGGTGTCTGTTTAGTCGAAGGCGGCGTGCTGGCAGCATCGTTAGCACGCCGACTTAATCCGTTTGTCTGTCCTTGTTTGTCCTCTCTGTGTTTAGCCCCTTATGGGTAGTAAAAAAAAATAGGTATTTCGGTTGCCGTTACGTTCTGAGTTCAAATTCCACTGAGGTCGACTTTGCCTATCATCCTTTCACGGTAGATAAATTAAGTACTAGTTACGCACTGGGGTCGATGTAATCGACTTAATCCCTTTGTCTGTCTTTGTTTATCCCCTCTGTGTTTAGCCCCTTGTGGGTAGTAAAGAAATTGGTATTTGTTTAGTCGTTGGCGGATGTTTAGTTTTTATTAACTAGCAGAGCTGCTGCTGCTGCTGCTACTACTACTACCGCCGCTGCTACTACTACTACTACTACTACTACTTCCTCCTCCCCCTCCTCCTCCTCCTCTTCTTCTTCTTCTTCTTCTTCTCCTCCTCCTCCTCCTCCTTCTTCTTCTTCTTCTTCTTCTCCTCCTTCTTCTTTTTCTTCTTCTTCTTTTGGCATATACATTGTCTTGGCCTCTTACGCCATTTCACAATTTCAACTTTTATTTTATTTTCACGCAGACGCATACTCACATGCATGCACAGGCACAAGGTCATTCAATTCCACACATATATTCCTATGTATGCGTATATATGTATGTGTATGTATGCGTGTATATATATACATGCATACATATACACACATCTATATCTATATATATATATATACATATGTATATATGTATATGTATGTATACATATATATATATATATATATATATATATATATATATATATATATAATATATATATATATATAATATATCAATAAATAAAATAAAACATATGCATATATATAAACATATATGCACGTACCTACCTCTACATGTATATATACACGCATATATGAGTACAGGACACCAGAAAATACGTCGAACACAATGAGAAACGAAAACATAGACACAAACCCAAGGAACTGGACATTTTTCTTAAACAACAAAAAAAAAATAGAGTACAGGACAAATAACACAAGGAAAAAACTCCTTCTTCAGTCGCCATGGTTTCATCTACTCTACGTTTCGAAGATACATATACACATATATATACATATACATATACATATATACATATATATATATATACATTTGTATATATGTGTATACACACACATATATATATATATATTCACATACATACATACATACATACATACATACATACATACATACATACATACATACACACACACACACACACATATATATATATATGCAAGTGTGTACATGTGTCTTTGCGTGGTTCGTTCATGCTTGACTGTTTGTGCGTGTATATATTTATCTCTATGCATATCTTCATCGCACTCTTCCGCTTCTGTCCTACCGTTTCAGGTCACAGACATTATTTCTTTTTTCTCTTTTCCAAATTATTACCACTCATTCTTTATATTACTTTTCTCGTATTTTGTTTTATTCAGAATTCCAATTTTTGCCCACCTCCCCCTCTACTTCCGTTGGATTATTTTCTCTTTTGCACTTCAAATCTCTAACTACTTCTCTTCCGCTAATAAATATTTATTCATTTTATACAAGATAATATATTGATGAATTTTATTTCTATTTTACATCAATTTTTTTTCCACGTAATAATGAAATTTTGTAGCAGAATTTCAATCGTTCCTCCGTTTCCTACCATGACTGTGTACTTCTGAAAGAATCCTATATCGGACTGAGATTTTATTTTAATCCTTGTATTGATTCGCTTAAGACTTTAAGTTCAAAATGATGTTTGTTTATCAGAAATACTTTTATCTCCAACGACGAATTACTGTTTCAAGTAGTATTTAAGACATTAATATTGTTCCTGATTGTTTGGGTTTATACTCAGATTTGGAAGGCGATTATTGTGAGCTCCTTGGATGTAGATAAATTCTGGCTTCGAGCGAAGGATGTAGATAACCTGTTTTCAAACACCACGTATACAGATATTTAACTCAAGTTCTATTCACACTTCTGAAAATGCAGCCTCCGTGTAGCGATTTAAAAGAAGTATATATTCTTTTACTTGTTTCAGCCATCCGGCTGAGGCCATGCTGGGGATATGTATATATATATACGAGAGAGAGAGAGAGAGAGAGAGAGCAAGCAATAAGAAAATGGAGGGGATCAATAGGTCGTATTCATCAACTTTTAGACATTATATTACGTCAAAGTATGTATACGTGTGTGTATTTATATTTATAACTTAACCTTATGTACTTTCTAAAAACTCTGACGAAGCCTAGAGAAATACCCAAGTACCTCAATTTCGTCTACTAATTACTTCAGGCTACTGGAGGGATAAAGGTAAAATGAGGTATTTTTGCCTCTTGGCTGAAACAGCTGTAAGACATTTTTCCCAATTTCAATTCATGTAACTTATATATTTCAATAATTACTGATATCTTTATATATTATACTAGCAGTATCGCCCGGCGTTGCTCGGGTTTGTAAGGGAAATAACTATATAAGCATTTTTAGAGAGTTACTTCCCTTATAAATTCGGGCTTTCTTAGCCATTTTTGTTTTGGTGTCTTCAAACCATGAAGTCGTTGTTCTAAAAGAACGCTGGTTTCCTTCACAACGCATTACGACGTTGATTTCTTTACACTCCCTTCCCCACAGCTTGATGAGGGAGGGAAGGGGGAGAAGCAAACAGGTGCAGCTGTGAGCGTGGACGCCAACTCCGCCGCCATCGACATACGATGCATTTTATGCATTAAAATGGAATAAAAAATGATGTTAAATTATTTTTAAAATCGTAGACTCATCGTTGACGCGCGCTAATAGTCAGACGGGCTCGATATGAATCACGACTATAAGATACCCGAATTTGGTTAAACTGCACCGCAAAATGTGGGAGGAGTTAGGAATCTAAATCGAAGGGGACAGACACTCACACAACTAGAGTTTTATATATATAGATATGTGAAGCATAATATTTTATACATGTATGTATATTGTTATAATTGTCATTTTAGTAAATAAATAAATAAATTGACATAATTTAATGTCTAAAAGTTGAACTACCTATTGATCCCCTCCATTTTCTTATTGCTCTATAAATTAATGGTAAAATAACTCTTTACCCTCACCCATTTATTATACTCGGTAATGTAACCGCGATGCAATGAAAAATCACTTGTGTATTAATAATCGGGTATTCTATTAGCAGTATATTGGATAGATATTATCCCTTAGTTGGTTGGATTCACAACCTCTAACTCTCTTGGAATTATATATCTTTATATATAAAAGTGAAGTTGTGTGTCTGTCTCCTACGATTTAGATTCCTAACTACTCCCACATTTTGCGGTGCAGTGTAACCAAAAGCGGGTATATTATAGTCGTGATTCATATCGAGCCCTTCTGGGTATTAGCGCGCGTCTACGATAAGTCTACGATTAAAAAATAATTACCATCATTTTTTCCCATTTTTAATGCATTTTTTGCTATTATATAAGGGAAGTAACTCTCTAAAAATGTATTATTAAATCTCAGAACGTAAAAAGCTACAGTAACACCCTCCTTTGTGGTTAGCCATAATGAGATGGCTATTATACTTTACATCTCTAAAAATGTTTATATAGTTATTTCCCTTACAAACCCGAGCAACGCCGGGCGATACTGCTAGTATATATATATTTATATACTTAGACGAGGTGCATCCAGAAGCTTTGAGACGATGTTAGGGTAGGTGGTTATAACTGTCTTAGACTATTGTAACTGTAGTGTATTATTAAATGCTTAATAAGCTGACGTCCCAACTTTTGTTATTCCATATTGAAAGAGAGGCTGCAGCGGCAATTTGAATACGCTATACTAAAGACTGCTCCTCACAGCTGCCAAGTTTACAGAATACAATTGTGCTGGGAAGACAATTTGAAAGCTCTCGATGCAATAACGTTTCACTTTAAACTGAGTAAAAGCACCACAGAAATTTAAGAGTTGCTTCAGTCTAATTATGGGTTAACTTGTTTGAGTTAAGCACCTCGTTTTACGCTGCCGCAAGAGGCCGTGCAAAGCTAGTTCACCGGGAATCTCATGCTGATCCCCTTTTCCTACAGCAACGACATCGTCTGAGTTACGTCTGGCCAGGCAGTCAACAAAGCCTACTTTATGAAGGGTCTGGTGGTGTTCAAGAAGAGATTCCGTCGCAAAAGGCCAGAGCGTCTGCACGAGGACAATGCACCAGTCCAAAATTCCGTCGTTGCAACCAACTACTTGATAGAGAGGGGTATGAAGACTGTCCCTTATTCTCCCTGCTGTCTACACCATGTCCTTTGTGAATTTTGTTTATCCCCTAAGCTGATAAGATGGAGGAAATTGTGACAAGGGTCATGGACACCTTTGCTTTGTATGACATCAGTAGGGGCCTCATGAAGTGCCTGGTGAGAGGCAAGTGCATGGGAACTATGTGTTGTACATCTTTGGAATAATTAATTGTCTGGAAAATATTCTGAAAAGTGGTTCAAAACTCCTGAAACCACCATTTGTGTACACATAAATACACACACACACATACACCTTCCCCCACATATATATGTATGTGTGTGTGTGTGTCTACGTGTATGCATGCGTATGCGTGTGTGTGTGTGTTTATTTGTGTGTCTATGTGCGGGCATATGTGTGTGTATTGTTATTTATTTATTACTCCACAAGGGGCTAAACACAGAGGGGACAAACAAGGAGAGACAAACGGATTAAGTCGATTACATCGACCCCAGTGCGTAACTGGTACTTAATTTATAGACCTCGAAACGATGAAAGGCAAAGTCGACCTCGGCGAATTTGAACTCAGAACGTAACGGCAGACGAAATACCTATTTCTTTACTACCCACACGGGGCTAAACATAGAGAGGACAAATAAGGACAGACAAACGGATTAAGTCGATTATATCGGCCCCAGTGCGTAACTAGTACTTTATTTATTCGACCCCGAAATGATGAAAGGCAAAGTCGACCTCGGCGGAATTTGAACTCAAAACGTAACGGCAGATGAAATACCTATTTCTTTACTACCCACACGGGGCTAAACATAGAGAGGACAAATAAGGACAGACAAACGGATTAAGTCGATTATATCGGCCCCAGTGCGTAACAAGTACTTTATTTAATCGACCCCGAAAGGATGAAAGGCAAAGTCAACCTCGGCGGAATTTGAACACAAAACGTAACGGCAGACGAAATACCTATTTCTTTACTACCTACACGGGGCTAAACTTAGAGAGGACAAACAAGGACAGACAAACGGATTAAGTCGATTACATCGACCCCAGTGCGTAACTGGTACTTATGGCAGAAACGTTAGCAGGCCGGGTGAAATGCGTTGCGATATTTCGTCTGCCGCTACGTTTTGAGTTCAAATTCCGCCGAGGTCCACTTTGCCTTTCATCCTTTCGGGGTCGATAAATTAAGTGCCAGTTGCGCACTGGGGTCGATGTAATCGACTTAATCCCTTTGTCTGTTCTTGTTTGTCCTCTCTGTGTTTAGCCCCTTGTGGGCAGTAAAGAAATAGGTACTTAATTTATAGACATCGAAACGATGAAAGGCAAAGAAGACCTCGGTGGAATTTGAACCCAGAACGTACCGGCAGACGAAATACGGCTACGCATTTCGCCCGGCGTGCTAACGCTTCTGCCAGCTCGCCGCCTTTTAAAGATAAAGTCGACCTCGGCAGAATTTGAACTCAGAACGTACCGATAAGCATTTCGCCCGGCGCGCTGTGTGTATGTATTGTGTTTATGTGTGTGCGTGCGTGTGAACGTCAATGTGAACTGCGTGTGAGTATAAATACTCATATTAATGGATCACCGTTGCTTTTGCCGATGAGTATTTAGTTGTTCGATCAAACGCATTACCTGTTCACTGGATGATTGGATACCTGGGTGAGATTTCAGTATGCGTGTGTAGCGTTATCGAAATTCCTTAATAGAAAAAGAATGACGCACACTGACAAAGTGGTAAGTTTGAATTACGTGCATGCATTCAAGCATATATACACTATGGAATCAGAGGCTTTTAGCATGTGATATAATCCGCAAATCACCTAACGGTGTATTCCATTCTTTTCGGTACAAATGTACCAGTATTACTAACATGATGTTAATGTATTTGGAGCTTTTAATCAACTGTAAATTAGCAAACCTAGCATGAAAAGTTACCTAAGTATGGAGAAGCATCTTGTATTTGAGCGAGTAAAACCAAACCACCCATGAAAATCCGTAGCAAATGCATTATGTCTGATTACGCTTTAAAAGTTTAGATTAACTCCCAAATGACGGCCTATGCAAAATCATTCCATGTCGTTTACGGCCAAACCAAAATCAGATCAAATGTAAATTCATTCCTCTTCAACAATGGCATCATTTAACGAATTAGCAGGAACAAATTTAATGCAAATTTCTTATAGAGACTCTCATGCGTTAAAACAATAAGTTGATGTAAGTATTTTAAAACATGACGGCCGAAACCATAAGAAATTCGACACAGAAAAGATACTGCAATGTTACGTTTATCAATGATTATCAACGTGACTATTAGCGGCATGAGTGTACACTAAAATATGAACGGTATGAATATACGTAAAAATATGTTCGTTGTATACGATGGGTGTTTAATATTTTTTCACGATTTAATTAAGGGCGGGTTTGTGTTTTAGTTTCTTCTCAAGTATAACGTAATTCTTGCCTTCTTGTATAAGATATTATGGTCTCAATACTCTGCATTTCGAAATTATATATATTAGGTCGTCCCAAAAGTTCGCAAACACTTGCGAAAATTGACTATAATAATATACACCCAAACAAACAATTAAAAATTGCATAAATATTCAAATTTTCGCAAAGTTTTTACGAACTTTTGGGACAACCTTATATATATATATATTTATATAAGTATATATATATATATATATATATATATCTATATATATATATATATATATATATATATATATATCAAGTATATACGTTTTTATTATTATTTTGCATTTTACTTAATCATTGCTATACTATTGATATTTCATTTTTAATATTTCTGTTATATGTCATTTTCTAGATGGTGTAATTTAATTGTTCATTTTGAATTGCTAAAAGATGGGGTTTTTTTTCTAATTTTTTATATATATTATATTTTGTGAAATTTACTTTAGCTTTTCTAAATTGAATTTTTCCCTGTAAGTTAGGAATAATATTCCCTCAAATAATAATTATATATATATATATGTATATGTATGTATGTATGTATGTATGTATGTATGTAATTATATATATATAGCACAACAAATCTTACTTTCGAGGTGTTTAAGTAGGAGGAGGGAATCAAATTTAGATACGAGGAAATGTTTTAGTTGTGCAAAGAATAGGTTTGTACACATGATATTGTATGATTTCGATATGCATAAAAATAGAGAATTCATTTGGCGAACAGTTTCCCAATGTTATTAACTACCCTCAGAGAAGATAAACACGAATTCCATTCCCTATGAGTAACATAGAATATTCGGCTAATTTTATAACGTTGTAGGAAGATTGGTTATTTCAGAAGAGGGTAGCTTAATTTTATAAGATATTTGAATGTTATGATATTGTCTGGTGTATAATTAATCTGCGATAATTTAGGCTTTATGAGATTGTTTTCTTCTCTGTAGCCTAAATCTAACGATATGGAGTTTAAAAATTATTTTGAGTGCAACTGGAGATTGAGTGTGCAGTGTGATTTAGATACAGAGTGCTAATATATTTGGCAACATGACGCAACGTACCATAAATTATTTCTTAAACTATATATATATATTAGTAGTATCGCCCGGCGTTGCTCGGGTTTGTTTCCGACCCTTTAGAATTGGAATTTTTGAAAAGTAAAACTTTTGCATTATGTAGCTTATTATTCTCTTTAAGAGAACATTTTTCTGGTTGAAATACACCGAAAAATGGCGTCACACAAATCAGAAAATCGTGAAAATAAGGGGGTTTTTTTATAGAAAAAAAAGCACTTTTTTGATGTAAATATTTTTTGGTGTTAACATGGTCCGATTTGAATTTTTTTACAACAAAAGGAAAAGCAAGCGTTCCTCTATCATACTTTCAATTCTGGTTAACTTGCGCCGCAGGGTCTCGGAGGAGATAGTGTTAGTTGAAGGCTACAAAACCTGCCATACACAGAGAAATTCAGCTTGATATATATATATATATATATAGAGAGAGAGAGAGAGAACAAACAACAGATATAAGGACATCCAGCTAACATATCACATCTCGAACATAATGCATTTTCTTATACATAGAATATAGAGGCATAAATCCAGAAGATGAAGCATAATTAATTTAGACAAGCATATAAGAGAAACGCGTGAGTACAGTCTATCGCGATTAAAAATTAATAATTAATACTTTAGTAACTAAAAAAAGATTTATAGCATTATAACATCTAGAATAATAAATATATAAAAAAATATAAATATATATATATAAAAAAATATAAAAATAAATATATATAGAAAACATATACATATATATATAATATATATAATATATATATATATATATATTTGTAAAAAATGAAGTTCGAAAATGCTGCTGTATTATACAATTTTAAATTTATATATATATATATATATATATATATATATATATTGATAATAGGGAATACAAAATTCCAACGCAACAGGAGAAAACAAACTCAATTTAGTGATACTAAATCAAATTTCACGATGTATATATATATAGAGAATTGAGAGACAGAACCTCCATCAAAGTAATTCAATTAATAATAAAAGATATTATCTATAATAAAATATAAATTTGAATATATTATTAATACTGTACTAAAAATAACTATACTAAATAATATACATTAAGTTGACTTAATGTGTATTATTTAGTATAGTAATTTTTAGTGCAATATTAATAATATATTTAAATTTATATTTTATTATAGATTATATCTTTTATTATTAATTGAATTACTTTGATGGAGGTTCTGTCTCTCAATTCTCTATATGTACATCTGTGCATGTGTATGTTTAAGTATGTGTGTTTACGGACCTTATATATAAATATATATACACTTTATTTAAAGCAGCAGAAAATTCAACAAAACCTGTTACTCTGAGTTTCCCGTTGCCGTTCATCGGACAGCTTTTGCAACGGGAAACTCAGAGTAACATGTTTTGTTGAATTTTCTGCTGCTTTAAATAAAGCATATTACTCTACCACTGGTATTTGAGTACTCTTTTTTCCACCTTGTTTCACATTTATGTGTTTACTCCGGTATATATATATATATATATATATAGTTGAAAGACTATATATAATATATATAATGTCAACAAGGAGCGCTACAATTGTTTCCACGCCATGTAGTTCTCCAGATGTTCAGGTACTCGATTATGCAACTGTTTCCCTGCATTATGAGATCTAGTTCTGTTTCCACAGGCGATATATAAAAAATGTTTCCGTAACTTCACATTCTCGGCTTCAAGAACATCCTCTCTGTCTGTCGTAGCCTCAATTTAATAGTATCAGTTTATCACGGTGTAGAGTTGCTGAGGGACCGTTCTGATGTGTAGATGTAGTGGGATGGCGATTCTGCTATAGTTAAAGTGATTGCCGTTTTAAAGGAGTTGCCATTTTATTTGTTTCTACTGTTTCTTTCTTCATCGATGTTTACACATGCGATTGTCCTTAGCTGACCTTTACAAATCGGCCTATACTTAAATACACGTAGTCGTTCACATATACATCTATATACGCATTAACGCTCGGACACATGCACACACACACACACACACACACACACACACACGCATAAGCACAGACGAACACACACACATGCACAGAGACACTCACACATACTCCCGTTTATAAATATATATATATATTTATATTTAAGTGGCTGTTTGCTAAGTAGCTTGCTTACCAACCACATGGTTCCGGGTTCAGTCCCACTGCGTGGCATCTTGGGCAAGTGTCTTCTGCTATAGCCCCGGGCCGACCAATGCCTTGTGAGTGGATTTGGAAGACGGAAACTGAAAGAAGCCTGTCGTATATATGTATATGTATACATATATATGTGTGCGTGTGTGTGTTTGTGCGTCTGTGTTTGTACCCCTAGCATTGCTTGACAACCGATGCTGGTGTGTTTATGTCCCCGTTACTTAGCGGTTCGGCAAAAAGTGCCCGATAGAATAAGTACTGGGCTTACAAAGAATAAGTCCCGGGGTCGAGCTGCTCGACTAAAGGCGGTGCTCCAGCATGGCCGCAGTCAAATGACTGATACAAGTGCAAAAAATATATATATACACATACATACATGCACACACACACACACACACACACACACACACACATATATATATATATATATATACATATATACATACACACACACACACACATATACAGGTATGTACTCCCACTCATATACACACAAAGTTTTTCCATTTTTTTCCCGTTATCTATTCACACACGACAGATGCCTGAAAGCAAACCTGGAAGTATGTATAATACTACTAGTGGGTAGCACGGGGTGGAATCTGAAGGTGGTCGAGCTTTATACTGTGCTCTACTACGTTCGTAACAAAATATACCAAAACTATACACACGCACACACACACACACACACACACACACACACACACACACACACACATATGGGCACAGGACATCACAGACAGTAAACAACTGTTGGACCTTCACGCACGGCTGGTTCAGAAGGACTGAAATGTCATTCCAAGACCGATGCTAACGGTATCAGCATACTCACTAAAAACTCATATAACATCCTCATATAACATCCTCATACACATCCATATATATCCATTCACATGAACATATTCACACACACACACACACACACACACACATATATGGGCACAGGACATCGCAGACCGTAAACAACATGAAATACGAAAACAAATAAGTGTATAAATATAAAGATGAGAGGCCAGTTTCGTTAAAGACAATGTCGTTATTTAATTAAAGGTACGTAGGCGCATAGCGATGCTGCCTAAACTGTTGGACGTTCATGCACGGCTGGTTCAGAAGGACGGAAATGTCATTCTAGGACCGATGCTAATGGTATCAGCATACTCACAAACACCTCATATAACATCATCATACACATCCGTATATATCCATTCACATGAACATATTCACACACATTCACACCATCTCCCGCACCAAATATCTATATCACAATAGTATCTCTTTTACTCTTTTACTTGTTTCAGCCATTTGACTGCGGCCATGCTGGAGCACCGCCTTTAGTCGAGCAAATCGACCCCGGGACTTATTCTTTGTAAGCCCAGTACTTATTCTATCGGTCTCTTTTGCCGAACCGCTAAGTGACGGGGACGTAAACACACCAGCATCGGTTGTCAAGCAATGCAAGGGGGACAAACACAGACACACAAACACACACACATACATACATACATATATATATATATATATATATAGATATATATATATATATTATATATATATATATATATATACACACATATGTACGACAGGCTTCTTTCAGTTTCCGTCTACCAAATTTACTCACAAGGCATTGGTCGTGCCGGGGCTATAGCAGAAGACACTTGCCCAAGATGCCACGCAGTGGGACTGAACCCGGAACCATGAGGTTGGTTAGCAAGCTACTTACCACACAGCCACTCCTGCGCCTATATATTCATAAATAGTAGGTCATCGGTATTTGAAATGCCCTGATGAATCTATATCATCGTTTGCTTATACACACACACACTCATACGAATATATATGGATTCATCTAAGTACGACTGTAAACAGTATTTATAATGTATCCGATGGAATAAAGTGACTGGGCAATTGTTGAATTGTACTACCCTGTCCACTTCTTGGTTGTTGTCATTTTAAGAATGTTATATATAAATATTCCGTACGGTCACTTGTAAATGTCAATGCATATAATGGATCTACCTGAAATAGTTAAAAAGGCAGATATAATAACCATACTTGAAATCTAGAATTAGTTTGAAAACGAATTTTACATCTTTAGTTACTTTTCTATTGATGCTTGCTTGATAAATCGATTGATTATGAACTTGTTTCCTCTATTATAGGCGAATCACAACCACATAGAGTTAAGAACGATATATTTTAATTTTTGAAATAAAGACCCACTTCGGTCATGAATGACCATGGGATTGCACCTAGAAAGTTACCCTCCTAGACACAAGTCCGGGCAAGGTTGTTTATGGAAAACCAGCAGTCGCCCATGCATACCAGCCTCCCCTCTCCACGCCACCAGTGTTATCCAAGGGAAAGGCAAAGGCCAATACAGCTTGGCACCTGTGACGTCGCAACTCATTTCTACAGTTGAGTGAACTGGAGCAACATGAAATAAAGTGCCTTGCTCAAGAACACAACACGCAGCCCGTATATGTATATATATACATATACGTATATATACATATATATATATGTATTATATATACATACATACATATATATATATATATATATATATATAATATATATATATATATATATATATATTTATACATGTGTGCGTGTATACGATGAGTTTCAGTTTCTGTCTACCAAATCCACTCGCAAGGCTTTGGTCGGACCGAGGCTATATTCAAGGTGCCACGCGGTGAGATTGGACAATAAAGCTGGGTAGTAAGCATCACCAAAACATTTTTAATATCAAAACAAATTTGGCACGGATGAAACGAAGTGAAACATTAAAAAACAAAAAAACATCAAAGACTTATCTTAAGCAAAAGACAACTGCATAACCTAAACAAATTATTAATAAAGGCAATATTCAACATAAACAAACAGAATAAAACATTTACAGTATTCGAGTGTAATTATAACAGATGTGGAACGCGTCAATGCATGCATACTGGTAGATCCATTAGAGGAAAATATGGACGGATTTTCGGAAATGCAGATATGAACTGCAAAGACAAAAAATTGATTTGCTGCATTAAATGCACGAATTTTGAGGAACTACAAATTGGCGAGACACGGAATACATTATCGGAACGCTCACGAGTTCACAGACAACAAATGCGGAACAATAATTTTCACCAAATTCCATTCAGCGGAGGTATATAGAAACATGTGGTCAGAAAATGTTTCTAATTTTTCCTTCCCACAATTTCCTTCCCACAATTTCCTTCCCACAATTTCCTTCCCTAATTTTTCCTACATGTCACAAGTGATATTGGAAGAGAGATAAAAGGAAAACGGTTTATTGAAATGTTCACACCTGCTCTGAACGGAAATAATAACAATAATACAGCAACCAGTTACTGATGTAGATTAAAATGTATCTGTAACGTATAAATACAAGCAAACTACAGAAGACTCCCACCAATTGAAATAAAAGCGATCGAAACCAATTAGGTTTGCTCACTCATAAAACCATTACATGTAAACCGCAAGCAAATTGGTTAACATAATGGCAGGAAATATGCCAGTAATATCGATAAGCCCGGAAAACAGGTTGTTTAGAGTTGCATGCGGACTGGTCAAAATAATATTCCAAAACTTTGGCTTGTTCGAGCCCTCTAAGAGATACAAAAAGGATGAAGCTAGTCATTTCACTACGGTTGTCAAGAACTGTCAGTTGAATACATATTGAAATCTGATGATTACTACAAACGTATGAAAGCGCGAATTGAACTTTATGAACATTACGCAATATTTATTTTAATGTTCAAAATAAAATTCAACACTGTCAGAAAATTTATATTATTTTAAATATCATAATAACAAACGTGGAAGCCAGACCATGTTTTAAAATGCTTCAACTGATATGTTAGACTATACACATTTACACAAATTTGGAAGCAATATATATATTTATATACATAGGCGCAGGAGTGGCTGTGTGGTAAGTAACTTGCTTACCAACCACATGATTCCGGGTTCAGTCCCACTGCGTGGCATCTTGAGCAAGTGTCTTCTGCTATAGCTCCGGGCCGACCAATGCCTTGTGAGTGGATTTGGTAGACGGAAACTAAAAGAAGCCTGTCGTATATATGTATATATATATGTATGTGTGTGTATGTGCTTGTGTGTCTGTGTTTGTTCCCCTAGCTTGACAACCGATGCTGGTGTGTTTATGTCCCCGTTACTTAGCGGTTCGGCAAAAGAGACCGATGGAATAAGTACTGGGCTTACAAAGAATAAGTTCCGGGATCGATTTGCTCGACTAAAGTCGGTGCTCCAGCATGGCCGCAGTCAAATGACTGAAACAAGTAAAAGAGTAAAGAGTATATATATGTGTGTGCGTATGTATGTGTATGTATGTATGTGTATGTATGTACATATATATATATATATATATATATATATATATGTGTGTGTATATAGTCATATGTATACTTAGTTATATTTATATATATATATATGTATAACGCATGAAGTAGCGTCGCTTATGTAACTAATACAGGTTATGAAACAGTAGTCATCTAATGAAATAAAAATCTATTACTTCGCTTATATAATAAATAAATATATATATATATATATATATATGTAAGCATACACAAAGACACAAAGAATTAGATGTGAGTATATAAATATATACATACACAATCACAAAATCTTTATATTTGTATATGCCAGTCACTATGAGTGAGTGATTTATGAACATTTATGGATGTATTCAGAGACATACTTTGTATATCTCTGTAAGTGTGTGCTGTGTATGTTCGTGTGTGTGCATTTGTCTGTGTGTGTGTGTATTTGCGCGCGCGCATGTACTTATTGGAACATCTACAATTGCATTATGCAAGTATTAAATGCGATTCCATTATAAATATATTTTATACTCACTCCTGGCATCAATTTAACATTTAAAAGTCAATATGCAAATATTCGTACACGTGATTCACTGAGGCTTATACACTACATAAATTATGTACAGTTAACGAATCATGCACAAAGGAAAGCCAATGCACATGTATATATGTATATATATATACATATATATATACATATATATATATATACATATATATATATATATATATATATATATACGTATGCACATGTATATATATATATATATATATATATATATATATATATATATATATATATGTATATATATACACACACACACACACACATATATATATATATATATATATATATATATATATATATGCATGAGTGATTTATCATATCAAAATACGTAGATTCGAATTCACTGTCAACATTTTCCGTGCAGAAATCAATACACGTGCACTCCACCAAAAAGTACTAAATAAACCTTCATTTTATTGTTAAATTGTTTTGATACATAATTTCAAGTAAGAACACATTTATATATACATATGAATATATATATATATATGTGTGTGTAAGTGTGAATGTATGCGTGTGAATGAGTGCGTGTCTGTGAATATATATATACGCACAACCACACATACATGAATGCAGACACTTCTCACTATATATTTACATAAGGTAACTGTAGAAGTTTCAATTTGTTATGTGTGCACTCGCACTTACACACACCGCGCACACGTTCCCACACATTTATTCGATATTCACTGTTTACATCTGTGCGAATGACATTTCTCTTTCCAATGCATAATTTAATTTTCACTTATCGCTTGTTACTACTCTGTAGGAAAATAATCTTTTCTATACCATATTTTCTCCACTTATTGTTTTTTCTTCTTTCCTTACTTTCCTGTTTGCTCATATATATATATATAATATATATATATATATTTACCTTGGTTCAATTGAAGATTCTCACCTTTATAATAAATATGGAAGTATACAAAACAGCGACTGTCAATAACAATAATAATAATAATTTTCAAATTTTGCCACAAGGGCAGTAATTTGTGGGGAGAAGATGAGTCGATTACATCGACTCCAGTGTTCAACTGGTACTTATTTTATCGACCCCGAAATGATGGAAGGCAAAGTCAACCGCGGCAGAATTTGATTTCAGAACTTAAAGACGGATGAAATGCTACCAAGCTATTTTCCCGGCGCACTCTCTTAATAATAATAATAACAATGATAATGATAATAATAATAATAATAATAATAATAATAATAATAATAATAATAATAATAATATTTGATACTCCACCTAAAAAGTGACAAATACAGACTGTATATACCCAGGAAAAGAATGCGGAGAGGACTGATTGGATGCGAACACAGCATTAGAGCAGAAGAAAACAGCATGGCATGGTATGTAGAAAATGCCACCGAACCACTATTATTGGAAGTAAGAATGTTAGGCTTGTGTAGGATGGAAGATTACAAAGATAATGCACTGTACAAGCACTTGAGAATGAATGAAACTGAAAATAGGCGCGTAAAGAAAAGAATGCCTTGAGCAATTTCATAGGGATGTTGAAGATTAGACAGACAGAGAAAAAGATGGCTGTGGATGACTAAATGTGATTTAAAACCGGAAACTGAGGCTCTAATTTGTGCTGCCCATGAGCAAGCATTAAGAACCAATTACATTAAATACAGAATAGACAACCTGTCAGAAAGTCATAAGTGCAGAATTTGTGGACAAAGTGGTGAAACCATATGGTATATTACCAGTCTATGTACGCCACAAGCCCAGAAAGAATATAAGGAGTGTCATGGAAATATAGAAAAGATTGTCAATTGAACACTTTGCAACAAGTATGGACTTGACAGACCAAAAAGTGGTTCGAATATAAAACTGAAGTTATCACCGAAAAGGATAATGCAAAGATCCTATGGGATTTTAAGATTCAATGTGACCATGTGATAGGAAAGCAGACATAGCCTTAATTGAGGAAGACGGCAAATGATGCTGGATCATAGATATATCATCCCCAGCTTACAACAAGGTATGCGACAAGGAAGAAAGAAAAGTCGATATATATATGATAGGTTAGCTTGGGAGGTTAAGAGGTTTTGGCTGATGAAAAAGGTGATAATAGTACCAATAATTATCGGAGACCTAGGAACAGTGTGTAAAAATCTTGAGAAGTACATGGAACAAATAGGGGCTGCAATAAGGCTGGAGCATTGGAAGAAAACAGCTTGCTTGGAAGCGCTCGAATACCCCGGAAGGTTCTCGAAAAATAAGGGTGTTATCTTAGTTCACTGGTAGTGAACAGCTAGTACTATAGTACGTCTCCGGCAGTAGAAGCTATGTAACTACAATAAATAATAATAATAATAATAATAATAATAATAATAATATAATAATAATAATAATGATAATAATAATAATAATAATAATAATGATAATAATAATAATAATAATAATTATAATAATAATAATAATGTGGGCTATAACAAATATTCTGCAAAATACCCCAGATTTGCTTGTCAGTGGATTGACCTTAACCAGTTGAGTATGTCTCATAGTAGCTGACGATATGCGCATCTCTGATCAGGAGCAGATGTAGTGGGAGAGCATCATAAGCATGTGTTGAGAGGAATTCTTTGGGATTTGAATAATTCATCTATGGAAACATGGGTGCTTCGTTCAACTTCCTTAATCAACGACTCAGACACAGAGATGAAATAGTGTTATGAAACAAAGTTTGCAGTGCCCCCTATATTGACTCGTTGAATCAAGAAGTACTTATGTACTTTCAGTTTCGTATTATTCATTACTTTCACATTGCCCGCACTTAAAACATTGCCAAATTCTTTTACATCATTTACCGAAGGAGAAAAATGATATTGAACGAAATAAAACATTTGACAAGCAAAGATCAATGACAAAGAAAAGAAAAGAAAAAAAAAGCAATTGTATTTTGATTGCAAATGTATTTTATTCGCACTTCTAAATAATAATAATGACCATGAACAAAACATAAAAACAATATCTAATATTTTTACATCTGCTTTGAATATTTCAATTAGAAACCTTGTGAACACTGCAAACACAGCAATACAGATGCACGTATTAAGACAAGCGATAATTATGCAATCATTAGGAAAACATAGAATTTTGCAACTATTCTTTTGAAAATAAACGAGTGAAATTGAAAAAATTGAAATGATTAAACAACTTAAGCTTGGCATCGGTCTTTCAATGTCGATTTCAAAAGCGCGAAGTTTGAGAAGTGCTACCATTCTATTGCCATGATAGCTGGTTTCATCCAAAGAAGACTCAGAGAGAGAGAGAGAGAGAGAGGGAGAGAGAGGGAGAGAGAGGGAGAGAGAGGGAGAGAGAGGGAGAGAGAGCTATGGCAGATATTTCTATGAATGGGAGAGCTGGTGATAAAGATAAAGTTGTGTTCATCATTGATACACAAATTTCTATGACTTCCACTTAATCCCAAATCGATTTGCCCTGTAAAGCAAAACCTTCAAACTTTGCCTCTAAAATAGACACCTGCACATAACACCTGGGATAACAAACGAAACGAAGGACAAAAGACCTAGTTATGGTGGGTTGACGGGCCTAACACACAATAAGGCACAATCTTCAGTCCCAGGAGTACACCAAGAAACCGAGATCACCTTCTGACAGTTATAACGAAGACAATGAGAGTCAGCCATAGTAACAATCTCAACGATAACGCTTTATGTGACACCACACCCAATACCAGTACCACTCTATCCATTTGTTAGAATTTTGACCAAACCGGAGCTGAAAGTGATAGAAATATTTTTTTTAAACTCAGAGAAATGCTCCAATTTGAAAGCAATAAAGAGAAAAAAGCAATAAAGAGAAAAGAAATCAGAGAAATGCTCCCATTTGAAAGCAATGTGGGAAAATATCAACTGCCATGGAAGAACTCATCCATAAGAAGGAAGTCATATTTCTTGTGAGAAGGTACCAGTCCCTTCCAGGTTTGAAACAACATTCTCGGATATTCACAACCTTTACTAAAAATTTACTAAACCACTGATACCAAATACATGAGCCTCTTCAAAGGTTGTATGGATCAGAAAAAAGGACGATTTTCCTTTGACAAAAGGAGAAAAATATCATTACAATTTTCCGACAGATATTACAATGTTATATATCATGCACCTAAAAGATCTACGGCCTCAGTTGCCTAGACTAACCCAAGAGTTTCACACGGAACAATATGGAATTGATGAGCATAAACAATAAAAGAAGGAAGCGGTGAGGTGTAATCGGTTCCATAGTATGCCCTATGCCTAGGCGGCGAGCTGGCAGAAACGTTAGCACGCCGGGCGAAATGCTTAGCGGTATTTCGTCTGCGTTACGTTGTGAGTTCAAATTCCGCCCAGGTCGACTTTGCCTTTCTTCATTTCGGGGTCGATAAATTAAGTACCAGTTACGCACTAGGGTCGATGTAATCGACTTACTACCTATGTCTGTCCTTGTTTGTCCCCTCTGTGTTTAGCCTCTTGTGGGTAATAAAGAAATAGGTTCCATAGTATGCCCTTATCAATATCCTCAATATCACCAGCATCATGTATAACCACATGTAGGGCACCTGAAACTAAGCGTTTTAACTCTCCAATACATACAACCGATGTACTATCCTTTATGGTTGTGGAAAGTTTAGTGCTGTGGAAAAATTAGCGAAGGAAACAATAAAAGAATACAAAATGCATCAAAGAAGAGATAAAGTAAGTTAAGAGTTGAGATGCCCTCGCCAAGTTTGCGTCTCGCCAAGTTTGCATCTCGCCAAGTTTGCGTCTGCCTCAAGTTTACAATTATCCGAATAAGTAGTGAAACTATGACGGAAGTACTGAATATACTGAAGACGAACGGCGAAACTAGATGACCACTGGTAAACAGAAAATCATTATTGAATACTGATCGAATAAAACCTTCGTCACAGAATATGGTTGACTGTACTGTTAAAAAAAAAATTGTTAAATACGCTCGTAGTAGATTTCGAAAGAATAAAAGTAGATGTGATTAGGGCAGAGGGTAAAATAAATCGAGGAGAAAAAGGAGAAGCTTACTGACCCTGTGTAGGGAGTTTATTTCGTTTGTATATTTTTTTTTGTATACAAAAATAATTCATCCATTTTTGTAAGCCCTTTTCTAGTACACGCAATGATGAGATTATTATTACTATTATTATTATTATTATTATTATTATTATTATTATTATTATTATCATTATCATTATCATTATCATCATTATTATTATTATTATTATTATTATTATTATTATTATATTATTATTATTATTGTTATTGTTATTATTATTATTAGTAGTAGTAGTAGTATTTATATCATCATCATCATCATCATCATCATCACATCATCATCATCATCCTGTTTCCAAAGGTGAATTATCCAAATCCCAGATAATTCCTTTCAACACATGGCTATGATGCTCCCCCACTACTTCTGCTCGTGATCAGAGATGCACATATCAACAGCCAGTAAGGGACATGGTCAACTGGTTTCGGTCAAACAACTGGCAAGCAAATCTGTGGTATTGAGCAGAGTATTTGAGGTAGCCCATCTTTTATACCAAGACAATTATTATTGTTGTTGTTATTATTATTATTATTATTATTATTATTATTATTATTATTATTATTATTATTACTATTATTATTATTATTATTATTATTATTATTATTATTATTATTAGTAGTAGTAGTAGTAGTAGTAGTAGTAGTAGTAGTAGTATTAATATCATCATCATCATCATCATCATCATCATCATCATCATTATTATTATTATTATTATCATCATTATTATTTATATTGTTGTTTTTGTTGTCGTCGTCGTCATCATCATCATCATCATCATCGTAGTCGTCGTGGTCGTCTTCATCGTTGTTTGTAGTGTTTTTATTCTTACTATATTTTTTTTATTTCAATAACAAATTCATTTGATGTTTCATTACAGAGTCTCCATTAATGAAAAAAAGAAAGAAAAGAAAAGAAAAGAAAAGAAAGAAACGATAAAACATTAAAAAAGCAATATTAATTTTCTTGTTTACATTTTTATCAGTGAATTTGTTTTGAAAAAAAAAATTATTTACACTGAAGTATTGCTTTAATCAAAACTAAGCCGTCCTACAGTAATAATTATGACTTTCTTTAGCTACTACCTTTGTAGCAAAATACTAAAATTCACTACTAATAATATTTCACTGACGTGTTGTGAATATCTATCTACCTATATATTGGGGGACGTGCATATGTGTAAAGGTGTGTGTGTATGAGGGTAGTTTGGGTGTGTGTTTGTGTGCGTGTGTGTGTGCATGTGAGAATGTGTATGTGTGTGTGTTTGTGTAAGTGTGTGAGTGCATGTGTGTGTGTATGTGGGTGGGTGCGTTTGTGTGTGTGTTTGTATGTGAGTGTGTGTGAGTGCGAGTGTGTGCATGTGAGTGTGTGTATGTGTGTGTGTTTGTGTGTGTGAGTGCATGTGTGTGTGTGTATGTGGGTGGGTGCGTTTGTGTGTGTGTTTGTATGTGAGTGTGTGTGAGTGCGTGTGTTTTTGTGCATGTACGTGTGTTTTGTGTGTGTGAATGCGTGTGTGTCTTTTGTATGTTGTGTGTTTTTTGTGTGTATGTGGATCTTTTCGCTATGCGTATGTCTGTGTGTGTGTGTGTGTGTGTGTTTGTATAACAGATAGAACTGAGCGCTTGATACATTAAATAGAGTTTAAATAATTATCGGTAAACAGTTAGTGAATTTAACTCCATTGTAACTCAGTTTCATAGTCATATACGTGAAATATGTGTTTATAATTCTGCAGAGAATATTTTGAGAGAGAGCGGACATATTTAAGCGGACTCACATGATCCGACAGGTTACAGACTACAAATACACTATCCTCCAAATACCGTGTATTATAAATGCAACCAGAACGTGGATTGTGTCTAAAAGTAATTACGCAGCGATGCGGAGTCCTTTTGTTACTGACGATATTTTACAGGTGATTGTTTTGTTGGAAATTTTCAAAAAGAACTCTCTTCTGTGGAGAAATTAAATTTGATGCGTTTTTGCGTCATCAAAGGTTTTTCCATGTTATTGGAAAACATGTTGTCTGACTATTTTCTGACGCATTTGGACAGATTTGGAATTTCTGTTTCCTTTTCCGAAAGAATGGGTACCCTCACGCGATCGAGGGATTTGAAGTGAAGCTAATAATATATATATGCAAGAAAATACGTACAAGCAATCGAATTAAGTGAACCTGTAGGATGTCTGGTTTTTGATGAAGTGGTATTCTTTCCTGATGGTGGTACTATAAGCCCATTCTACTAGTTCTGGTTTGGTTTCGACATGAAATTGATTGCATCGATAGTACGCTTGATAAAATTTCCATTATTTATTTTTAGAAATGCTATCCAATCCATATTTGCGGTTGAATTTGTATTCTTCTTCATAATCCAAAATGAAAGAAAGTCAATTAAGTGAAACCCAACGTGAAGCAGCTGCCAACGTGTCATGTAAGTTGGATCAAGAATCTTGACGATCACAAGTTCTTTCCGCTCGTTTTACTACGAAGTGGGACTTACATAAATGCCTTGGCCAAGTTTGAAATTTGATACGGCTTTACCCTTTTACTTATTGCAGTCATTTGGCTGTGGCCATGCTGGAGTACCGCCTTTAGTCGACCAAATCGCCCCCAGGACTTATTCTTTGGAAGCCTAGTACTTATTCTGTCGGTCTCTTTTGCAGAACCGCTAAGTTACGGGGAAACTTTGGAAACTTTGGAAAATGAATGCAAGAAGAACCTTGAAAAAAAAAAGAGTAAATTAGTCAACACGATATGTCCATTTGACACAAGAATAAAAAGAAAGGAACAGGAAAAGAGGAGTGTTATACCAACAAATTTGACTTTAATCTGATCGTAAGTGTAGTGCAGAAAATATGCCTTTTAGATTCTGTGAGAAATATCCGGAGTGTCCACAACATATATCTAAGAACAAATACGAATTGCAGGGAAAAAAATTATATTGAAGGCACAAAATATTTCTCATCGTACACTACGAGTTGCGATTCGATATAACGCGTGATTAAACATATTGAATGATGGCAATGGAGAAACTAACGAAGTTGATATAATAACAAAAATTATTGTTAAAATTACATTCTTAATAATGAGAGCAATCATATTATTATTGACTAAATATATACAAAAGTATAACGGAAGGAAACCTTAGAAGTTCTAATTAATTAAAGTGAATTAAATATAGGAGGCTGTGGAGAGAAAAGCTTGTTTTTCTTGAAACGGAAAAAAGTCCGGACATATTACAATGTATTCAATTTCATCATTTTTAGCTGCAAAGTCCAAAAACAGCTGGATAAAAATGGGGTGCCATGATAATTGAGAAAACGATGGAGGGCTGCCTCATTAAATATTAGTAATGAGGTGTGCAGTTGCATACTTGATGTAGTCAAATTAGAAGTATTAATGAATAGAAATAAATTAGTGCCGAGGAAAAGTATTGCTACATTAATCGTAAAACTACTCCAGAAATTTTGATGAGTGAACTATGATATTTAAATTAATTGAAATTAATTACAAAAATATAATGTATCGCAAACAATTCGATCTTCGACAATTCCTGTTAAAGTGTAAATTGCTTGGGACAATGCAGTTTCCGAGTAGGAAAAATTTCTATATTAATATTGTCAGAAACAGTTCTGGATTTATTTAAATTACTAGAGCATGAAAACATTTCATCAAGTATAGCTTACTTTGATTCTCATTCTATTAAAATGCTTACTGTTGCTTCTTGTATAAAATAAATAGAATGTAGAAACGCAAGTGCAAAACGTATAAGGGATAATAGCATATGATCTTTTAGCCTATCGTTGTGTTTGGAAACAGTTTTCAACATTGTTAGACATCATCATGCAAGTCAAGACACAAGCTTCAAGACACATATGTTCAATTATCGCAAGCGGTACATCGAATATATGATAATATGCAAATGACATATTTGTTCGAACGTTGCATTATATGATTTGCATAATTAATTTGTATACTTGATAATGTTGATCTACAATTGATAAAGTCCATAAAATATGAAAATGAAATGCCGTTTTGTTTTTGAATATAAGGTTAGATATGAAATAGTTTCAAGTGAAACGTTAAGTATAGTGCAATTAAGTCGCATAGCTCTTGATATTTCTACGCCAACGTTTAAACTGCAGGAAAAGATGTGAGGTAGGAGAAAATTCCAGAGAGCCTATGTTCTGGATTGAAAGGACTGGGCGAGTTAAGAGGGTTGAATCTATGGAAAGACAACTGTATCGAGGGTGTCACAATGAGAGGGGGCACTGTGAGTCCAGCCAGCACCCATAAATTGTTATTTTGTAAACAGAAACTTCTGTGACACGACATCGATTCCTGATTCTTGACTTTTACCAATATGTACTCAACAATGCACAGAAAAGCTGGTAAGTTAAAACTGGTTTTCATATTAACGAATAACCACAAAAGCACACGTTTCACCAGGCCAATATTTTAGAACCAACTACCTTTACCGATGCAGAATATCAAAGAATAAGCAAAACCAAGGAATATATTGACAAATGATAATAAAAAAATGATTATAGCATTCCATTTTTCTGCTCATTGAATTTAATACAAACATGATAATTAAAAGAGCAACAATATCAAATACGTTTTTCTCCTGCAAATATTGATCCATGCTTATGTGAGTTCATAATATTTCTTTCTGTGGAAAACAATATCTAACAAACGATCTGTGTGTGTACTATTAGTGATATTTTACGATAAACAAACTTACACTGTCGTCTAAAGACTACTAGCGACATCAGAACATACTGTGATAAATATTAACGAAAATGTTATCGTAGAATCTATAGGAAAACTGAATATCTAAGTGAAATGTTATTGTAGAATGTAATAACCGAGATATATGGCGGCGTGTGTATATGCATACGTACATATACATGTATATGTGTGTGTGTGTATATATAAATATATCTGCATATATACAGACATGTAGACATCCATACATAAAACTATATATATATATATATATATATATATATGCATGTATACTTTTTTACTCTTTTACTTGTTTCAGTCATTTGACTGTGGCCATGCTGGTGTACCGCCTTTAGTCGAGCAAACCGACCCCAGGACTTATTCTTTGTAAGCCTAGTACTTATTCTATCGGTCTCTTTTCCCGAACCGCTAAGTTAGGGGGACGTAAACACACCAGCATCGGTTGTCAAGCGATGTTGTGGGGTGGGGTGAACAAACACAGACACGCAAACATATACACACACTTACATATACATATATATATATATATACATATATACGACGGGCTTCTTTCAGTTTCCGTCTACCAAATCCACTCACAAGGCTCTGGTCAGCTCGAGGCTATAGTAGAAGACACTTGACGAAGGTGCCACTTAGTGGGACTGAAACCGGAACCACGTGGTTCGTAAGCAGGCTACTCACCACACAGCTACTCTTACGCCTATATATATATATACATATATATATACATACATATATATATATATATATATATATATATATATATATATATATATATATATATATATATATATATATATATTATATATATATATATGTTTATTCATAAACTGCTCATATAAGCACTCACAGAGGTATACATATACTCGTATATACAATGCCGCAGTGTAAGGATTGTAAAATGTATCGGTTTTAAATTTTGGCACCAGGACAGCAAATTTTGCAGAGGGAATAAAGCGATTACGTCGACGCCACCGCTCAACTGGAACTTATTTCATCGACCGCGAAAGATTGAAAGGCAAAGTTGACCTCGGCAGAATTTGAACTGGCATTTGTATAACATTCAAAGCAGAAATTAGTTACTAGCCCTTCTAGAGTGTTCCATGTGTAGATTAATACATATCCGCCGCGTCTTCGCTCCAGCGAGTAAAGTCGCAGTCTTTTCAGCCTCTCCCTGTAGCTCATTCGCTGCACACTTTCAATCGTTTTAGTGTAATGTCGTTGGACTGTTTATATATCTATATGTGCACACATATAAGCATTTGATATAACATGAGTAGATATAAACATGCATATATATATATATATATATATATATATATAGATATATATATATATATATATATATATGTTTATTCATAAACTGCTCATATAAGCACTCACAGAGGTATACATATACTCGTATATACAATGCCGCAGTGTAAGGATTGTAAAATGTATCGGTTTTAAATTTTGGCACCAGGACAGCAAATTTTGCAGAGGGAATAAAGCGATTACGTCGACGCCACCGCTCAACTGGAACTTATTTCATCGACCGCGAAAGATTGAAAGGCAAAGTTGACCTCGGCAGAATTTGAACTGGCATTTGTATAACATTCAAAGCAGAAATTAGTTACTAGCCCTTCTAGAGTGTTCCATGTGTAGATTAATACATATCCGCCGCGTCTTCGCTCCAGCGAGTAAAGTCGCAGTCTTTTCAGCCTCTCCCTGTAGCTCATTCGCTGCACACTTTCAATCGTTTTAGTGTAATGTCGTTGGACTGTTTATATATCTATATGTGCACACATATAAGCATTTGATATAACATGAGTAGATATAAACATGCATATATATATATATATATATATATTTGATTAGTTGAATGAATTATCTTATTAAGGATAATTCGAAAGATAACCGATACCTGGGTAGCAAATTCACATCAGAAAGAACACGGTTGAAACTACATTTTGTGCATTTTGATGTCGACATAAGTTCCTTGATTTTTCTGATGAGAAATCTGCATAGTGTACTCCTTATTCCTTCGGAATTAGGAATATGTAGCCTTCGAAACATATGTCGAGAATAAAGGATATTTGTTAACTAGTCGTTCAACTCCATTCTTTCATATACTTATAATTTTAATATATATATATACATATATATGTATGTATGTATGTATGTATGTATGTATGTATGTATGTATGTATGTATGTATGTATGTATGTATCTTATATCGCACGTTCGGATGACCTCTACTCAACTCCTCGACATCTAGACTTATCCTTTTGTATTTACGTATTGGGCTAGCCTACTTCATCGTCTGGGGGCGTCGACACAACAATATATATATATATATATATATATATATATATATATATATATATATATATATATATATAAATACGTTTATATATTTGTTTTGCAAGATTTTTGATGTGAAATCGTGTTTTGAAACAGATATTGTTGTATTTAGGAATGGTCATTTTGCCAGTTTAGCCAATAAAAACGCACGCATATATATATTTGGTGTTATTTTGCTTCAGCGTTATTCATTTTTTACATTAATCTTAATCTTATTTCGGCCAGAGTTCTTTCGTCATACTCCTGTGACCGCATCAGTAGTCCTTTGCTTTCTTCTTTCTTATTTGTGTGTCTCTCCATACTAACCGTCAGCCATTTTGTATTTCTATTGTATGTGTTTTCCTAAGAATAAACACAAACAAAAACAAATTACACGAACGTATATAATCAGGAGATACACTTATTATAGGCATTCCCACACAAACTAACTAAACATAAATGCACATAGAGATATACGCATGCGCAAATGAAGACACATGCAACAGAAATACAAAATGGCTGACAGTTAGTGAGGAGAGATACACAAATAAGAAAGAAGAAAGCAAGGGACCACTGATGCAGTCACAGGAGTGTGACGAAAGAACTCTGGCCGAAATAAGATTAAGTTTAATGTAAAAAATAAACAACACTGAAGCAAAGTAACACCAAATATATAGTGCGTGTGTTTTTATTGGCTAAACTGGCAAAATGACCATTCCTAAATACAACAATATATATATATATATATATATATATATATATATATATATATATATATATAATATATATATATATATATATAAAGTTAATCCAAACATGAAAACACCAAGAGAAAACACAACAACGCGAGGACGTGGAACAAGTATAGTATTATTGGACGCTCAGTAAGGAAGGGAAGAAAGAGAGTTTTACGTTTCGAGCGGAGCTCTTCGTGAGAAACATAGGAAAAGGAAAGATCCAGAGAAGGGAAGACTAAGGAAAAAGAATCACCAACGGTACACACGCAGTCACATTTTGAAATATATATGTCTATATCTCTCTCTACATGTATATGAATATATATATAAGTAAACATGAATATATGTAAATTTGTATGTATATATGGTGTATGCCTCTTCATTGTTATCCAAAATGAGCATAAGATATTGTTCACAATGCATTATTGATTTCTAAAAAAACTGTATAAAATTCTCATTATTTTATTTAATGTTGGTAGCTTATTTTATCTAAATGATTGTTTTTAATTTATTAAAACCGATCAATGATTTTCTGTGATTTGCTTATTAGAGTATTCGTTGCTTTCTATGTCGAAATTTTTAATGTACTACCTAGCTTTGATCTGATGTAATTAAATCTACTATGGATTATCTGCTTCACTCGTTGGTGTCAAGAATTCAAATAAGTATAAAGTTTACTAGTATTGGTGCTAATATCAATTATATTAAATCACCTATACACAAACACACAAAAATATATACGTTTATGTATATATATATATATATATATATATGTATATATAATACGTATATGTATGTATGTATATATACGCATATATAATGGAGTGTCTTTGTATGTTTATATATGTTTCTTTTTTTGTGAAGCTAAATCTAATTTATATTTCGTATTTTGCCGAACCTTCCTTCACATCTAATCTAATAGATTCGATTTTGTATATTTATCTGCTTATTTCATATTTTTACTTTCAATCTCAGTTTTTGTTCATTGCTGTGTTTTTTTTTCTTCCTGTTAAGCTGAATAATAATGGATATGACTGAAATAAAACGAGAGGAATTCATAAAACTCTCAACCACCGCATGAATAGTAAAAACGTCAACAATGAACGAATATGTAGTGTGTACGTCTGTTTATTGTTCATATTTCAGTGAAGATACCCTCCAATTGTTTTATTGATGATGCTATTTTAGACAAGAGAAACATACGGTGTGTTTTATTCTGGATAATTGCAGTGGTGTAAAACGGATACCGAAAACAATACGTGCGGATAAATCTGGTCCTTGTTTTAATGACAACGATACACCAAATTATTATAAGAGTTAATTTAAGAGGGCTCGAGCGAGGAGATTTAAGATGAATTGCCAATAAACGTTCCTATTTAAAGAATCTGAGAACAATTCAATCAATTAAAAGATTAATGAGTGCAAATAGATGTCGAATAATGATAAATTATATAATTTAGAAATAATTTTTAAATTTAAAAGTAAATATTTATAATGAAATGTAAATGAGATAATATATGAATTCACGACTCGTTTTCCCTAATTTGAAGCATCGCTTGCAGAATGATTCTTTTCTTACATATATAAATATATACAAACATACATATATACAGGGAGAGTTTACGAAAAAAACAAAAGACGAAGACAGATGGTGTAGAAAACAAACAGATGTATTAGTATAACGCTCGGGAATAGAAAAGGTCTTTTACGTTTCGAGCCTACGCTTTTCTACAGAAAGGGACGCAGAAAAAACAAAGAGAGAAACAAGGAGAGCAAAAATGTGTGTAGTGGCTATAACGATCTATCATGGCGATATATATATATATATATATATATATATATGTATATATAATTTTCGAAAATGTCAACATTTATTTATTTCAATTTGGCAACTATTTCACCAGTCTCTTGATATAGAACATAAAGGGATAAAAGATAAGTTAACAGCAGTTTATAGATAGAAGTAAAATTAATCTAACACCCACACACAAACACATAACATCTTGAGAAAGTTTGCCAGTGATCTAGATACATCTTTATTTGTTTTTTTTTATATTTCACAGGGTTCCGATAGCAAACCTGCGTGTTTTGCTATAAAAGATGTGTTAAAACACAAAAGTTATTGCCCATGCACACACACACACACACACACACACACACACACACACACACACACACACACACACACACACACACACACACACACACACACACACACACACACACACACACACACAAAGGTTGAGCTCGTTATGTGCTCCGGTAGGCTTGAACACGGAAATGATTTCACTGACTTATTCTTTTTGTAAGCCCAGTACTTATTCTATCCGTTAAAAGAGTAAAACGTCTTTTAAACAAAATGTGTTTTGTATAACACACATGATTCACTGATGTAGCAAGATTGTTTTCCCTAATCAGAGTACTGTTTTCAATAAAAAAAAATTGGGGCTTCTGCCTACTTAGGCTTGCCAAGCTCATATAAATTAGTATAAATCCGATAGGAAATGCTGTAGACATTAATATATTTGCCATGTAGGATTCCATCGACCCAGTGGTCAACTGCTATTTATTTTATCGACCCCCAAAAGTATCAAAGGCAAAGTCGACCTCGGCAGAATTTTAATTCAGAACGTAAAGACGGACGAAATGCCGCGCTGCATTTAGCCCGGCATGCTAAGGGTCCAAGCAGCTCACTGCCCTAAATTCTTATAATACGTTATCTCATTGTCAAATTCTGGGACAAAAGACTTCCACTGAAAACTCGGGCTCACAAACAGATTATGAGCAGGATTGCGACAAAACACACACACACACACACACACACACACACACACACACACAACACACACACACACACACACACACACACACACACACACACAAACACACACACACACTTTTATATGTGTGTGTGTGTGTCTGTCTGTCTGTCTGCCTGCCTGTATGTATATCTGTCTGTGTATATAGATATATAATTTAAAAACAATTTGATTTATCTCCGTGCAGCAGAACATTTTGATCATTTGCGCATGCGTATATTCCCCCTAAATTGTTGGCCTTGTGCTAAAATTTGAGATCCGTATAATGTGTTTTAATGATGTTTAAATCAAATTTAAATTGTTAAATTAAACAGGTGGTCTACTTTGTTGATGTTCTCTTGATGATTCGAAAAGATGAGTTGTTTGTCGGTACCACACTTTCAGTTTTTATTTTAAATTCCGTATATAGGCGTAGGAGTGGCTGTGTGGTAAGTAGCTTGCTTACCAACCACATGGTTCCGGGTTCAGTCCCACTGCGTGGCACCTTGGGCAAGTGTTTTCTGCTATAGCCTCGGGCCGACCAAAGCCTTGTGAGTGGATTTGGTAGATGGAAACTGAAAGAAGCCCGTCGTATATATGTATATATATATATATATGCGTGCGTGTGTTTGTGTGTCTGTGTTTGTCCCTCTAGCATTGCTTGACAACCGATGCTGGTGTGTTTATGTCCCCGTTACTTAGCGGTTCGGCAAAAGAGACCGATAGAATAAGTACTGGGCTTACAAAAAGAATATGTCCTGGGGTCGATTTGCTCGACTAAAGGCGGTGCTCCAGCATGGCCGCAGTCAAATGACTGAAACAAGTAAAAGAGAAAAAGAGATATAATTTAAAAACAATTTGATTTATCTCCGTGCAGCTGAACATTTTGATCATTTGCGCATGCGTATATTCCCCCTAAATTGTTGGCCTGGTGCTAAAAGTTGAGATCCGTATAATGTGTTTTAATGATGTTTAAATCAAATTTGAATTGTTAGATTAAACAGGTGGTCTACTTTGTTGATGTTCTCTCGATTATTCGAAAAGATGAGTTGTTTGTCGGTACCACACTTTCAGTTTTCATTTTAAGTTCCCGTGTATTCGTGAGCTGCCACAGTTACTGCTTAGCCTTCCACCCTTTGGGCCAGCTGAATGTCTAGGATGTTACAGGTGGATAGACAGAAAGAGAGACGGGGTAGAGAGAAAAGCGATGAGAAGGGAGAGAGTTGGGGAGAGTAAGGTGCATCAGTGCGAGGTTGATTCTTTATTGAATTATTCCGAAGGGATGAATAGTGAACGATGGTCGCAACAGGATTAAATATCTCGGAGCAGAAAACTAAACAAAGTATCAACGCTTTCTATCAGACATTCTAATGATTATACCACTTAACTTCCTTAAAATTTTTATATAGTAGATGCAAATTTACGTTTGAAAATTTATAAACATTTTTATGAGCTTCTTCTTTGTTGCATTTGAATATTACAAGTTGACGGAAGACATACTGTGAAGAGTATTATTGTGCTGTGTAGATAATCCTGAAAATATGTAAATTCATAATTATTAGAACCTTTCGTTTTAATTAAATATGTTATATTTTATTGTATGTAAGCATTATAAATATTCATTTCAATAAAATGTATTGTCATTGTATTTAAAAAGAAAACAATATGTTTGTCTCCAATGAAATATCGTATATATTCAGATAGAATATTCAAATAACTAAAATATAACTATAATTATACGATAGGAAGTCTCATCAGAATACAAAATAAAATAGCATATGTTAACTCAGCCTGATACATATATAACAACAATAATTCAAGAAACAAGATAATACAATTATTAATATCATTGCGCAATGAAGCTCACATCTATGTTCCTACAGGTCTATGCTAGAAAACGTGACATCGGCTGTTTGAAAGCTCGGGAGAAGAAACTATTACTGAAGGTAGAAGTTTATATTAAATACCTGTTTAAGGTCAACCAGGCAGTAACAAAGTGAAGAAAATCTCACGAGTATTTATCTTGGAATATTTGTAGAAGTTTCGTCATATCTATTCAAACGGTGAAGAATATCCAAATCAGAGTTTGGAGGAATTTCAACCGTGTTTCGTGGTCTGCTACCACAACAGCTCCTTTATAGGATCCAGTTAGCTCAAAACATCATCAGGAGGAACCACGTCCGGTTTCGTCCCCTACTCCTCTACCGTTTTGAGGTGGTGCCCCCCCCCCGTTTCGGAGGTGTGGTCAGCTCTGGTGTTGGGTGCATCTCTTCTTTCTTCTGTTCCCTGGCCTCTTCGATGTATCGTCAACGAGTGTCAGCGGGCGACTGACTGACTTGTCAAATTTTCCCCTTTAAATACCTGCTTCTGGACTCCAGCAGGCAGCCCCAGCAAGTTGTCACGTGACACTGTCTCAACTTTAACTGACCAATGAAGGCGCGCAATCTTAGTCCACACATTCTTATAAATGACCATCACCTATCAGTCAGCAAAGCTGATTCAGTGTCAGCTTGTCTCACCTAGTGATGTTATTTTCCTGCTGGCATTGGTCTTCTCGCTTCGGCCATATATAGTAGCTGGCTTTTTCGACCGCCTCCTGTACTCTCATTAGTTTTCTCAGCTCCAAGCTTATAAAAAAACAAATCTTCTTTTGAATAGCGTTGTCATTTTTCTTTCAATGAAGCCCCTATATATATATACGTGTGTGTGTAAATGTTTGTATGTCTGTGTTTGTCCCCCCAACATCGCTTGACAACCGATGCTGGTGTGTTTACGTCCCCGTCACCTAGCGTTCGGCAAAAGACACCGATAGAATAAGTACTAGGCTTACAAAGAATAAGTCCTGGAGTCGATTTGCTCGACTAAAGGCGGTGCTCCAGCATGGCCACAGTCAAATGACTAAAACAAGGAAAAGAGTAAAAGAGATTTATGATATTTGTTGTTGTTGATGTTGTATGTACTCTGACCTTTCTTATTATTTCCAAGTTTTGCTTTTTATTAACTATTTTGTTTTCATTTATTTTAGCACGAGGTCAGTCCTGTTCGAATAGATGTAGGATGGAATTTGTCTTTGATCTAAATAGAAAGCTTTAGAAGCATTATTATTCAATGTACTTCTCGAAGAAGAGTGAGAAGGGAGACCGATTTCAAATGCTCTGATCACGCACAGATACACATTTTTGGCAACAAGTGAGAAATGGCAAATTCAACTGGTCAATGGGCTCCCGTCCCCTGCACAGAGAAGAATATAGTGCTCTTCGATTTCTTTCTGTTCGGACCAACGAAGGACAGTTGTCGAAGTCATGAATTTGATTACTCATACGTGGAGAAAGTGGCTGTGGATTTGTCGGAATATCTGTGAACAAGAGTATTAGTGACTTGAAACAAACGATGGCGCAAATGTATCGTTTCTGATAGATACAGTTTTGCGTAGTATCTTTGTACATAGAAAGAACAGTTCAGCTGAAACTACCTGCGGACTCCAGACACAAAGTTCTTGAAGGGAAAGTTGTCGGGGTGGTGCAGAAGCACCGTTTAACTTTGGACTGGATATATTGTTCGGAATGATGATCAAAGAATACTTATCCAAATACTGTACGGCGTGCGTCTAGGTAGAAAATCAGATTCAAAAGCAAAAACAGAAAAGAAAGAAACATAATTTAAGGATTGCGTAAATTCCTCGTTGAACGCTTGTGGATTATGGGAGGCCAAATGGGAAACAAAAATAATTGTTATCGACACTAATAGAGGAAACAATTAAAGGAAAGAGATGAAGAATTTAAGTGAAGTGCTTAAAAACGAATCGACAGAAGCGGAGCCACAAATATGAAGTATAAATTTGTCTGCGTGCACAATATTCTTAATCGCCAGTGATGGTCTCCCTCCGTCTCGGCCACGAGCTGACTGGCAACACGTCATTTCATGTCTTGTGAGTGGATTTCCTAGAAGGAAACTGAAAGAATCTTATAGTATTTATATATATATATTATATATATATATATATATATATATATATATATATATATATAATAGATAGATAGATGATAGATAGATAGATAGATAGATAGATAGAGAGAGAGATAGATAGATAGATAGATAGATAGATAGATAGATAGATAGATAGATAGATAGATAGATAGATAGATAGATAGATAGATAGATAGATATACATACATATACATACATATATACATATATACATGATGCGGTGAATGAACTGTCGTCTAAATTACGAAAAAAGGAAAATAACATTATAACATTTTAACATATATTTACCAAAATTATATAAGAATATCTTGAAGTACTAAAGTGTAAATTTATTCAATAAAATTGCCGTTGACTTCAATCACGGCCTCCAGAAGAATTCAGAATCTCCTGCAACTCTTCTGGGCGGTCTCCGTGTTTAAGTTGATCAATGCTGCCATAATTCTTGCCTTCAGTTCATCTTAGAGGCTGTTACAAGGTGTTTTGTTGGTCAATTTTTCGCTGACGGTCCTTCAGGATCGGTTCACGAATTTTCATGATGATTTCATTCGTTCGGGAGGCCGGCGGTTGGTCTTCAGGCGACAAACGAATTATCCAAAAGCGTGACAACCACTCGTAAACTTCTGTTTTGCTCATGGTAGCGTTTTTGTATTCTGTTTGCAGCATGACAACACTTCCGGCCGATGTTTTTTCCCAGCATAAAACCGTATTTAACAGAAGGCATCGCATATATCAACGAACAGGGCAGAAGCACTGCAAACCAAAGACGCACCACGTGGCAGTACGACCTCACCCAAAGATGCCAATAAGCAGACTTACCAACGTAAGCACATAAATGTGAAACAATGTGGGGGGAAAAGGTACTCGAGTATCCGTGGTAGAGTAATATGCTTTATTATTCTCAATCTTAACTGTCCGACGAACATTTTTTGGGTGATATCTTTTTGATGTTTTTGCAGCTTTAACACACACACACACACACACACACACATATATATATATATATATATATATATATATATATATATATATATATATATATATATATATATATATATATATATATATATATATATATATATATATATATATATATAAGGAGGCGCAATGGCCTTGTGGTTAGGGCAGCGGACTCGCGGTCGTAGGATCGTGGTTTCGATTCCCAGACCGGGCGTTGTGTGTGTTTATTGAGCGAAAAGCTCCACGAGGCTCCACGAGGCTCCGGCAGGGGGTGGTGATCCCTGCTGAAGGCTAAAACAATGCGAACGCATTGTGACCAGCGATGTGTAGCAACATCTGATGATCTGGTCGGTCACGTGATATATATATATATATATATATGCGTATGTACTCTTTAAATTATTCATGCGTCAACGATTCTTTCTGCAGAATGACGACGATGAATCTTAAATCTGAAGCTAAAACTAAAACTAAGCTACGGATATAAGCGAAACCTATTGTGTGCAATGTTACTGTGTCATGACACCTTCACTCAATCTAGTTTTATAGTCACACCGTTATTTCTCACGCGTTGACAGATCTAAAGACTGAGAATTGATAGAATGAAACAGTAGGATGTCAACTAAATCCGGCACGTTAAAATTTCATTATACACCACTTCTGGTCTTATTACAAATTACTTGTCATTCCTTGATGTACTCTCAAGGTTTCTCGTCGCCAAATGTCAAATATTGAATGGATTTTCTTAATTAGTTGCATATACTACCTATGTAGAATAATGCAGATGATATTCGTCCTTTAATGTGTAAGCACCCGACGTCGTTCCTTTATTTTTTAACTAGCAGTATCGCCCGGCGTTGCTCGGGTTTTTAAGGGAAATAACCATATAAGCATTTTTAGAGATGTAAAGTATAATAGCCATCTCAATATGGCTAACCACAAAGGGGGGGGGGTTACTTAGCTTTTTACGTTCTGAGATTTAATAATACATTTTTAGAGAGTTACTTCCCTTATATATGCCAAAAATGCATTAAAAATGGGAAAAATTGATGGTAAATTATTTTTAAAATCGTAGACTCATCGTAGACGCGCGCTAATACCCAGAAGGGCTCGATATGAATCACGACTATAAGATACCCGGTTTTGGTTAAACTGCACCGCAAAATGTGGGAGTAGTTAGGAATCTAAATCGTAGGAGACAGACAGCACACAACCTCTCTTTTATATATAAAGATGTGTAATAGCTACAAGCTGTTGACAAATGACACGATTTGCAAATAAATCCTGAACAACCAAACACCTGATTCGAAATGCGATATGCCTTACTTTCTTTACTTAAAGTTATGGGCTCGCCTACATTGTCGTGATTGTGAATACTTTTAAAACATCGCTTATTAGAAAGCAACTATATGTGAAATGTAAGAAGTGACGTGATAAGAGGAAGAAGTAACTGTGAATTCAAAATTTCACTTGATGCACACCGCCATTCTCACAATCTCTGATAATTACATCAGACAGTTCCATTAGCGCGTCCCTTATTACTTAAGCAAACACTTATTTTCCTCGCTCCATTCCTTGCTCTTCGATGCTAACGTGTCTTCTTCCAGTTCTCTCTATAATTTGATCAGGACACATTTCGAATATATTCCATTTCCTTAGAAGAGCTTATTTATATTGAGTAGATCAGATATGACTAATTCAGTCGAAATCTATAGAAGACCAGTAATAATTTCGTCCTGTCAGTCAGTTAGCTACGGTTCTCCTACAGTGCCATACCAATGCCATTTCCTACTAAACTAATAACAGTCTAGCTTAAAGTGGTTGATTGATAAAAATGATTTAGGCAAGTAATGGAACTACACATACGATGAATCAATCTCTAATTAATATAATTCCTCCATCCTTCTACTGTATTAAGTTATACGGATTTCACAGGATTTATTTGTAAATCTTTGCAATTATTATCTACTCATAATTCTTTATAGAAAACAAATTCACCTTCTTAGTTCATTGGAGATAAAGTATTTGGGTCAAAGTGAAACGTTGTGCTGACAATTCTAAAGATTTGTGTCAGTTACATTTATGACGAACTTTATTTTTAGATAAATAGGTTACAATCGTTCATTTTAGTCTAATATGTTATAGCGAAAAGGTATTAATGAATATGGAACAATGCGGACTCACCAATAAATTTGCGCGAAGACCATCATCCTCGACCTTGAGGGATTGCCATAGATAGATAGAATGAATATGTAACGATACAACTAGCGTTACTATAAACATTTAATGCTATTTATATGTCTCAGTTGAAACAAACATTCTACTAATATTCTCTTCAGAGCGCACATACACACACACACAACACACACACACACACACACACACACACACACACACACACACACACACAACACACACTCACACAAACACACAGACACAGACACACACACACACACACACACACACACACACACACAAGCCTGGGGTAAATTTGGAATTAATTCTTGATAGAGACAGAGAATTGATTGGCACAATATATATTCTACATCCGACAATTATGCTCTTATAGACCTTAGAGTAATATGTGATAACGAATGATAGTCTAGTTTTCTACGATCCATTCCATCTAGTCTATTTAGGGGCACTTTTAAACTTTAGTGTGTATGGCAGATGTGGACAGGGAATAGTTCCTTAAAACATAACAATTACTGCCCTTATTTTATATTTGAATGTGTATCTCGTAGCATAACAAATAGTGATAATGAGAATTATGCTGAATAGGTAAATCAGCAGACCACATGCTTACGTTCTTATTTAAAACACGATGGTAAAGGTTTTGTCCTTCACGCTTCAACGGTCGACTAAATAATCTACGAGTAAATCACTGGATACTATAAACCCGATTATTACTTCTCAGGAAGTCCGCTGCTTGTGACTATGTTAGGTATATTCATATGATAGTTTGTTCATTTCTTCATTTAGCGCCCTTGAAATATATTATATATTCTTTCTTTGCGTTTCAATAAGAATTATATACTGTTACACGCACGACCTTTAAAGGGAACATTCTAGCTGAGATATTCAACTTCTACCGTTGCAGAAGGCAAATCTACAAAGAAGTAAGCTAATAACCATTACAGAATAGAATATTATAGAACCAGTTCTAGCAATCTTTAGATGTTGATTATGTTTGCAAGAGTCTTCAAATCTTAAAAGGCTTTCCAACAAACGAACAAATCACAATCGATCACAGTCGATATGAAAATCATTCCACCAGCGAATATGCTTCTGATATTACGAGTTTTCTTTAACTTCTATGGTATGTGGCCTAATGGTTAGAGTTGTCACCTTATTATCATAATGTTGTGAGTTGAATTTCTGGGACGAGTGACACGGTGTATCCTTGAGCGAGGCAATTAACTTCCCGATTCTATAGTTAGCTGACTGTAAACGAACCCATGCCGGTTTCTGATGCAACCGTATGTCCGTCCAGGTGTTGCAGCTTAAAAGCTCCGGTGGATTAAGGACTGAGGTTAAAGATAGAGTTCCTATGATCGTTTCTGAATACGGAGGAGCTTGAAACAACGAGTAAAATAATCCTACATTACAAACCCAACACATACTCCCTTGTGAAGGAAGGATGGCTTGCTTTAATCTACCTTTGTATTAAATATTATAGGGTTATTGTAAGGTTTACGACATTTACCCTTCCAATACGATCACAGCTTGCAATAATATACTGCCTCACGGATAAAATTCTCATAACAGTTAATAATGATATATCAGTGTTCTTTTAATAAAAAAAACCCAAGCGACATTGATTATGTGTAGCTATTTAAGCTGTATAAATATCTACCTTTTGTGTAAATATAACTGATTTTGACTGAAATCATTACCTTGATCATTGTAAATATTGAAATGTTTTGTTTTCATGTGGAGGCGCGTGGCTTAGTGGTTAGGGGTGTCAGTATCATGATCGTAAGATTGTGGTTTCAATTCCTGGACTGGGCGACGCGTTGTGTTCATGAGCAAAATACTCCATTTCACGTTGCATCAGTCCACTCAGCTGGCAAAAATGAGTAACACAGCGATGGAATGGCGTCCCGTCTAGCTGGGGAACACATACGCCATAGAAACCGGGAAACCGGGCCCATGAGCCTGGCTAGGCTTTAAAAGGGTGCATTTATTTTTATTTTTAATTTATTTATTTTGTTTTCATACCCGTGTTATAATAATTTATCCAACATGAACTTAGTATCACATAATTAGTTATTAATTTAAGATATAAGATGAATCTTGTGAACAACAGTTTCGTTGGTTACTGGATTCGAATAACGCAATTGATTCGCTGTATTTCTAACATCTAGAAGGCCAATTTGTTGTCTCTATGAACTTCGCATTCAAATACTCAAAACCTATTATACATACATACATATATATATACATATATATGTGTGTGTGTGTGTGTGTGTTGTGTGTGTGTGTGTGTGTGTGTGTGTATGTGTGTGTGTGTGTGTGTGTGTGTGTGTGTATGTATGTTTCTATCTATCGGATTCATAGGATTGTACGACTTTCACAGGGAGCTCCACTAATGGCCTCGGGTAACAAACCACACAATAATCCAATAGAAGGAAGTACAATCCAGTCGGCAGATTCAACCTATATATATATATAAAAGTGTGTGTGTGTGTGACCGCGTGTGTACCGTAGGCGATTTTTTTCCTCCGTCTCCTCTTCTTTGGATCTTTCCTTTTCCTATGTTTCCGACGAAGAGCTCCGCTCGAAACGTTAAACCCTCCAACTTTACTTCTTTCGTGAGAGTCCAATAACACTATACTTGTTCCACGTCCTCGCGTTGTTGTGTTTTCTCTTTGTATTTTCATGTTTGGATTAACTATATATATATAATATATATATATATATATATGTGTGTGTGTTGTGTGTGTGTGTGTGTGTGTGTGTGTGTGTGTATATCCCATCTTCTCTGTTCTTGGTACAAGGCCCGAAGTTTTGGTGGAGGATGTCAGTCGATTAGATCGACTCGGTACGCAAATGGTACTTAATTTATCGACCCCAAAATGATGAAAAGCAAAGTCGACCTGGCCGGAATTCGAAGTCAGAACGTAAAAGCAGACGAAATACCGCCAAGCATTTCGCCCGGAAGCAAACGTTTCCGACTTTTTTATTGCCCTCTGGCGGCGAAGAGAGGAGGGACAATACAGAAATAAGTTTGGACACAAAACAAGTGGCGGGGGGAATAGAAACACAGGAGAGCGTATGGAAACAAGAAAAATGAAAATAAAAAATGAAAATGAAGCTATTCGCCCCGCCTCCGAGTAGCTTCACTTAGTTCCTTTAACTTCCGTACCTTCCAAAATATCCAGTTCATATTCTTTTATATGTTCTTCATGCTGTATATCATCCGGCAACCTTTCCATGCAATAGTTCACTCTCCAACACTTGTACCCACCTTTATACTTTTCTATTTTATTCTTCTGTTTCTGTGATACTAACATAGTCTTTCCTTCCACATGAATAAACAATGTGTTCTTTCATTTCGTTACTTTGCTAATCAGTTCCTCATCTGCACCTTTACGTCACATACATGCAAAACAACTTTCAGTGGGAGGGGAATTTTGTGGGTTCCTGTGTGTCAGTGCCTTATTTCTTTTGTTTTTATCTCGGAGGGGAATGGGTGGCTTTGGTGTCTGCGGGTGGGAGGCTGGGGCTGAGAAGGTATGGATTGGGTGGATGTGTGTTAGGGTTCCCGTTCAGTCTGACTTGCTTTCTTTCTCTCCTTCTGTTTTTTTTCTACCACTTTCCACGGTTCGTCGTCGTTTATATGTATTTCCTCCTCCACCTTCTCTGCTTCCTTCCTGACTTCTTCCTGACTTTTCTCTGTCGATGAAGGGCAGTCCACTCTAATGTTCCCCTTTTAGTCACATTTGAAACATCGAGGGATTCTGCCCTCCACCCAGATTCTTAATACCACATCTCCAGATGTTACTGTTTCCATCCCTTTTTCTAGGTTTTCCGTTCAAATTTGTATAATTATGTCCAACGTTTGTCCTTTCCAATTGGTTGTTTCTATTTTCGTGACTTGGAGAACGGCTATTTCCTCTTCCTCGCCTAGACGTATAGCAGCCGCTACCCAAGCCAAATCTATTTCGGGTGGGATTTCTTCTACCCTAACCCTGGAAGCTTTCCTTCCAAGGTATGTGCGTAGGAGGACCACACTTTCCGTCCTTAAAGCGGTTGCCAAGTGTTGCTTTGCCTTTGCTGCCTTTTTAAAGCGAACCACCACTGTTTTATATCGACTTCCTCTGGCAAGATATGTTGTTTCTTGCCAGATAGACTTCAAGGGTTTTTCAATTTTCTCCGCTGATACGATTTAAATTCTCTTGTACTCAATAGTCCTTTCCTGTATATCTTTTATTACTTACTGGGATGGTGACAAATTTACGTCGCTCTTTCTCTGTATACCACCTTCTCATAAATTTTCAACATTGACAAGATCCATCTCCTTATTCGCAACTTCCGCCACATCCGCAAAACTTTTCTTCTTTAATTGACTATCAATTCTTTTCACCACTCGCACGAGTTCCTCTTCAGACGATGATAATTCAGACCCAATAAGGTATGAAAAAAAAACATAGACTTATTTTTCTCCATAGTCAACTCTCCTCAAAACAGGAGAGAAAGCACAAACAAGTTGCTGCAAAGCAACACAAAATCAATTAACAAAATGTTTAGAACAGTGATACAAAAACAAAACGATGTTAACACTATGAAATACCATTAAAATGACTCACGTACACCTTGAAAAACACCGGAAGCGTGCTGGTATATCTGCCAGCTCGTCGCCTTGATGTACTTATATATATATTATATATATATATATATTATATATATATATATATATATATATATGTACATATATAAATATACATATATATATACATATATAAATATACATATATATATACATATATAAATATACATATATATATACATATATAAATATACATATATATACATATATAAATATACATATATATATACATACATATATATATATTATAATATATATGTATATATATGTATATATATATATATAATATATATATATATATTATATATATATATATACATACATATATATTATACATATATATATATATACATATATATATATATTATATACATATATATATACATATATTATATACATATATATATATATATACATATATATACATATATTATACATATATATATATATATATATATATATACATATATATATATATATATATATATAATATATATATATATATATATTCTTCTGTGTGTATGCTTGGTTCATATGAATATTAATAAGTAGGAGAGTATAGTTTTGTGAAAGTGGTTGTTTTCTCATTTCCTTTTTTTATGTTGATGCTTCTGGTCATGTGCTTCTTTGTAGGAACCGGTGCGGTTTTTAGTTTCATTATGGTTCATTGGTTTAGGTTTCGTAAAGCGTAGTCAGAAAATATGATTAAAAAATAACATTGTTTTTTACATTTCCCATTTTCTGTTCCCTGTTTAATCCATTCCTATTATACTTTTTATGTGTATTTATATCACGTGATCACGTGACCGACCAGACCATCAGATGTTGTTACACATCGCTGGTCACAATGCGTTCACATTGTTTTAGCCTTCGAATGACGCCACCCCGCTGGCTAAGCGAGCAGGCCAACAGAAGAAAGAGTGAGAGAAAGTGTGGTGAACGAGTACAGCAGGGATCACCATTCCCTGCCGGAGCCTGGTGGAGCTTTTTAGTTGTTTTCGCTCAATAAACACTCACAACGCCCGGTCTGGGAATCGAAACCGCGATCCTACGACCGCGAGTCCGCTGCCCTAACCACTGGGCCATTGCGCCTCCACGTGTATTTATATATACATTTTAAAGCCATTTATTTTTCAAATATTTACGATAACTACTTTACTTCGCCTTTTTATGCCTTCCTGTTTTCTTATTATCATTAACGATGCTCAATTCCCTGAACATAGGTCTAGGACCTTAAATGATAGGAAACTACGTATCCTTTTTTTTTGTTAACCAGACCAAGTAAATTTTACCTCGTTTCGGGCTGCTATATATATTGTGTGTGTATGTGCGTAACAAGAAAATATTGTATGTATACTTAAAGTTGAGTCGCTTGTATAACAATGATATTATGATGATCGGATGGCTAGATTTCTTTATTTGCATTGATCTTTGAATATAGAATTGTTTTGTGTAATGTATAACAGGCATATTGATGAAGACATGCAGGCACAATTAACTTTACATTAAAGCTATCATTACATGAAGCCTGCGAATTGGCTGTAATTGCAAGGATGTCCAAGGGTTAAGTAAATATATTCACATCTCATACCTCCTTTTTTATGTTTAATACATAATATATATATACATATATTATATATTATATATATATATATATATATATCTATATATATATATATATATATATATATATATATATATATATATATGTATATATATGTATATATATATATATATAAAAGCATACTGGGAGAAAGGAAAGAGAACGAAACGAACGAAACGACTCGAGGGCGCTCAGTCATACAATAATGTAATAAATAAAATATATGCATACATACATACATATATGTACGTACCTATACTCTACTGTATATATACATGCATATATAAAAATATATATGTGAGTAGAGACACCACAAATAGACGTAGACTCAACGAGAAACGAAAAACATAAAAACAAGGGAACGGACTTTATATATATATATAACATATATATATATATATATATATATATATATATATATATATATATATATATATATATATATATGTATATATATATATTATATATATAATATATATTTTAATCCAAGGGAAAAACAAAAAAAACAACAACAATGGAACAATTCCAGTATTATTATTAATAGGCACTCAGGAAATATGGAAGCAGGAAGGTATGACGTTTCGAGCGGAGCTCTTCGTCGGAAACATAAAGAAGGAAGAGAGAGGAAAGAAAGATCCCAAAGCGGGCAACGGGAGATGGAGAAAAAAAAAAAAAAAAACACACACACACACACACACACACATATATATATATTATATATATAATATATATATATATAGACACTCACATACACAAACAGAGACGTGCATACATGATAGACTTTCAAGAAATCTTCCACTGTTCGTCAAGTTATGGGATTAGAAAGGGAAGTAGTAAGTAGATATATAAATGCTTTTCTCTGGTGTCCTATCAAAAAACCATTTCGCAGAAGATATAGCTGCTCGAGTTTATAGCAATATATTTCTATCTTTGCCAATTACCTATTACGACATAATAAATTCAAAACATAACACCTATAACGCACACTCACATATTACTCACACACACACTCATATACACACGCATGTACATTCCCGCTCTTCCTTGTTCTCTCTATCTTTTATCCCAGTCTTTATCTCACCTCTTTTGTTTACGCTCTCCAGTTCTCATCCTTGCTTACTTTTATATAATCAATAAGCTTGGTTCGTATTAGCAATATACATGTTTAGAATATAGAAAACAGAGTGGTTAACATTGTAAATATTTGAGTTGAACGACCTTTCACGTACAGTTCATTGGAAGCTGAAATAGCATTTATCTGTCTGCAAAATAATTATTTTAGAACGGAATTACGCAAAGCACGAAGAAAGGAAATAGAAAACAAAATAAAACAATATGTCTGATAACACACGATACATAATCAAGTAAATATATACAGAAGATCAACAGGCGAGAGAGTGACATAAATTGACTGAAATTATGAATATCATCAGCGGAAAAAAAAATTCTTATCATTTAATATTATTTGATGATACTTTAAATGAATTCTAATGAATATTATAATTAGATTTATAATGGCGTTGTTGTTCAAGGTGATTTTGTTGTAGATTTTCCGATTTACCATCACATTCAGGCTTCGTCAAAAACAATCGAGTTTTCGCTAAATTATTCAAATATCCTACCTTATTTTCATTCAGTTGTGATTGATTTGAGAGATATTATGCTTCTATTTCCAGCATCTCGAGTGACCTCACAGATGATACTGGCGTTAACTGGGAACAGAAATTATAAAAATTATAACAGGACATTATTTCATATATTAAAAAAAGGCGGTGAACTAGCAGAATCATTAGCACGCTGGACGGAGTGCTTAACCGTATTGCGCCCCTCGCTAGGTTCTTGGGTCAAATTCCGCCGAGGTCGACTTTGCCTTTCATCCTTTCTGGGTCGATAAATTAAGTACCAATGAATCATTGGGGTTGAGGCAATCGACTTAATCCCCCTTCCCCAAGCTGCCCTTGTGGAAAATATCTGAAATCATTATTTCATATATTAAATTGAGTATCATACATTTTATATTAGTATTATATGCGGAGATTCTGGTATGTAGTTATGACCTTTGTTTTACAAGCAAGAGATTTCGCATTCGATCAGGTTCCATGCACCTAAGTTACTTTCTGCTATATTTCAAATTCTATCCATGAATGAATTTTATCAGATAGAAGCTGTTCAAAAGTCCAATGTGCATACCTATCACATATTTACGTACATATACCTGATGTGTGTATATGTTAGCTACAGAAATTTACTGGCGATACTCATGTGGGAAGCTGGAAACATCACATATGTCAACTAGTGCCTTTGAATTACCCCCCATCCCCACTCCACATACGATTTAATAATTGAGTTGAGATCATTTTTGGCACTATCTCCAAGTGTGTAACTAATACAATTGGCTGCATTCCGTAACTATGGTTACGTCACATATGTACCCATAAAGATGAAAAAAGTTGTTATCAGTGCATTTGAAAACACTACCACCGAAACGGACTCATGGTATTTAATGACTTGCTCAATTGTAGCCCCTAATTAACCCGTATGACATATCATATCCCAAGATGCAATTGTCACCAAAATGCATGTTTTCAGCTAAATACATTTTAGCCATCAGTATTTTTATATCAATATTTTTATATATTTCCTCATCTAAGTGCAAGCGAAATAGTAGTTTTGAAGGAACCACTGTCAAGACACCATTGGAGGCTACCATAAAATTTGATCAAACTATTTCATAAAGGTTGATAGTTGTTGTTCAAATGGAATCTATAATTTTGGAAGCAAACATATCTTCACAGACGATCACCTTAAGTATGTGTGTGGTGTGTATATGTGTCAATCGAAAATTACATTGTTGAATATTAATACATAAAGGTTACAAAATCAATAACTGTGTAATAACTAAGGCTACTTTAATTGATTTTTTTCTCCTTTTGTGGTAAGCGAGACAACTCCAGAGATGTTTCGGCTTTATACTGAACTTAATATCAAAGCATAACTTTGCCGCAAGTGTATTTACTGGAATTATCAAAATAGAGATGTTTATAGATTAATTAATTCAGGTGGAGCATGGAATTTATCAGTTACATAGAATTTGTAATATATTCTAACATGAAACCGGCGAGCTAGCAGAATTGTTAGGTCTTTACATTCTGAGTTCGAATCTTGCCGAGGTCGAATTCATTAAAAGCTGGCAGAATCGTTACTGCACCGTGTAAAATGGTGAGCGGAAATTTGTCTGTCTTTTCGCTTGCGGTTCAAATTCCGGCGAGGTCACTTTGTCTTTAATCATTTCAGGATCGATAAAATAAGAAACTGATGAACGCTGGGATCGATGTAATCGACTTAGCATATTCTCCGAAATTGCTGGTCTTATAACAAAATTTAAAACTGATATATTTTTATAGGCGCAGGAGTGGCTGTGTTGTAAGTAGCTTGCTAACCAACCACATGGTTCCGGGTTCAGTCCCACTGCGTGGCATCTTGGGCAAGAGTCTTCTGCTATAGCCCCGGGCCGACCAATGCCTTGTGAGTAGATTTGGTAGACGGAAACTGAAAGAAGCCTGTCGTATATATGTATATATATATATATATGTGTGTGTGTGTGTGTGTGTGTGTGTGTGTGTGTTTGTCCCCCTAGCATTGCCTTACAACCGATGCTGGTGTGTTTACGTCCCCGTCACTTAGCGGTTCGGCAAAAAAGCCGATAGAATAAGTACTGGGCTTACAAAGAATAAGTCCCGGAGTCGATTTGCTCGACTAAAGGCGGTGCTCCAGCATGGCCGCAGTCAAATGACTGAAACAAGTAAAAGAGTAAAAGAGAATATTCTAACACATAAATGTTCATATTCGTTGCTAGACTTTTATTTAATTATGTACCGACCAAAATAAAGCCATTATGTGTTTTAAACGCACAGATAGACACACTTGCTTGTGCTGCCCACATTCTTCATTTCACAAAGCTTGTGAGTTCAGTGCACTTACTGTAATGAAAGGAGCAACTATTAGGTTACGAATGATATCACGCTAGTTTAGCAAATATTGATATTAGAAATACCCGGATGACAGTTATAATCTCGTTCTTGATTTGATATCCGTGTGCTACATGTGATCATTTTTATATTAATATATTTAACGCTTTGACCTTGATGAAGTGAATTAATTTGGTTAATAATAATTAATCTGCAATAAAGAATTATTGGCACAATCACTGAAATATTTACATACATTATGTGCTAACATACTTTTCCAATACTGAAAGTAACACGCACGCTTGATTATTGATTAGCGGCAAAAAGCAGTGTTTCTGCGAATCTGGGCATCTCAATGAGACTGAATTTCGTTCATAGGGATTACACACACACACGCACACAGACACACATATGTATATATATATATATATATATACATACGCACACGCACACACACACTCACACACACATATATATATATATGAGACGAGTACGTGTAGTATAATTTCTGCATACACAAAACACGGACGTGTATGCAGCATCATAAGTGTATTCCAAAAAGACTCTAAAGCAGTCGGGCTAAAGCGCCTCTTTACTGTCCAAGAAACAATTGTACATAATAATAATATGAATGATAATAATACCCGGGCAGTGGAGCCCTTGGCTTCTGTTCTTAACTCATTAGAAGTGTCATCGTGTATATGTTTTGCCTTGGTTTAAAAGATAGGCTGCAACAAATACTCTGCTCACTACCACAGATTTCCTTGTCGGTTGCTGAACTTCTCCAGTGTGCCTTAGTGGATGTCCCTTAGTCGATGACGATATGTGCATCCCTGCTCAGGAGCAATTATAGTGAGGGAGCATCATAGCCATACGTTGAGAGGAATTCTTTGAAGTTTGAATAGTTCACCTCTGGAAACGTGGGTGTTTCGTTCAGACTTGAACAACTTTATTCGGTTTCCATTTGAGCAGAATGAGATATACGACCTGATGAAAATTTTAACTGGGCCCCATCTGCGAGATCATGTGCTGTTTGTCTTGATATGAGATCGCCATGCCACGCACATATTGTTGTGATGCATGTGCCTGGTGTTCCCTTATGAGACAGGTGGTCACGATGGTTAAATTGGCCTTCGTAAATTTGTACCTCAGTTTCACTTTGATGGCATGCGTTCCTCCCTCACTAAATAACAACAGCAATAGCAACAACGACAATAATAATAAGCAATTGAGGATATTGGAAAGGATAAATTGATGGAGAAAGAAATGACAGAAAAATTTAAGGTGGAGTACTTGGACGGAATAAGATCGAAGCTATCAACACCTGGGCGGTTTCACTAATTAGACATGGAGCAGGGGTAGTTGCATGGGCAGTAGACGAACTAAACAGCTTAGACACAAAGACAAGGAAGTTGCTGACCAGATATTGGATACTCAACCCCAAAAGTGACATAGAGAGACAGTGTGTACGAAGAAAAAGAATGGGGAAGAGGACTATTTGGATGCGAACATAGCTTTAGAGCTGAAGAAAACAACATAGCATGATATGTGAAAAATGCCAAAGAACCACCATAATTAGAAGTAGGAAGGTCAGGCTTGTGTAGGATGAAAGATTGCAAAGATAATGCACTGTACATGCACTTAAGAATGAATGAAACTGAAAATAGGTGGATAAAGGAAAGAATGCATGGACAATTTCATAGGGATGTTGAAGATAAGACAGACAGAGAAAAAAGATGTCTAAGGATGACTAAAATTGATTTAAAATCAGAAATGGATGCTCTAATCTGTGCTTCCCCAGAGCAAGCACTAAGAACGAATTACATCTAATACAGAATAAACAACACATCAGAAAGTGGTAAGTGCAGAGTTTGTGGTCAAAATGGTGGAACCGTATGGCATATTGCCAGTCAATGTACGCCTCTAATCTAGAAAGAATATAAGAAACGCCATGACAATATGGCAAGGATAGTCCATTGGACACTTTGCAACCAGTATGAACTTGAAAGAGTAAAAAAAGTGGTACGAACATAAACCCGAAGGCATCCTTGAAACTGAAATGCAAAGATCCTATGGGATTTTATGATTCAGTGCGGTCATAAGAGAGCGAATAGAAAACCAGACATAGTGTTAATTGAGAAAGAAAGTAAACTATGCTGGATCATAGATATAGCATGCCCAGCTAACAATAAGGTATGCGATAAGAAATAAAGAAAAGTAGATAGATATGACAGGTTAGCTTGGGAGGTTAAGCAGTTGTGATCAATGAAAAAGGTGTTAGTAGTACCAATAATTGTCGGAGACCTAGGAACAGTGTGCAAAAATCTTGAGAAATATACGGAACAAATAGGGGCGGTAAGAAGAGTGGAGCACTTGCAGAAAACAGCACTTTTTGGAACCTCTCGAATACTCCGGATGTTGCTCGAAAAATAAGGGGTGTTACCTTAGTTCACTGGTGATATCGTAGTACATCTCCAGCGTTAGAAGCTGTGCGTGAACAATAAATAATAATAATAATAATAATAATAATAATAATAATAATGATGATGATAATAATGATAATAATAATAATAATAATAATGATAATAATAATAATAATAATAATAATAATAATAATAATAATAATAATAATAAATAATAATAGTAATAGTAACAATAATAATAATAATATAATATAATAATAATAATAATAGTAACAACAATAATAATAATAATAATAATAATAATAATAATAATATAATAATAATAATAATAATAATAATAATAATAAGAGGCTCTCATGGCTTCTGATCTTAACAGTGGCTCTCATGGCTTCTGATCTTAACTGATTGGAAGTGTTATCATGTACATTGTTTTTGGGCTACAGCAAATATTCTGCTCAATACCACAGATTTGCTTGTCAGTTGTTTGACCTTAACCAGTTGAGCATGTCCCTTAGTGGCTGACGATATGTGCATCTTTGATCACGAGCAGAAGTAGTGGAGGAGCATCATAGCCATGTGTTGAGAGGGATTCTGTGGGGTTTGAATAATTCACCTCTGGAAACATGGGTGGTTCTTTCAACATCCTTAAACAACCCTTATTCAGGGATCTTTTGAGCAGGATGGGCTACTCAACCTGAAGAAAATTCTAACTGGGCCCCACCTGCAAGGTCATGTGCTGTTTATCTTGATATGAGATCACCATGTCGCGCACATATGGTTGTGATGCATGTGCCTGGTGTACCCTAATCAGACGGTTAGTCATGATGGGTATATTGGGCTTCGTATATTTTACCCAAGTGTCACTTTGATGGCATGAACTGCTCTCTCACTCAATAATAATAATAATAATAATAATAATAATAATAATAATAATAATAATAATAATAATAAGAAGAAGAAGAAGAAGAAGAAGAAGAAGAAGAAGAAGAAGAAGAAGATGAAGAAGAAGAAGAAGAAGAAGAAGAAGAAGAGGAAGAAGGAGGAGGATGAGAAGGAGAAGAAGAAGAATATTTGTCCACATTAAATGAATACAGACTCTGGTGATGTGTAAACTGGCACTAACTTCATAAAGTGTACACTATCGTATCTTTCCACTGACTGTCTAGAGAATGCTGCATGTCGAGACGCCAATACCGAAAATGCCGACAACCAAAATACCGACAATATTTGATACAGTCTAATTCTAAACATTCATAGTTCCGATAGTTATTCTTCAGTGACAACAACGAAATAAGAAATGCGCGTTTTTATCTACCATAAACGGTGTTAAACGGGACCACTACACATAATGACAAAATGGTCCAAAATCTAGAAGGTAGGTAAGGCCTATTCGCAGAGGAAGATTACAAACGAAACAATGGAGAAATCTATAAAATCTCTTAATTGATAATGGTAACTGAAGGAAAAACATTCTAGAATCTCAAATTCAGAACTTGTGACATCAGTTGTGTTGGAACAAAACGAATATATCGCATAATTTCACATTACAATTTTTTTGACAAATGATACTTATCACTTGGAAATACGTCATCATCAATTTAACGGCAATAATTTTAATAACGAATAAATATGAGGACTATTAAATAACATTAGATAAATGTATAGAGATCTGTGAATATCCCAGTGTAAAATGGAAAAAATATTGTGCTAATGGTATGAAAATGTTGCAGCATATGTCTGCAGCTGTAAAGAATGTAACCCTGTCCAAATGCAAATGCAGTTATATGTGTGTACGTATACACTCACATATGTACACACTCAGAATCACACACACACATAGATATCTATACAATTATATACGCTTTCGTTCCTACATATAAGTACACGCACGTGTATAGTTATGTATTTCAGTGTGTGAATGTATATATATATATATATATATATATATATATATATATATATATATAATATATATATTCACACACTGAGATACATAACTATACACGTGCGTGTACTGATATGTGGGAACGAAAGCGTATATAATTGTATAGATATCTATGTGTGTGTGTGATTCTGAGTATGTACATATGTGAGTGTATACGTACACACATATAACTGCATATATATATATATATATATATATATATATATATACATCTGTAAATGTGATATGTGACACTTATTCGGTAGCCATAATAAAACTCTGAGTTTCGGATGCCGAGGGGAAAATCCACGCCACCGTCTCTTCATTTATCCACCCATCGGCAAAATGCTATGAAAAATGGCTATCGAATAATTGTCGCATATCACATTTACAGATACATTCCTCTTTCATTCTTTTGTTGTCTTACCATTTTTATCAATATATACATACACACACACACACACACACACACACACACACACACCACACACACACACACACACATATATATATATATATATATAATATATATATATATATATAAATATGTATGTATGTATGTATAATTAGCTAGTTCTAAAATCTGAATAGACCAGCCTGGTTTCAGGGTATTTACCCTTCCTCAGTGCTGGACACCTGTCCGCTAGAGATGACAGTCATTCGCCCTACTTCGCAATACATAGAAAAATAAACTGATCTTGTAACAAACAAACTAGGTAGTTCTATAATCTCTATAAAATGTGCAAGTAGTAACTCTACTGAAAAGTAATGCTTGTCGCCACTGCAGCATGGCTGTTCCGTACAGAACGATGTTACTACATTCTTTTTAAACCTCAGAAGAATACCTTCTCCGGCTGGTTAACGGCACCACCTGTGTCCTATATATTGCAAGCAGGGGAGCGAAACCTAACCATCTAGCGATGATTTTTATATGTATATATATATGTATATATAAATCCCATCCCTCAAAGAAAACGGAACGAGAACGTAACAGACGACAATAAACATACGGACAGATGAACGATACAAAGAAAACAGGAAAACCTGGACGGTACATTCCTGGTCTTCTGTTCATCAGTCAAGCTTCCAATCGTCATTACAGTTTCGGCCTTTTATACGTGAGACTGTTCAAAATATGTCTACATATATATATAAATATATTTTCGAACATCCATGCATACATATGTCTGCGAGTGCGTGTATCATACATATGTGAGTGTATATGTGTCTTTGGGCAAAAAATATTAAATGAGAGAGACATAGAGACACCCAGTGACACAGAGGGGATATATTAATGGCAGAATGAAAGGCGTGAGCCCGCATAGTGTTAGATATACTGACCAACAGGCGTTATAGGGAACATGGAGTGAAATAGCTCAATGCAGCTGAAGACGGGGACATATTTACATAGTTCAACCCAACTTAACTGCCGACACCACGTCCATACACACAAAAGTGTTTATGTAAACATGTGTGTGTGTGTGTATCTGTATGTGTGTGTGTGTATCTATATGTGTGTGTGTGTGTAATTTGCATACATATACACAAATATTCAGTATTCTGGTTAGCTAAGCAATAATTTCTTTACACGCTCCGACTACTAATGTTAATAGCCGTTCTCTATGGGACGAGTAGATAAATGAATATAAGGATACGTCACTAAGTTGCCCTTATATACATACGATCACATACCATTTTGTATGCTTATTGCAGGCTCAGACACAATGCTCTCACGCTCAACCATATATAGTAACAAAAAGATATTTGTCTCTTGTTAGGATACGAATATTTGACTTAAAATGTAATGCCTGATAAATTGACGGCTTCAGCAAATATTTGTATTAGTTATATGTGTGTGCGCGTGCGTGTGATTGTATGTATATTTATCTATGCTTCGGTTTGGATTTGTCCTCCGCCACTGCTCGACAACTCCTCTTTTCTTGCTTACACCCATGTAACTTAACGATTTGACGATGGAAACAATCTAATAATTTCTACGCTTTAAGATATTAGTGTCAATTTATTGCACTAAATAATTAAAGGCGATGTCTTGTATGGCAGAAAATCAATCATTTTGACAACTATATATATATAAATATATGTATGTGTCTGTGTCTGTATATATATATATATATTATATATATATATATATATACACACGGACGCTCATATATATATATACATAGAGAGTGTGTGGAAGAAGTAAAAGATAAAGATTTTATATATATATATATATGAAGAGAAAGAGAGATGGAGGTGGGATGCGAGAGATTCATAATAATATAAACTACATTATCACTCAGGGCACAGAAAGCATTATGCCTATACACTGAAAAGAATCGCTAAATCATCACTTTATAATACACAGCGAATTGTTGAAAGCGAGGAATTATACTGACATAAATTCATAGAATAATTCAGAGAGCTTTGGATTGATTAAGTTCTGGCTTAGTTTGATAACTCTTCCTTCATCAGCAAATCACATCGAGCGAAATATATGAGATATTTTTACATACCCACAGAAGAGCAAACGAAATTTTCGATTACATACAAATACCACAAATATATACGCATCAAATTTCTTAGTCCATTTCAACACGTGTGTATTTGGTCAGAGTGGGACGGAAGTGACTGAACTGTCCCGAAGTGAATGGAAAATATTGAAATATGATAAAGGATAAAATTGTTAAGAATTAGTTATCTAACAAATCCAGAAGTTTTTTGAATTTGGCAGTCTAATTCCTCCGCTTTCAACATTTTTGTACTTTGAAGTGACAATTCATAGTGGCTGGACATTTTAGCGTCTACTTTCACAGTATAGGCATGGTGCTCTTGTGCCCTTGATTATAAATGTATATCATACTATTATAAATCTCTATATGTGAATTTACCTAAATAGGTCTAATTTATTATGCTGGCCACTGATAACATTTTTAACGAATATTATTGTATTTCGGAATGGTCATTTTGCCAGTTTAGCCAATAAAAACATACGCACTATATATTTGGCGTTACTTTGCTTCAGTTTTATTTATTTTTTACATTAATCTTAATCTTATTTCGGCCAGAGTTCTTTCATCACACTCCTGTGACCGCATCAGTGGTCTTTTGCTTTCTTCTTTCATATTTGTGTGTCACTCCTTACTAACCGTCAGCCATTTTGTATATCTATTGTATGCGTCTTCATTTGCGTATGCGTATATCTCTATGTGCGTCTATGTTTAGTTATTTAGTTTATTGGCTAAACTGGCAAATTTACCATTCCGAAATACAACAATATCTGTTTCAACACACGATTTCACATAAAAAATCTTGCACAACGAGTAAATAAACGTAATTTTTAACGAATATTTTCCATTCATTTCGGGACAGTTTAGTCATTTCCGTACTACTCAGACCAAATGCACATGCGTTGAGGTGAAATACCAAATTTGATGCGTGTGTAATTGTGGTATTGGTAAGTAATCGCAGCTTCGCGTTTGCTTTTTTCTTGCGGGTATGTATAAATGTCTCATTTATTTCGCTCAGTATGATTTGCTAATAAAGGAAGAGTTATCAAACTAATCTAGAAATTGAGCAATCCAAAGCTATCTGAATACTTTAATAAATTTATTTCAGTCTACTTCCTCGGTTTCAAGATAAAGTGATGATTTAGAGCGGTTGGATGATTTAGCGTCTAGTTTCACAGTATAGGCATGCTGCTCTCGTCCTCTTGATTATAAATGAATTTTAGACTATTGTAAATCTCTATAATTGAATTTACCTAAATAGGGCTATTGTATATACTGGCCACTGATGAAATTTTTAATGATTTTATCCTTTATTATATTTGATTTATACACACACACGCACACAGACACACACACACACACACACACACACACACACACACACACACATATATATGCACATGTATGGAATACGAATACATAGAATCAATATTCATACTCATATATATACAAATGTGCTTATATGATCGACCAAAACTTGTGAGTAGATTTGGTAGGCCGAAACTGAGATAAGCCCGTCATATATATGTATCTATATATTTTGTGTGAGCGTGTATATGTTTGTGTGTCTGTGTTTGTCCCTCCCTCACATCACTTGACAACCGATGCTTGTGTGTTTACGTCCCCGTAACCTAGCATTTCGGCAAAGTAACTGATAGAATAAATACTAGGCTGACAAAGAAAAAGTCTTGGGGTTGATATGCTGGACTAAAGGCGGTGCTCCAGCATGGCCACAGTCAAATGACTGAAACAAGTAAAAGAATAAAAAAATACATACATATATATATATATATATATATATATATATATATATATATATATATATGGGGAAGGTTTACGAAAATAAACAAAAGTCGAAGGCAGGTGGAGTGCAAACAAACAAATGTATTAGTATGGCGCTCAGGAATAGAAATAAAACAAGTCTTTTACGTTTCGAGCCTTCGGTCTTCAACAGAAAGATACACACAAAAGAAACAAGGAGAGAAAAAAATGCGTGTAGGAACTAACGGTCCATTATGGCGTTCTGACTTCAAGCAGAAGTCAGAGGTCAGAGGTCAGACGTTAAACGCTAGAAGGATAGTAGGGAGGTAACAGGGTCAAGTGACTTCGCCCCAACACGAAGGTGCGTGTGTGTATAAGAGAGTATGTATGTGCGTGTGAAAGAGGGCTGGTGGTATGGACATGTGTATGTATGTATGTGTGGGTGTGGAGATATTGGGATGGGTGTGTGTGTAGTGTGTTGTGATATGATATGTGTATGTGTAGGTGTAAAGATGTGGGGATGGGTGTGTGGGCGGTGTGCTGTGGGTGGTGTTTTGTGATGTGATGTGTAATGTCGTATGGTGTAGTGTAGTGTGGTGTGATGTTGTGGAGAGGTGGGGGGCTAGAGTGGGGTGTGGGTTCGAGTGGGGGTTGGGGTGGTGTGGGGGTTGGGGGGAGAGTGACAGGGGGAGAGAAGAGAGAGGATATGGGAGGGGAGGGGGAGGGGAGCGGTAGGGAGAGGAGGAAGAGGGGTATGGGGGAGGAGGATGGGTAGGGGAGGGGAGAGAAGGGGAGTGAGGGAGCAGAGAGAAAGAGAGGGGAAGAGGGAAAAAGAAAGAAGAAAGAAGAGGAAAGAAAGAAGAAGAGGGAAGAAAGGAAAGAAAGGAAGAGGAGGGAAAGAGAGTAGGGGTGAAAAGATGAAGGAGTGAAGAGAAGTAGGAGTCGGGGGGAGGTTAGATGATAGGGGGGGAGGTTAGATGAGAAGAGGGAGAGTTGAGCCCAAATGGCGTAAAAGAGCGAAGAGAGAAAATTAATCCCTGTTCACGGCGCAAACGGGAGTCCGGATGGCCACTGTTCAAGGACAAACCGAACACAGACAGGTGTTGCAAGGAGTGACCAGTGGAGCGGAAATGGCGTGAGACTGGTGTGTCATTGGTGAGGAGGATGTCTCGGAGGTGTTCCGCGAACCGGTCAGCCAAGCGGCGTCCCGTTTGTCCGATGTACAGGGAATGGGAGAGCGAGCAGGAGATGCAATAGATTATATTGCTGGAGGTGCAGGTGAAGGAGTCGATGATGCGATAGGGTCGATGATGGGTGCCGGTGAGGAGGGTGGTGTTGGAGAGGTAAGGGCAAATGCGGCAACGTTGGCAGGAGCAGGGGAACGAACCAGGTTGGGAGGTAGGGTCAGGGAAGAAGCTGTGGACCAAGAGGTCACGTAGGTCATGGGCTCGTTTGGAGGAGGGGAGGGGTCGGTTAGGGAAGAGGTGTGAAGTGGACGGGTCGGACTGGAGATGCCGGAAAGCTCGAAGAATGGTGCGTTGGAGAGGTAGGGTGATGGGGTGGTAAGTGAGGGGAAAAAGGAGGCGGTAGACTGCATGGAGGGTTCGCGGGGACAGAGCAGATGCACGGTCTACGGAACGTGCTCTGGCAAGGGCGGTGTGGATAGTGGTGAGGGGGTATCCACGTAGGATGAAGTGGCGAGCCATGAGTTGAGACTGAGTCTCAAAGTCATGGTCGTCACTACAGAGCCTACGTAGACGGAGGAATTGGGAATAGGGGATGGAAAGCTTGGTGTGTTTGGGGTGGGAGGAAGAGAAGTTTAGGTATAAGTGTGAGTCTGTGTGTTTGTAGTGAATGGAGGTTGTAAGAGTGGAGTGATGAATGCTGACCGAAATGTCGAGGAAGGAGACAGAGGTGTTGGAGATAGTGGAGGTGAAGCGGAGGGCAGGATGGAAGGATTGAACGAAAGAGAGGAAGGAATCTAGATGTTCACGGGAGAGTAAGGTGGCACCGATAATGTCGTCAATGTAACGATCCTATAGTTCGGGAGTGGGACCAGTGAAACTAGAGAATATTTGGGCCTCAACATAGCCAACGAACAGGTTCGCATAGTTGGGGCCCATTCGCGTTCCCATGGCCACTCCCTAGATCTATATATAATGAAGAATGAACAGTGGCATTGAGTGATAGACTCCGCCTGTACAGGATATGTGAAAATTACCAATCTTCAATTGAATCCAGCTCTAACTGAGAAGCGGAGATAGTCGAATGAATATAAAATTCTCCAAACATGATATACTTTTGAGGAAAAGGAGAGTCTTAATTGTTTGACATAAAACATCGATGGAGGACATTTGTTTCTGCTTCCGAGAATTTTATCTCCAATTTGGCTTGCTGAAAAATATTATGAGTAATAAGTAATCAGTAAAGGTTTGACATTTAGATCATGAGACGCGAGTCTGAGATATATTGATGGAGAAGAATACGGAATATAGGAAAAATGTTGATGGTCAACATTGCCAAGAATAGTTCATAAATGAGATAGATGTATTCAGTTAACATGTTAAGTTAAAATGCAACGTGTTGATGCCAGGTCATTCCTTTTCGGGGAAGAAGAAAGTATATTTTTGTCGCGTTTGTTCCCAGCAACCAATGTCCGCCAGTTTTTGTGGTTTGTATTTAAAATGTTGTGCTTTGTATTGATATGGTGGCTTTAGTGTTTTATTATATGAAGTTATTTGTCATACTTTATTCTCATCGCACACTTATCGACCTTCGATACAATTTAGAGAACTTTGTAATTAAGGCATAAAAAAAATTCTTACAAAAGATGTTATTCATAATTGCTTTACATTAATTCTCAACACCTTCATTGTTCTCTTTATATCATAGCAAAAGAAATTATGTATCTGCAAAGCATTTTTCAATGAAGAAAAGAATGGCTCTTTTGAAAGAGCGCAGTCAACATAGAGCAAATTCATAAATTATTGATGTCGAGACCAATAATAGTGTAAGAGAAAGGCCTAAGGAAAATAATTAGTCAGAAGAATGAAGAGTAGCAATATAAAGAAAACGTTAGAAGATATGAAGATAACAATGTATGGTACGATCAATTCAAGTGCGATACGAAGGGAGTGTGCAACAAAGATCGTGTGGCTTGCTAATGAAAAGCAGCTCAAATCCGGAGACAGAATATTTGATTTATGTAACCCAGGAAAAAAAAAATCACTTGAAACTAATTATACCAACTTTCACAAAGAGATAACCACAGAATGTTGTAAGAGGATTTCCAGCATAATGAGATAATATCAGAAGCTAAGTCATCGTAATGTTGCCATAAAATTAAAATAGTTTTGCTATCATAATGTTGTTCGATTTGGTGAGAACACAACCAGGAAGGAAACATTGAGAATAAAAACGTTGATACTATTATTAACATTAAATGAGACTAGGATATCCTGTCACAGAGGTGATAAAGAATAATAAACAACATCGTTTGTTTATGATATTCGCCATCTACAAAACGTATTAAACAGAGGGAAAAGTACAATAATTCAAAATAAAATCAAGTAGAGATAGCGAGGGACACACAATTGATCAAAAACATCACAAAGAATTTGGAAATATATGATATTGTAAGAACTGCCGTCATATTGATTACTCTCATAATAGTATATCTGGAACATAATGGGAAAATGTAAAATCTTATGAATCTGAAAGAAAAAAAGAAAAAAAAAAGATTTGAGGCTGAGAAAAGTAAAGTCATAATTATCAATAATATTTGCTATAAAATGGTTATGTTTACTGAGTCGAGGTGACGATATCCTGTCCAGAACGACTGAACACATATGTCTCTCAGAATACCACAATTCCACCCTAAGAGAATATGAATGCTCATACTCCATGATATATTTCTGCATGGATATGCTTGAACAAAAAGTAGAAAACGGTCGTGGTCTAAACTCAGTTGAAGCTATAGATTCTCGGGCGAGGCTGATCTCAGGAGGGAAAAAACACAATGCCGAATGTATGTTTTATTAAACGAATTTTATTAAGGGTTTGCCATACCGAAAGTTATTGGCGTTCTTAGATAAACTGTTGCATTATTATTATTATTATTATCGTTGTTGTTGTTGCTGTTATTGTTGTTGTTGATGTTGTTGTTGTTGTGGTTGTTGTTAAAATATTTTAGTTTATGAATCTGCTTGAAAACTATGTGGCCAAGCCGATATGCACATTTTAACCCTTTCGGATTTAAACTCGAAGTGAGAAAATTACAGTATGCAACTAAATTAGGACTAACTTATTGCTTTAGTTCTCTTACCGCTCATGTAACAAGTTACTTTAAGTCCCCGAGGCATGGTTCAGTGTTCAGTCTCACTTCTCAGCACATTAGGCATGAGTCTTCTACTATTGGCTCGGGTCGACCATGTCCTTGTGAGTGGATTTGGTAAAACGAAAATGAAAGAAGTCCGCCGTATGTGTGTGTGTGTGTGTGTGTGTGTGTGTATGTGTGTATTTCTTTGTGTTTGTGTTTGTTGTGTTAGTTTCTTTTCGTACTTGTATATTAATGGTTTCACAAAGTGGAATCGTAGAATAAATACAGAGCTTTAAAAAAAGAAATAAGTACTGGCGTCGAGTGCTTTGACTAAAAATTGTCCAGGGCGGTGCTCCAGCATGGCCGCCGTCTAATAAGTGAAACAATTAAAAAAATAAAAAAATAAAAAGACGAAGACCTACATGAAGCGCTGAATGATTTTCGTGTTGGAGAGATATTCTATATCCATGGCGTTTGATCTGCTAGGTAGCAGGTTAAAAGCTTTGACATCAGGTACACACGCTTACAACAGGGGTATAATGTTATACTACAGACACTAGCAATATCCAAGAGAAGAATTGTTGGTTCACGCTGAGTATATGTTTTGTAATATGTGTGCTTGTCAATAGAAACACTGGGGTAAATAACAAAAGTTGAACATAGGCGCAGGAGTGGCTATATGGTAAGTAGCTTGCTTACCAACCACACGGTTCCGGGTTTAGTCCCACTGAGTGGCACCTTGGGCAAGTGTCTTCTACTATAGCCTCGGGCGGACCGCAGCCTTGTGAGTGGATTTGGTAGACGGAAACTGAATGAAGCCCGTCGTATATATATATATATATAATATATATATATATATATATATATAATATATATTATATATATATATAACATATATATACATATATATATTATATATATACATATATATATACATATACATATATGTATATGTATATATATATGTGTGTGTGTGTGTGTTTGTGTGTCTGTGTTTGTTCTCCCAGCATCGCTTGACAACCGGTGCTGGTGTGTTTACGTCCCCGTTAACTAGCGGTTCGACAAAAGAGACCGATAGAATAAGTACTAGGCTTACAAAGAATAAGTCCTGGGGTCGATTTGCTCGACTAAATGGCGGTGCTCCAGCATGGCCACAGTCAAATGACTGAAACAGAAGACTATACATCAATTGTCTGAAAGACAATCATACGTAGATCAAGGAGTCTTATACAGCTGCGAATTCGCGAAATATCTGTGTCATATTTTCTATTTGGACGAAAATTGTATGCACATTAATGACGGCCAAACCGAGACTAGGATCGAGCTGAAAATTGGCAGGGATACTAAATGCGTGTTGAGGACGAGACCCGCGATGGTTAAAATTCGCAAGCTATAAAGATGTGCTTGCTATGGCAAAAAGTGTGATTTTTTATCGATTCAAGGGGGCCCAGAGCCCCTCTAGGTTTGTGCGATTGGCTTTTAATGCCCAGCGGCATGCACTGTAGGCTGTTGTGCTTAATAAACATACATTTTCTCGCGAAATTCCGGCTACTAGGAAACGATTGTGAAAAAACGAGTGCTTTTTGCCCTCTTTTTCTTTTTAATCTTTTTATAAAAGTGAAAGGATTTCGAATATTTATTTCTGCTGTCCACTTACGACGGTGATTCAGTTGACTAGGAAAACTATACGTGATGAATATCCAATACCAAACTATCTTAATCTACATATTGAAACTATATTAAACTTTGACAAGCTTACCTTTAACTATTCTGAGTTACTTGAAAGGCAACGTTCTCTTCCCTCTCTTCTGATTGTTGATACCTTTTGGGTTTTTTTACCTTTGATACCGTTGCTTCACTTTAAGGATGCTTATTTACCCCGCCATTATGATATTTCGACTGCTGTCCATTGTTTCAAATAGGTTTTAGCATTGTTATTCTAGTTTTTCTTAAACACTCACATATGATTCGTCCCAAAGAATCGACCTTTAAATAAGAGTTTTGCTTCTACTAGCGAAAGCTATACATATCTTTTAGGAAGATCCATAACACTTCAACTTTATGCAACATTCGCCGTTAGCTTATATGCACGCTATGTGGGAAGATAGAATAAAGGGGCTTTTGTTAGCTTTTCTCTCGGAAAAAAAATAGCTCCCTTTGCTGTTGAAAAAAATAAACTCGCATAGGAGAAGTTTCAACATTTTCCTTCAATTCCCTTACACCATTTATGTGGCTGTTTCTGACAAGAAATTTCGCTTTCATGTAAAACAACTATATTTTGTAGT
>NC_043005.1:9403972-9406472 GCF_006345805.1 Octopus sinensis | reverse complement strand
GTATATATATATATATATACATATATGTATAAGAAATACAAACTGGGACAAGAACGCAAAACATTTAGAAGACGATACAGAACACACGGACGGGACATTCGAAGCCTTCAATCTTCAGTCAAGAACCGGATCATCCTTGCAATTTCGGCTGATTAATCTTGAGATTGCTCCAATCTGGCCAGCCCCAAGGAAAAACTAAGCTAAGCGCATTCCTTGGAAGAAAGCTTCGAATGTATACAAAACAAGGAGAGAAAAACGGACGATGTTACACGAATATGAATACAAAAATTATACGTAAAAACAATAATAATAATACCTAAAAACAATAATAATAATACCTAAAAACAATAATAATAATACTTAAAAACAATAATGATAATAATAATAACAATAACAGGACATCACGTGCAGGCGTCTTTCGACTAGGACGAATTATACTGAGCTGGCGTGTTAGGAATGTGCCTTGGGGCAGAGAAACATATGTTGCTGCTACCACGACGGCTGCCAGACCCAAAAGGCCAGTAGTCGGTCAGTCAGTCACGCATACATATGCATCAGTACAACCCTTATGTATTTTTTGTTTCAGTCATTTTGACTGCAGTCATGCTGGAGCACTGCCTTTAGTCGAACAAATCGACCCCAGTACTTATTCTTTGTAAACCTAGTATTTATTCTATCGCTCTCATTTGCAGAACCGCTAAGTTACGGGTACGTGAACACACCAACATCGGTTATCAAGCAATGGTGGGAGACAAACACTGAGACACAAACATACACACACAGACACAGATACACACACACATACACGCACATATATATATATATGCATATATACGACGGTCTTCTTTCGGTTTCCGTCTACAAAATCCACCCACAAGGCTCTGGTCGGTCCGAGGCTATAGTAGAAGTCATTTGCCCAAGGAGCCACGCAGGTGGGACTGAACCCGGAACCATGTGGTTCGTAAGCAAGCTACTTAACACATAGCTACTCCTACGCCATATACATATATATATATATATATATATATATATATGCCCTTATATATACTGACGAGGATTTACTTGGCTAGAAAAGATTGAACTGATGCTTGAAAAGCAAACAAAGCGTAACAAAAAGAATATTAGAAGTTGGTAATTCAAATTTAAATATTTAAACTGTTTACCGCAAATAACCAAGTTGGTAATTCCGAAAATTGGAAGATAAATGAAAGAGAGGACAGATAGGAAAGAAGAAATAAAGGCAGTATTTTAACAATAGTCAAAATTTCATATTATATTCGAATTTGAAGAAACTAGAATACATATACAAGGTTAAATATATACACGGGATATCCTATTTATTCGTATGCACATGCTTAAATTTATCTCCTTTGAATATTAACTAATGTCGCTCCCGGAAAACTAGAAAGAAATTCAACGTAGAAATAAGTAGCAAATATAAATTGAATGCGATTAAGATAATTTGGAGAAATATATATATACAGTATGAGAAAAAAACAAACGAATTTTCGTTGACAAAATGGCGCATATTGTAATTTTAGTTAGTAATAAAATAGTTGTATAAGATATTAGATTGCCTACTTGATGCGATATCACATGTTGAATAACACACACATATCTATTTAGATAGATACATTCATAAATTTGTATATATCTTATCACATTTAAAAGCATAGGCAAAAGAAATATAAACAAATCTAGTTAAGCACACACATTGATATTTATATATATATGTACATATATATATATATATATAATATATATATATATATCTACATATCTACACATGTACACATTCATTCATATATATATATATATATATATAATTACACACATACATATATGGCGGAGCTCCAGTATGTCCACCATCAAGTGAGGAAAACCAGTAATAGAATTAAGAATACATCTATACATACGTCTATAAGTCTATATGTATGCAGGCATATGTATATGCATGCGCACTAAACAGTATATATATATGTATATATATATATATATATATATATATATTATATATATATATATGATATATACGATATCTATATGTATATGTATATGTTTATCTATATACATATATGCATACATACGTGTATATGTGTGTGTTTGTACATATGTGTATATGCTTTAAAGTATGTTTCTGTGTGTGAGTACCTACATGTGTGTGTGTGAGTGTGTGTAAGAGAACGTATAAGTATAATATAGTCGGTATATTCAATTAGTTATATTGTAATGTATTGTTGTTTTCTTGAACACTTGAATATGGACAGTGGACATTGTTATTAAATAGCTTTCCCACCACTATCACTGTTTTATTGATTATCTATCTCTTTTATAATGCCGCTGGGAGTGTTGCAAAAATGACGTTCCAATGACATTCTCTAGCCACAGTATATTAAACAAATTAGAATTGGTAAATATCTTTTTCTATGCGGCTCACACATAACCGACACATACTTACATGCATATACACACAAGCAATATATATTTAAAAAGTTATGTG
>NC_043005.1:9383972-9401472 GCF_006345805.1 Octopus sinensis | reverse complement strand
TCAAACTGGAAAAAAAAGGTCGTGATTTATGAAACCGCATTTTAAAGAACTCTAAATCTCTACGCTGAAATGCGCAACACTTTCAAATTGTCTCTCATAGACAGAAACGCGAGGATGCCTATACATTTAGATATTTGTATCACTAACATAAGATTGCTGATTCTATTCCTCGACAAGGTGGAGGGTTACGTTCTTGAACACGGCGCTAATGTCACACTGATTAATCCTAGTCAGTTAAAAATATGAACTAGCCAGATGTTAATACAGCCATTTCTCTCTCAAGTTGTCAGAACCTTGATGATCCTTTGGATTAAGAGATGTCAGAGCTAAGAGACTATCTTTTATGAGAAATTGTAACAGTTAAAATCATGTTATATGCGATAGGTATATGTTACACACTTGGTAATGTCTGATATTTGCTTCAGTACATATATATATATATATATATATATATATTATATATATAAACATGTATGTATGTATGAATTTAGGTAGGTAGGTATGTATAAGCAAAATAACTGGTTGCAAAATCTGAAGAGGTCAGAGTAGCAACCATACTAAGATGTAAAGTTAACCGCGACATCAAAGTGGCTGCTCCATGTTACTAGAAGCTTAATCTCGGTCAGATCTTCCGCCAGCTGTTTACTGGTGCGCACAAAACACAGGGTGCAGGCGCCGTACCGATAACCTGCTAGTGGAGGTTCTGACAGGGGCTAAACTAATAATAACTGGTAAAAACAGTAACTTTGATGTGGCGATTAACTTTATTTTATATATATTATATATATATATTAATAATATATATATATATATATATATATTTAAATAATAAGGGTGAAAAATTGAATATTTATTTGATTAATATCAATTTAAAACCAGTGGTCTAGCATATTGAAAAATCTGAAGAATCATTATATTTTGTATCTTTTCATTTGTCTTGCTCGCTTACGTTCTGGCGTTTGCTAAATTTTCTTGCGAATAATCCTGTCTTAGTGGTAAGACCATAGGGAGTCTACTTCTTGCATAATGGATGTCCACTTAGTGGTCATCCCTCTTATATGAATATAATATATATATATGTATATATGCATGTATGTATGCACATATAATATATGTATATACATATATATGTATGTGTGTGTGTGTGTATGTATATATATATATTAATATATATATATATATATATTATATATATATATATATATATATATATATATAACGAAAGAGAGGGTGTGTTTCCAAACAGGGAAACATATAGGAAAATTTGTTGTTGAAAAGGCACCTAAATTCGAAAAACTTGTAATTGTTTAAAATACATTTATTTTCATATATACCAAAACCAGTTTCAACAATATTTTTTGTTTATCAATGGTAAAAGTTTAAAATTATGAATTACAAAAACATCTTAAACAATTTGAATGTTGACTAATTAAAATGTTAATAACAGACAAATTTACAATTATGAATTTGGAGGACAGGTACAAGCATTTCAACCTCGACAAGTTTAAATGTTAATAGCAGTCAATAATAATTAAACTGTAAATCAATTTGTTTGAGTGTGCAAAGCTCATTAATGCTAGTAATTATCAACAAGAAATGAATATAATCAAAGTTTCAGTCATAAAATCAAAGTTTCAGTAAAAAAAGGGAACTTGGTTTACAGTATCTCTGGTCCTCTTCGCGTAGGAGCTTTCGCTTGTTTTAGAATTAGGTGTATTTATAACTTTTTCCTCGAGCGGATCCGATTTACAATTCTTTGAATTACTGGTGACGTCTTGCCTTTTCAGGCGGTCAAGTTTGTCCTTCTGCCTGGTTGATTTCTCTGTAGGAAAAACGGTTATCAGTCGTCCCGGTTGGAAACGGTTATCAGTCTTAAAATGTAATTTCGTTGTATTTGCTGAAGTTCGGTTTTGATTGGTCTAGAGTTATGTGACATAGGCAACTGGTGTTTGTAAAATTTCATTTGTCTATAGGTAGGTGACGTCGGCAACAGGTGTTTCTATACAGATTTGGAGTTGCGGTTTCGAAACCCGGGTGGAGGACTGTTACTAAAGTTTTTTTAAATGTTTGTTGGTCCTGGTTGTTTTTTTTTTGTGGAGAAATTGAGTCTCTTTTTCTCTTTATTTTTTTTTCTTCTTTCTAAAGGATATTCAGAGGCTAATATTTTTTAATGAGTATGCTTTCCTTATTTAAACGGAAATGGGTTGAAATGTTTCTGGTGCTTTGATAGAGAGGGAAGATTTGGTATTTGCCTACACACACACACATTTATATCCTATTTCTTTATTACCCACAAGGGGCTACACACAGAGGGGACAAACAAGGACAGATATAGGTATTAAGTCAATTACATCGACCCCAGTGCGTAACTGGTACTTAATTTATCGACCCCGAAAGGATGAAAGGCAAAGTCGACCTCGACGGAATTTGAACTCACAACGTAACGACAGCCGAAATACCTATTTCTTTATTACCCACAAGGGGCTAAACACAGAGGGGACAAACAAGGACAGACATAGGTATTAAGTCGATTACATCGACCCCAGTACGTAACTGTTACTTAATTTATCGACCCCGAAAGGATGAAAGGCAAAGTCGACCTCGGCGGAATTTGAACTCACAACGTAACGGCAGCCGAAATACCGCTAAGCATTTCGCCCGGCGTGCCAACGTTTCTGCCAGCTCGCCGCCGCCACATTTATATCCTGTTTAGTCAAACAGGCGGCTGTGGTCCTATATGTAATTCCTATATCTGGCGTTGGCGATTTTATGAATTATAACCGTATGTTTATGATATTTTTCTTTTCATGAAATCCTACAAATTTTACTAATAGAAGACCATTATTGGAACAATTTCACTCTTCTTATGGAAGCTTGACGGTATCGAAATATTAATGAATTAATGGATTCAGGAATGTTACTATTAGAAACAAAGTCTCTAATTAATATTATATAATATTTTACTATAAAATTGGATTTAATCCTAAATCTGATTTTTTCCCTGTAAATTTGGATTTATTCCCTAATATTTATTATTATATATATATATATAATATATATATAATATATATGTGTGTGTGTGTATATATGGTATACTACATACATAATGCATATTGTATAGCACTCCGTGAAGGTAAGATCAACAAAAATGTACTGCACCTCGTGAGTGATAAATATTGTTTAATAAGTACCATATACATTTTTTATGAGCTTCCATGCAATCTCCAGGCTAAGCAATATAAAAGCTAAACCAGAACGATAAAATAAGAAAAAGTACAAGAAAATGCGAGAAGAAAGTAGGTGTATAAGTTGGGAAGGGGGTTGAATACACTGGAAAACGAAAGGAAAAGAAAACGAAAAAAAGGAGAATTAGAAGTAGAGTTATGTCATCTTGTATCGTAAAGCCATAAGTCTGAATAGATAGGGGCTTAGTCTTTGCAGTAAACCTGGTCAACTCGGAGCGATGGCAGACAGACATAAATATATGTTTATATCTGTCCGTCTTAGAATTCATACCCTTCACTCTATTATTCTATCTCTAATTCGCTCTCTTCTCTCTCTCTCTCTCTCTCTCTCTCTCTCTCTCTTTCACTCTCCCTCTGTATTTATATATTAGAAATTTAATATATACATATGTATTTACATACGTATGATTAATATTCATTTCAATGAATTACTGTAGTCATTCAATGCTGCTGGTTTGAAGGAAAGTTGCATAAAAATAATCTATTACGTTGCTATTTTTATCAAGCTAGCTTGCAGATTTTATTGTATTTGTGATGCTGTTTGGCTGTCTATATATTACGGCTAGACATTTCCGATTCACATGATTCCATTAGCAATTCTATCTCTTTGCTTATATACCTGTTCTGGTCATTGTTTAGTGATAGGTCAGTCGAGGCTGGCTGGCTGGCATATACGATCAGAGACATTCCAACTATGACCTTCCTCTCTTTTATCTTGGTAGTAGCTTGTATGCGTAAATAGCACATACATTGTTAATTTATTTTACGAGGGAAACATTTAGTTTGAAAGCTATACGTCTTATTTAAGAATAGTGCAGGGATCCATATTGAAGCTTCTCCTTGTGTAGTTAAATTTGTATGCATGTATATTAGAACGGCACCCTGATAAAACAACAAGTTGCTTCAATGCTGTATATATTAGTTCGTCTGTATTCCTTTTATTGAACAGTAATAGTTTCGTTTGGTACCACACATTATAAGGACTATCGTGGTATATTTTTAACTAGTCTGCGTATAATTTGTTAAATAATTTATTGTCTATTCTGGTCTCTCATAGGACAGATCTACTCAAAATAATGATTTCCCTTTTATTCTCAATTCGCCCCAGATAAGATCTAATCAAACAAATGCGTAAACGTGGTTGTTTGAACCATTACGATTACATAAATTGTTTAGGCGTTGTGTACACTGGACTGCATGAAATAATGTTCTTGTTACTTTTTAAAGACGTTACATTTGAGAAAAATGTGGCTGCCATTTTTCACTACTATGAAATACTACAAACAGACTCGGTGATGTGTAATGTGATTGCAATAGATGATATTCTACTTAAACAGCGTAGAATTTTAAAATGCTTATTGCTCATACTGTTGTAGTTTTGTTGCTCATGTAATATGCACTATTTTGTAGCTTACACTCTGTCACCAATACACTTCAATAGATCTCAAACGTGTGTCAGCACATTTTCTATTGTATCTGGGTTTTGTTGTCTTTCTACTATACGACAGCATTATCTGCTTTGCTAGACTAGCTAACAGTAAACATTCTCCAAAAAACCTACCACAGCCACCATCACTTCTCCTGTCATTCCTAGTGAGTCTCAACTCTTATAGATACAACATTAAACAATTACCTCAATCTTGCTAGAATACAACAAAGTGGAATTCTCTCTTATATGTTTTACCTGTAGATATTGCTTCCTATTCACTATATTAGTTTCAATATCCTAGGAGGCTCTTTAAATGTCACGTACAGTATTTCGCCGTCTTCAAATACCTTACAAAAACAGAATTTAGCTACATGAAACGTAACTGGAAATTTTTTATGATCTACGTATTTTTTTTATCTTAATTACTTAATATAGCGAAATTTGTCGAAGACACTCAAATCTTATTAACACAAATTAAAAGCAAATCGACTTTTATTATATTACCAATAGCATTAAGATATTCATAAGTAGCAAATGGCTTTTGTAATGTTTTTCAGAGTGCATATCAGAATAAGAAAATAGGATTTATTATTAAACTAATTAAGTTTAGCTGCATAGTTAAGACGTCGGATCGTAACTATGTTCTTTAATGCACAATCTAATCTCGCTGCGACGAAGATTACCCAAATATTTTCGTGAATGGATGTGACAAACGGAAAATAAGCAAAAGACCATATTATGTAAAATGTACGGTGCATATATGCATATGTGTGTGTGTGTGTGTGTGCGCGTGTACGAGCGAGAGTATGTGTGACTGTATGAGTGTATAAAGTACGTAATTATATAGATGACTTCTGAACCCGAGATGTCAATAATAACTGAGCTATTATTGAAAAATAAACATTTGGAAAGTTGCTAATAAGAGTATGAGGGTGCAATATAAACGCCAGAATAACCGAAAAAGAAGACAATTATATTCATCACCTCCTGAGCATTATATAGATTTCATTATAACATTACGCAGGTTTCATTTAATATGTACAATAATTTGTCAATGAATCATTGGTTATTCTATATTACGTAATTTTCTTTTAATAAATGTTCTACCTAATTTCACAAGCATATATATTTATGCGTGAGTAAATGATCTTACAAGCAAGTTACGTGCATTTTACTAAACTTGTTAAATGTCAGCAGGTTTAGTTTACGCGAAAGCTACGCATGTACGACCCATTTAACACATTCAGTAAACGCTCCAAATGTATTGGGTTGTCCGGAAAGTTCGTGCCGATTTATTGTAGCTTACCTTTCGACTTCTTTTACAATATGGTTGAGTCCATAAAATAGTATTTGACTACACCTCCATTTAGAGCACAGTTTAAGCTATCTTTTCGTGGAAGAAGGTTTATGTTCCTATAACCTGTGTTAATTCTGTAACCCTTCCTTTAAAATGGAGGATAAGAAAGTTCATTTTCGGCACTTGATGTTACCCCACCCACCATATTCACCAGATATTGCTCCTTCGGATTTCCACTTATTCAGGTCTCTGCAGAATAGTCTTAATGGTAAAAATTTCAATTCCTTGGATGACGTAAAAAGATACCTTGATGAATTCTTTGCCATGAAACCACCTCAATCCTAGGAAGGGGGCATTTTCAAGTTAAGGGAAAGATGGAGACGCAATGTGCAACAAAATGGTTCATATTTGGTTGATTAAAAATGTAATGGCAAGTATTTATTGACCTTTTTCTTTCCTTTAAAAATCGGCACGAACTCTCCGGACAACCCAATATATAATTAGTTTTATTCTTCATTTTCATGGATAAGTCTCAACTATATTTCTTGGATAGACATGAAGCTACACCAGATACCTTGACCTTCTTAAATTTCAATCAGTAATTTCCAAAAATTCCGGATCTGTTGTACTTAAATCAAGAAATACAAGCATACAGTGTAAATAGACTGATACTGAATAAACAAAACCTCTCAGTTAGTTGGATATAAGAGGTAATAGAGGAATATATGGATGAGAACAATTAATAGCAAAAGATTTAAATGCAAATATATATAGCGTATTAAATGTGTGTTGATGACAGCGAATTATATACATTGACTATATTTGTTAATGAGGAAAACTAGAATATCAATTTTGTCATCAGAATTTATAAGCATAAAAATATTAATTGTGCATTATGAAAGTCAGTCTACAACTGAATGTATTTTCGAATACAAAAACAGACGACACCTGCCAAAAAATTAGGCAGCAGCAAATGTCATGCTTCGTTTAATGTCAATAATTCAACATTCGGTATGTGTGTGCTTGTGTGCATGTATATATATATATATATATATATATATATATATGATAGATCGGTAGCCACTACACACATTTTGTTTCTCTACTGGTTTCTCTCTTTGTTTTTTTCTGTGTCCCTTCCTGTAGAAGAGCGTAATACTGTTTGTTTTCTACACCACCTGTCTTCGTCTTCTGTTTCTTTTCGTGAACTCTCCCTATATATATATACATACATATATATACATACATATATATATATATATATATATATATATATATATATATATATATATATATATATATATATATATATATATATATATATATATTATGTTAAATTAGAGATAAAACCACTATTGGGCAAATCATACAATTTTTTCATGTTGTTTACGTTTTTAGACATCCTGTACCCATATATGCATGTGCATATACATATATATGCAGGTATGCCCATCTATGCATGTTTATATGCATATATATATCTATTATTTACATTATATATATATAGAGAGAGAGATGTACTTTCATAGCAAGTGACCTGATCTGAGATCGTGTGCTGGAACGAAAACAATTATGGAATATATGGAAATTTGTTAGTGAACAGGTTGCGGTCTCAAAGCGACGAAAATATTTTGACAAATTAAATATAGATGTTGAAGTGAATCTAACGGTTTTTGTGTGTTTCTTAAATGGCTTATAAACACCTTTCACGCTGCAATTGTTTTCGTTCTAGCACACGATCTCAGATCAGGTCACTTGCTATGAAGGTACATCTCTGTCTCGCTCTATATATATAATGTAAATAATAGATATATATATATGCATATATACATGCATAGATGGGCATACCTGCATATATATGTATATGCACATGCATATATGGGTACAGGATGTCTAAAAACATAAACAACATGAAAAGCGAGAACGTGAAATACAAAAATATCGAAAGAAATAAATAAAAAAAACAAGGCAGGCAATATAAAAAGCAATCCCTCCATCAGTTGTCCACTGTTTTATCTACTCCGTATTTCGAGCAAATATATATATATATATATATATATATATATATATTATATATATATATATACACACACATACGTATGTATGTATATCTATATATATATGTTTGTGCATATATATGTACATGTGCTCCCGCATGGCTGCAATCAAATGACTGAGACAAGTAAAACAGTAAAAGAACAAAAGAATACTTGTGTGTATAGATATGTGCATATATATATATATTTACACTTATATATATACATATCCATTTTTCCTTCTCCCCTCTATCATTTACTTTTCTTTGTCTCTTGTCATCCTACTTCAAAGGTTTGTGTTACTCACAATAAAGTGTGTACTTGTGTATATATGCAAATACATTTGGCATATCATACATATTCATGACTGTTCACTCTGTCATAACCTCTCTTGAGTGTTTGTTAAAGTGTGTATCACAAACGCACATAGACTCACATACAATCATACATATACATACACACAAATGCATCCACTCCCAAGCACATGTACACACACACACACACACACACACACAAATACATGCACATCCAAACACACGCACCCCACACACACAAATGCACACACTTCCCCCCCCCACACATATGCATAAACTAAAGCATGATCCACAGGAGTTTGAACAACTTGAACTTTCTAATTAGCACTTACAACAATTTCAAGAGAGAAAAATCCGCAAACTGAACTTAAAATGTAATTACATTCATTCGGAAATTTTGCATCCACTCGCGAGACGTAGCTTCGTTACTTTTGTAGATGTTATTCAACCCCTGAGTAGATACTTATCATAAGTAATTAACACCACAATTATTCCATCTTTGAAATTTGACATAGTGTATCCGCGACTGCATCAGTCAAAAATCGTTTTTTTCTTTGATAACAAGAAAATATGATTTGGGTGAATTTTAACTACTATAACCGAAGGAGTGTTATTTAGCTGCTATTTCAACTGACCACATTGAAGCCGCTCCTTTGTTGTGCTACCGAAAATCTATTTCTCCGTGGAGTTGAATGTGCTTCAAGTGTTGATCACCATACCTTTAAGGTTACAATTAAGACGAACCATTTCACCTGTTTTTCAATTCAATTTCACTTTCATTTCACACATTCTGAACATCTTACCTGTCACCATCATAAATTTTCCAAGTTGGTTTTCTTAATTAGCAGCAATTTGGATATGTCCACACATTCATGTTAATTAGCAACAGGCATCTGTTGATTGTCAGTGCTTTCTTTGCAATTTCAAGCTGTTATCTTCAAACAAGATCTGCTCATAGCTACTTAATGCAATTGCGTAATACTTCAAATTCTCTGGATGATTCGAAACAAGGTTCTAACTGCGTTTTATTAATAATTTCTTTACATTCATATTGATATTCAGTCGAGGCTTACGATTTCTTTCAATTCCAGTTTATTTTGTATTCTAACTTATCCTTATATAAACCCCACCATATATATATATATATATATATATAGAGAGAGAGAGAGAGAGAGAGAGATAGATAGATAGATACATACATACATACATACATACATACATATATATATATAGATACATGCATATATATATATATATATACATATATACACATATATATAGACATGTGTATATATATATATATATACACATATACATATATATATACACACATATATATATACAAATATTCATATATATATATATATATATGTATATACATACATATATAATATACATATATGTCTGTATACACACACACACACACACACACACATATATATATGTGTGTGTATATTAAATATCAAAGTCCAGTTCAATAGATGTATGGTTCGCTTTGATGGCCAGTTCACTGAAGCGTGTTTATCGTACCAAGATTGTTGCTTTGCCTACAGTAGGAAATAGCAACAAATTTTGAAATAGGATGAAGGAGTGTAAATCACAAGATACTCGTAGCGATCAATAATCTCCAGAGAATATAGCTTTCAAGATTCATTGCCGAAATTTTTCACCAAAGATAACAGCAGCATCCCAGATTCCATGTCAATAACGGCTGATGGATTAATTTTTCTAAGTGTCCGTTTCTTTCGGAATTCACACGCAAACACATAGATATTTATACAGATACAAACATATGCATATTCATACACACACACACAAACACACTCTCGCAATACACATGTGCATATATGTAGTTTTATGAATGACTAAACGGAGACAAACTCTTGCAACGTTTAGAGTACAAGCGAAAAATACACATGACCAAATACATCCCTCGACACACATGCACACGCTCCCCCACGCACATGCTCCTCCACCCGCACACACACACACAAATGCTCACATAAGGTTATTCCTTCCCGTTCAAAGTGTTTCAGAATATTCAGTTGGCCAAGTGATATAAATAATTATATTCAATTTAGTACTAAGTAATTTTTCTTCTGCTCATTAATACTATTCTAATATATATATATATATATATATTATATATATATATATATATATATTATATATATGACCTCGTGAGTACCGCCAGCGATTTCTTTTCGTCTGTCTTCCCTTCTCGGGATCTTTCCTTCTCCTATGTTTCCGACGAAGAGCTCCGCTCGAAACGTTAAATCCTCCTCTTCCCTTCTTTCCTGAGCGTCCAATAATACTTTATTTGTTCCACGTCCTCGTGTTGCTGTTTTTTTTTGTGTTTTCTTGTTTGGATTAACTATATGTATATATATATACTAATCATTAATACTAATCTAAGCCGATATATATATATGTGTGTACATACATGTATATATACATATATATAACGTATGTATATATATATATACATGTATATGTATGCATACAATAACTGTATATATTATATATCATAATGATATTTATTCCCCGATTTTGAAGCGACACTTTTTAAATACAAACAAATGACCGAAAAATGATGAGCTAACCACAGGCTGAATCAAACCCACAAATCGATGATTTCATGGCTCCTTGCGATTCGGATTAGCCAAACGCTCATCCATGAATTTCAGTCAAATTTAGCTAATACTAGCAGTATCGCCCGGCGTTGCTCAGGTTTGTAAGGGAAATAACTATAAAGCATTTTTAGCCAAAAAAGTTATAGCCAAAAAATAGCAAAAAGATGGAAAAAAATGATGGTAAGTTTTTTCTTTAGTTAAAAAAGGTGGAGTTGCGTCCCCTAGACAGTTTGCGGTTTGTGTTTCTGATTCTCGACCCCATGTCGAATTTATCGATTTTTTTCAGAACTGGGGGAACTTTTCAAAATTTTCGCTGCGTTAGTTTTGAATTATGACATTGGGCTATGTGTGTGTCAAGTTTCATCAGAATCGGTTGAAAGCCGTGGTCAGGGTGAGGGTACAAGAAAACAGACACACAGAAACACGCACAGACAAACTGCCGTTTATATAGAGAGAGATATACTTAAACTGTCTTACTACTACATAAATAATATTTTTATAAACAAACCCGAAAGGCTTTGTGAGTTACGGAAAAAAAGCTACTATATAAGGCTCATCATTTTTCAGTCATTTGTTTATATTTATAAACTGTCGCTTCAAATCGGATAATAAATATTATTACGATATATATTATACACAGCTATTGTACAGTTATTATACTATGAGCTTTCCACAGAAGCTTTCTCTCCGTAACTCGCAAAGCCTTTCGGATTTGTTTATAAAAATATTATTTATGTATGCATACATATATATATACATGCATAGATACATACATATATGGGAACCTATACGCCGATGAAACTGGGAAACTGGCCCTTATATGCCAGGCGTGGCTCGAGAAAGAGCAACAACATATTTATGTACACACACATACACAGACTTATATTTCAAGCTTTTCGACAACCCAAATGCTGCAATGTTTTTCATATATACATACGCTTTTTGGTGTTGATAGATAGATGTATTAGATAGTATACTATGTATACACATTCGAAGATATATATTTATATATATGTGTGTGTGTCTGTGTATACATTATACAAACACAAGCACACATATATTGGTGTGTGTTTATGTTCCTTTATGAATATATGCATTTAAGTAACACAATTGAGATCTTGACAGAATTCAACTTCCCTGCATTCGCGACTAATAAAAATTTTATTGATCCTGCCTGGATAAAATGCGAAAATAATCAACATGAAACTTGGAAATTTAAACAAAGTAGAATATACCGAAACACCAGAAATCAAAGCACTATATTGATGTTTATACATATAAATAAATGACTTATACAAACATTTGTGTTCGCGGCATCACTATATTCGATTTCTCCTTTAGAATTTGCATAAGGTATTTTAGCAATTATTGTTTTATATACATATGTATAAGTGATATATTATTCGTACCTGGCACTTCTGCTAGTTTTCTCTGTATTTCTATCGCTATCCGCCATATTAATTTGCCTACTTCTCTTCCAGTAGAAAAACTCTGACTCCGACTCGTATTTCCACTTCTCTGTCACACCAAACCCTAATTCTGTTACACCATTCTTTTAGTACTTCCCCAAGTCTACAGCATTGTTTCGAATTTCGAAACTTAATGAGTAAAAATACATTTCTTCCTGTGTTGAAAGAAAGCTCAATTAGATGTGGACCCTGCACTACAACGGACCTAAGCCATCGAGCACATCACCATTCTCCTGGCCTTTTTACTCACATCTACGGGCCAGTTTCCACTTATCCTCACTTTGCACTGGTCTCTCCTCCCTCTAAAAATACACAAAACTATAACTTCCTAATTAAAGCTTACATCCGATTTTTCCGACACCGCGGCTTTTCGCCCTCAAGGAAGATAAGAACTTCAACAAGCTCCAAGTGAGATATTTCGTCCGGCCCAGCCATACGCTAAGAGATATTTTTAGATGCGTTCGCCAAAGATGCAGCCTTTGTGTATTAAGAACAATACAACCATCACCAGTCCTATGTTACAGTATCAGGTTATCCATAATTTCTGTTGCACACTTTCTAATGTCATATTGTGTTATCTCCAAACTTTGCACTTTACACTGGGAAAAAGCCGTTACCTTGCTTATTTCTTATGTAAGCGTAAACAAAACTAAATTGAATGTTAAGCCAAATTATAGCAACCCACTTGTATATAAAGGCCGTTCCATTAACCATTTGCCAGTGTGTGTGTGTGTGTTTTCTTTGTACACAATAGATCTGCACATTCAAAAAGATGGAACAACGTTTCATGTTCAAGGTTGGAACAACATCACTGGCGGATTTCGATCAATGCTTTTTTCCCTTCTTTCTTCCATTTCCTGTTAGTTAAGTAATCCTTTTCTTATCCTGTATCTCCCTTACACTCACCCTATTATCTTCTGCTTCTCTATTCCCTTTCTGTACCCATCACTCTGCTCGTTTTCCTTCCTACTATTTCATGTCTAAGTATGCAAGTTCATGTTGTTTTCTGTTCCCCATCAGATACCGCCATTTCCTTAGACATAAAAGATGTAAAACTCTGCTGGTTTCCCTTTCCTACCTCTTATAATTTCAAACCAGAAGAAAGACATTATAAACAACGTTAGATGCTCCATACTCCGCAGCAACGAAACTATTGTGATCAATAAAGACAATATATTCCAGTACAAGACACTTCAATAGGGACTCATACATGTTAGGGAGTAGTGAGTCACAATTCCTCCCATCTATTGTAATACATTTTCAACGAGCTTCAAGCTACAAAAATGGAAGTATTTCATTATTGCACATGTGTGATGTGAACACAGACGTGGTGAATCATGAGGGAATCTGTGAACCGAAAAGCTTCAGCAATTAGTAATCGATGAAGATTATAACTATCTTGGCAGCTCTTCGACACGGTCGTGCCGAAGATAACACAGAAACGTTGGAAACTGCCACTGTTCCCTACTATACTACATACACGAATTCGTATATGTGTGTGTGTAAAGTATATGTGTTTGTGATACGAAAAGTGATGTATATACACATACAAAAGAATGGGCATTTATGTGTACGTATTTGTATGTGCATGGATGTGTGTTACTATCGTTGGAGAATATCTAAATAGGGATTGGAAACGCACAATATTTTAAATAGTGTATAGATAATTTGAAGACTGTGCGGTTCACAGTTCATGATTTCATATCTCATCGTAGTCAATATCGTATCACTCTACTTTACGATCCAATCAACTGGAAATTATTCAGTGATACGTAAGGCTGCCTAACTCTGATATCTATTCAAGTGTTAGTGATCGATATATCTCTAGTTGTTATACATTAATATATTGAAAACTAAGTAATTATAATCTTACAATTTTCTGTTGGGAGTATATTAATGTAAGAAATATTGATCACGTTTGCAAGCTAAGGAATAGAATTCGATATCATTCGCACAACTGTTCCATTGTCTTCAGGTTTACTATTTATTAGCATATCATACGTCATCTATTTCATAATTTTAAAGAATTTAAATCACTTCAAGTATTGAGTTGGAAGAATCATTAGAGCATAGAATAGAATGCTTCACGGGGTTGCTTTCGTGTCTTGCATTGTTCAACTCCCTCCGAGTTTGAATATATTTCAGATTTTCGTCATGAAGTTTAAAAATCAATATAAGATATCAATCCACTTTCAGAACTGTAAGAATGTCGGACAAGACATTGTGCTATGTTTGATACGGTTCATTGCATTCTGAAACCAAATCCAGAGGATAGTTGTGGGGGTACACTTAATTTGTGCACCGTGTAACACCATCGCACTCTGACCGTGCACCTTTCATGTTTTTAAGTGATTCTAGTCAGATGCAAACATTAGAGCCGGTGCTTTACTTTGAAAACATCTTCCTTCTACTTCATCCGTCTTGAGCGTGCTAGAAATGGTCTTGGGAAATTCTTACTAATACACACGCGCGCGCGCACACAGACACAGACATAGACACACACAAACACATGTATTGTCGTAAACATACAATTGAATTCAGAACATATGAACCAAAGTAAGAATGAACTGATAAAATTGAATTTAAAGAATACAAACTTATATCTTATGTATATCAGCTTAGAACTAAATCCACATCGCCTTGTAGCAAAGCTATTCATATAACTTTAACTAAAGTTGCTTTGGTAACATCTTGTTCAGTAATGAATCAAATATGATAGAGATTTTATCAGATTTATTGTCGTTAAATTAGTGTTTGCTTAACCAATATATTGTTAATTTCAAGAGTTATTTCGATTGCAAGTCAGCTTAAAATGAAACATGATGGTCTTATTTACAATGTTGTACAAGTACGCTGCTATTTAAACGAAGCATGACCAGACTTGTATTCACAAAACAGGAAAAGTCTTATATATAAACATTGAAAAGAACGGTAAACGGATTTCTAAAGTTCTGTCAGAATAGATATAGTTCCTTGGTTTTATATTTTCTTCTGTTTGAAATACAATTATGCTCAATAACTGTTGCTTCATCCGAAAGCTATAATATCGTCATAGCGATAAATAACTCTAGATATGAAATTATCAGGAACTGGTTTTATATACATATGAGTTTTAGTAGTTGGTTTGAATTTATGAGTAGTATAATTGGTGTTATATAGATATATGTTCTAATTTTGGGCTTGAATTTATGAGTAGTAGCAATAAAAATATCTTGTAAATTATAAATCGGACGTCGTGTTCCGAATTGTGTTTCTCAAAAGGGTCACGCCATATAGGAGATATTTTAGATGATATTTCTATAGATAAGCTACTAAAGTGCCAATCACAATATTCTTTTCTTTCTAAGTACCATCAAAATGTTAACACGTTCTTCAAACAATCTGAGGCTAATTGAATAATTACCATTAATATAAGAGAAGTTGATTTGATTTGCTATAAGTTTAACCCTGTATTGTGTGACATGATGCTAATGCAAAATCGTATTCAACTCATTAAACTTAGTGGATAAACTCTAAGTCGAAGTACTGAGAAGGTTGATACTGACTAAACCTTCACACCGAAACATAATGTTTAATTATAAAGCAAAGAATCGATAAATAAACATAAGAAGCGAAATGGTAGAGCGTAAGGAACAGAAGGGAAGATAGAGCTGATATTCGCTTAATCCTTTAACGCACTAATTTCAAAGCATGTCAGGATCAATATATTTCCCTTTCCGTCTTCAATAATATGAGGCGTAGTCCAGCGGCATGGCCTTTTATACGACTCCAACAGTGTCGAGAGTCATGGGTCAGTGCCTAGGTTAGAAACCAGTATAATTATTTGTAATGCATGCGTGTTGCAATACGTTGAAGGTCAGGCATTTACCCTTTGTGTCCTATTCGTCTGTTAGTGAAAACGCTTTTCCTTCCTAAATTTTAAAATCGTTTGAATCAGTTTCACAACATATAAACACTTGCGAATTCTGCAAATGTAAGAATCATAAATGTTTAAAATAAAGTAGAGAATATTTAAAGAGCAGTGTGCCAACTAAATACGTTACATCTTTACATAAGAATTTTAATATTATCTTCTATACGTTGTGATCAATAGAAGAACTGTTAATAATATTGTGATAGATTGTATGTACTGCTTCTCAGTTTTGGAAAGAAGATTAAATCAGAAATCCGTGTAAAATATTGTTGAAGATAACACTATAGGATTAAAAAAATAAGCAAAAAGCATTCATTGCGATCTGAATTAAATCAGTTTTGGTTTTCAATTTATAGCCTGTCGGGAACGATTGCATAATTCCAGGAATGCTGCATTGTCGTAATATTGAGATATAAAATCTACGTCTTGTGTAGTGAATAACCTAAATATTATTGTTTATGCTGAGACATTGGTGAAGAGAGTAATTACTCCGATCATTTCTAATATACATTGGTGATTAAGAGTAACTACACACAAACACTTACATTTTATATCTGTTATTTTGATTATACTCTGACAAAAAAGCTCATAATATCTTCTTTAACTTTCGTACTTTCTGTACGTCTCCTACATTGCTTCTAATCGAAATGAATGAAAAGCTTTAAGTATGAACACAACTGTCAGACTTTATATGAACAGCCGTTTAATGTTTCTTTCGAATATCAGTAATATTTTAAAGTCTATTGAATCGATTCTTTTTTGTTTTCTATAAAATAACCTTCTTTTCAATGAAAGAAATGCTATGGGATTCCAAGAAAGTTATGGGATTCCCCGCTAGTTAATTTGTTTTAATAAACTTTTCAACTTTTTCTGAGAATGTTAGAAAATTACATTTAAAAGTCTCTGGGCACGTATATTCCTTCTTGGGCATCTGTAAGATGTATTCATGATACAAAATAAATTCTGATGTTCAGGTATACAACATCGTTTGTTACTTTGCACCTAGCAAAGTGTGAGAGCAATTTTGAAGTTTTGTTGATATCAGAAAAAATATCGTAATTAAAAACATGACTAATCAACCTATCAGACATAACGTGCCTTCTTAATCTCTTTTACACCTCACCTCTTTCTTTTGCTCAGTAGTATTTTCCTTTTGACACTTTT
>NC_043005.1:9343972-9378972 GCF_006345805.1 Octopus sinensis | reverse complement strand
TAACAGTGATAAATGGTTTAGAAAGCAGATGTAATAAGAGACGGCGGTATGTCAGCGAAAATTCGACTCATACCGATACACACTCACACACATACGCACACACATTCACTCATATACGTTAATACATTTTTATCAGCACAGATACTCATATAGATTCAAGCATACACATTTGAGAAAGACCTTATAATTTCAGATATTTATATACAGAGTGCATATGTGTTTTCACAAACACAATTATACACACAAGTACTGCCTTAGAAGTAAACATTCAGCTAGGAACTTTGAGTTGGTTATCGATTAACGAATTAAATTAAAAGATGTTGTCATTGATTGAGGTTTTAGGAAGTGATATATATATATATTGTTGTGTGGACGCCCCCAGACGATGAAGTAGGCTAGCTCAATACGTAGATATAGAGGGAGAAGTCTAGACGTCGTCAGGGTAGTGGTGAGAGTAGGAGTCGAGTAGAGGTCGTCCGAACGTGCGACATAACATATATTTACTCTTACATTAGTGTAGTTCGTGAGATAAATGTGTATATAACAATGATGAAGAATAAATAGTAAATGTATCATTTTTATTGAGTTTGTGTATGCTGTAATGTTATTTAACAGTTATTTGAAAAGTTTCATATTTATAGCGTAGAGTCGTATGCTTCTGATTGTGATTGTAGTATCACAGTTTGGGTTTCCTGAAAGAGGATACTCAATCATTATTGAATAATCTATGCTTACAAAGGAAAAATTAGGTTAAGCAAGCCTTTGTTATCTAATAAAATATGCAGCGCTTGAGCTGGGTATAGTCACGATGCTAGTTTTCAAATTAAGTAGAGATTTTCGGTGTAGTTTATTATATACGAAGATTTAAAATTGGTTTTAAATGCTGGCTCATAGCGAGCAAAATTGGGGAAGAGTTAAGTCGATTACACAGAATCCAGAGCTCAACTGGCACTTAATTAATATTAAAAATATAATCAGCTGTTGATATGTAACTCTTTTTATTCCTAAATCTAAGTTACGTTATTTAAAGGACTTCCATTTAGATCATATATAATAACGGGTATTTGTTTTCTATTGACCACTTAGTGTAATAAACAGCTACCTTTAAGAGAACATGCTGAAATCGTTCCACGTGCTAAAACTTAGGAAATTATTTCGTAAAGTTGACTGCTTTTCATATATGTGTGAATTTTGAGGTTACAACTTGTTTCTGCGTTATTAAAAAGAGGGTTGTCATTATTGTTTTCTGTTTTCACGCCATTCAGTCTTAAAGTTTTCTTATTAGATTTTGTAATTATGTTATATACATGTATAGGATTTGAATTCTTGTGTATTAGTTTGTTTGTTTTATCTTTTGTTACGAACATTAAATTATTTTTATATGTTATTACATTATTGCATGGAATTATTATTTTCAATATTGTGTTAATTTATTGTTGTCTTTAATTTGATGACAATAATGATATTTCTTAGAGTCAGTGTTATGGAAGCCTGCTTTCGCTAGTTATAATCTCGCCTATTTTGGATCGGACAGGATTACTAGCAAGATTTGAGCTATCCTTGTTATACTTATTCGTTTTACAGGCATAACATAGCATCAGAGAATCACAGCATCATGGTATGGAACAGACCATTACATCGGTGGTCATAATGTGCTTCCAGTTCTGTATTTATTGAGCTATTCTTTTCCATCTTTCCCCAAATTGCCTCACTAAATCCTCTTCTCATCTTCGGTCTACACGGGTTCAAATGTTGGCTGTAAAGCTTGCGACATGTCCAGCCAGTATAACTTTCGGTTTCCGTATTCTGTAATGTCATAGATGTTTATGCCATCTGACCAGTCCATGTCCTTGATGACTATTTCTGGACATAGTATAAAGAGCTTTGAGAACTTTACTGGTGGTAACAGAAGAGCTACAGCTGTTGTACATCCAGAGTTCGCATGTCTGAGTGGTTTAGTGTATTGCACCTCGACACCTTACATTTCCAGAGATGTCAACACTGGAGCAATATATTTCAATCCCCTTTATTACCCTTCTTATACAGCAGGATGGTATTTGACTCTTTCCATACTGAGAGTATTTTACATTCTTTCAAATAGTGATTAAATCGTAGGAAGAGGATTTACCAAAGCTATTCACCTGTGTATCTTACCATGTCTGTTGTAATACCTATTTCTTTACCACCTACAAGGGGATAAACACAGAAGGGACAAACAAGGACAGACAAACGGATTAAGTCGATTATATCAACCCCAGTGCGTAATTGGTACTTAATTTATCGACCCCGAAAGGATGAAAGACGAAGTCGACCTCGGCGGAATTTGAACTCAGAACGTAACGGCAGACGAAATACGGCTACGCATTTCACCCGGCGTGCTAACGTTTCTGCCAGCTCGCCGCCATGTCTGTTGAAATACCATCTATCTTTCCCATGAGCTTTGTCTGTTTTCATTAGTCTGAGGGCATTTTCTATTTCACTAATTAGATTAGGTTGCACTTCTTGCATATATGTGGCGGTAAGAGATTGAGGTTCTCTGATGAAATGAAAAGGTTAGTGTAGAAGGATTTGGATATCCCCCCCCACTTTGTCTATCCCTGTGTGCCCATCCTTCTTCTTAAACGCTGTCACCCACGACCTATAGAGCGCCAGCCCTCGCTTGCATCTTTTTAAACTTTACTTTTCCTCTGCAGCTACATCAATTTCTTCAGTGTATAACTCTCGAAGACATTTCTTAAATTTCGTCTGATCGCTTTGCAGAGATCGGAGTCCTGGAGGTAAGCTTTCCTCTTCCTCTTCATAATTTTCTGCTTCTTTGACATTTTCTTCATCTCATAAGAACTTCTGCCATCAGGATCCTGCTGGTGTTCAGATTTTGCTTTCCATATACAGCTTTTCATTTTCGGGATCAGCAAATTGTATTCCACATCAAGCTCTTCAAGTTGACTCCAAATTTCCTACTTCATAGCTTCCTGCCACTGTTTCACATCAAAGACCTAGACTCGTTGATTTTTCATTGAGATGTGCAGAGCTTTTTTCTCTCTGATATCATTGATCCCTAACTTCGCTGGCAGCTAGCACTGATCACTGCTTATGTTGAATGGCACTACCACTTAGACGAACTGCAGTATGCACCGTTCATCGATCAGGATGTAGTTAACTCCATTTTTACAGGCATATATTATTCAATAATATCAGCAATCCTCTCTAATGTATTAATAAAAACTATAGGTGTATTAGTCTTCAGCTTTTAGCATAGTCAAATGCTGGTTTTATTGTTTCCTTTTTCTTTTTGTTATATTCGTGTATGATAATTATTACTAAAAGAGGTTTAATATAATTGTCCATTTTGGGTCTATCGGAGTAGGTGTGGCTTAGAGTAGTCACTTCTAAATATGTCTGAGCAGATTAGGTTCTTCTTTATTGTATGTTTTCAATTAAGCTTTTTAACATTTGTATAATATGTTTATGTGTGTCTTCAATCTCTAGAGGTTTATATGCATAGATACTCACATACGGATAAATACAGGCACACACGCACAACGCACATACACTCACACACGCAAACACACACACACACACACACACACACACACACACACACACACACACACACACACACCGTGGTTTTAGTCATGCCTGTATGTTTACCTATGTATGTGAGATTTTAGTATTGTACCGAAAGCTGTTATTTTCGGTGAAGACACGTACTAGTATACTTACGTTGTTTGAATATCCATGTGTATTTTCGCCATATTCTGTTATAACATACCCTGCTTTCACGTTAAAAAAAGTAACTAGATATAACGAATAAGAAGATTGGAATTAACATACGGTGTTTTAAAGAATTTAGAAGAAGCGAAATTAATTCCTTTGTGTCTGTGGATGTATGGATGTAAGTAATAAACTTTCGAAACTTTATAGAATTCTTTGTGCATCTGCGAGTATATTGACTCAGTACTGATATACAGAATTTCATGCATAGAAAACAGACAAAATCGTACATGTAACACACAACTGCATATAAGAGCCTAACATATAGAGAAGGTTTATACACAGACATTCCTGTACGCAAAATGTCATAACAACATAAACAACTGGTAAAATTATATAGAAATTTATGCAGTGTTTATTAGTGCAAAATTATAAGTAATTTCGAGCTATGCTTTATTCTCAGAAGAAATTATGAGCCAATGTCAAACACCGATAAATTGTTTCATTTTTACACAGGTTCAAAACAATGCTTCCAAACTCTTTCTTGAGTAATATGAGATTGGCAATCACCGATGCATATTTCATACGTTTACTTAAGTATCATTTTACTTGTTTCAGTCATTTGACTGCGGCCATACTAGAGCACCGCTTTTAGTCGAACAAATCGAGCCCAGGACTTATTCTTTGTAAGCCAATTACATATTCTAACGGTTTTATTAGCCGAACCGCTACGTAACACACCAGCATTCGTTGTCAAGGTATGGTGGTGGGGACAAACATAGACGTACACACAAGTATATATGTATATATGTATATATATATAATATATATATATATATATATATATATATTATATATATATATTAAATATGTAACCGCGTGTGCATCGTTGGCGATTTTCTTTCTCCGTCTTCCCTTCTTTGACCTTTTCTATATTTCTGATGAAGAGCTCCGCTCGAAGCGTAAACCCTCTTCTTTTCTTTCCTTTCCTGAGCGTCCAATAACACTGCACTTATTCCACGTCTTCGCGTTGTTGTTTGTTCTTGCTTGTTCATGTTTGGATTGACTATATATATATAACAATAATATATATATATATATTATATATATATATATATAATATATATATATTATATATATATTATTATATATATATAACATATATAATATATATATATATATATATATATATATATATATATATATATATATATATATATATATATATATACATATACATAAATAGATGAATGTATTTTCCTTCTTACTTAACATAACACGGAAAAATAGATAAATAGTTATCTGGGTAGCAAAACATCACACAAGTAAAGAGCTTGTAACTCCTTGTTTTTAAAGGTACAAAGGTAGAAACTTCGGCTTTACATTTTCTATTAAAATGTCTTATTGACGAGTTTCATTTTGTTCACTTCCCTGAAGAGAAGTTTACACTGTTTTACACCATTTATTCCTTTGGAATAATATCAGTGAAATCTTCGAAACATGTGTAAGAAGTAAAACTAATAATAGTGATGGTGATGGTAATGGTGATAAAAATAATAATAGTAATAATAATGATAAGACAAGAACCAATAATCTGAGCATATGTAATACTCATAATACGGGAATTCATAAACATAATAATAATATTAATATAAAAAAAACCTAAGCAAAATTCTAAATACAATGCAAGTGAAAATATACAAAATCCCTTAGATAATACACCACAAGATAACAATAGTAGTAATAATAATAATAATAATAATAATAATATTAATAATAATAATAATAAAGGCAGTGGCTCTCATGGCTTCTGATCTTAACTGATTGGAAGTGTTATCATGTATATTGTTTTGTCTTGGTATAAAAGATGGGCTACAGCAAATATTCTGCTCAATACCACAGATTTGCTTGTCAGTTGTTTGACCTTAACCAGTTGACCATGTCCCTTAGTGGCTGACGATAAGTGCGTCTCTGATCACGAGCAGAAATAGTGGGGGAGCATCATAGCCATGTGTTGAGAGGGATTCTTTGGGGTTTGAATAGTTCACCTCTGGAAACATGGGTGGTTCTTTCAACATCCTTAAAAACCTTATTCAGGACCTTTTGAGCGGGATGGGCTATTCGACCAGAAGAAAGTTTCAAAGTGGGCTCCACCTGCAAGGTCATGCACTGTTTATCTTGAATATGAGATCACCATGTCGCGCACATATGGTTGTGATGCATGTGTCTAGTGTACCCTTATCAGACGGTAGTCATGAGGGTGTATTGGCTTCGTATATTTTATCCCAGTGTCACTTTGATGGCATGAACTGCTCTCTCACTCAATAATAAATAATAATAATAATAATAATAATAATAATAATAATAATAATATAATAATAATAATAATAATAATAATAATAATAATGATAATAATAATAATTTAAAAGCAATGAATAAATCTAATTCTACAACAAATAATAATACAATTAATTCAACAATAATAACACACACTGAAAAATAACTATAACAATAGTAGATACAACATAGCTGAACATAAATACTATAATAAATATAAGAATTGCTCATGTAAAAATAAAAGAAATATGTCCTTTAAAATGCAATTGTAGAAGGTTTAATGTAATATACAAATGAAGAGTTACAACAGTTAATAATTCACAAAGTAAGGTATACATAGGTAGTTTCGTTAATTTTAAGCAAAGATTTTTAGCGCATATACACTCATTTATGCCAAATACAGCCACCAGTACGACTTCATTAGCTACATATATACATAAACTAAAGAAAAACAATATCTTTATATATAAAAGTGAGGTTGTCTGCTGTCTGTCTCCTACGATCTAGATTCCCAACTACTCCCACATTTTGCGGTGCAGTTTAACCAAAACCGGGTATCTTATAGTCGTGATTCATATCGAGCCCTTCTGGGTATTAGCATGCGTCTACGATGAGCCTAAGATTTAAAAACAAAAATTACCATAATTTTTCCGCATTTTTAATGCATTTTCGCTCGGTTTATATAAGGGAAGTAACTCTCTAAGAATTTACTATTAAATCTCAGAACGTAAACAGCTACAGTAACACCCCCCCCCCTTTGTGGTTAGCCATATTGAGATGGCTATTATACTTTACATCTCTAAAAATACTTATATAGTTATTTCCCTTACAAACCCGAGCAACGCCGGGCGATACTGCTAGTATATACATAAACTAAAGAAAAACAATATTAACTATAAATTGGAATGGTCTATAATAGATTCAGCCAAACCATACACGCATAAATCTAATAGTTGCCGTCTCTGTATGAAAGAATCACTGTATATATTATTATATAAACATAAGAATGTAATAAATTGTCAAACAGAAGCACTTTTAACATGTAAGCATAGGTTTTATAAAAACTTAAAATATTATAGGAAATCTTATAAAGATTTGGATTAGTAAATATATAAAGATATTCATTATTTTTTTTTAGGGTGATACAAATAGATAGATAAACTGAATAGAATTATTTGACAATAAGTAAATTAATAAGATATAGATTATAAATTAGACATTAAATAAAGATTGAACAGACATTCCTCGCATTAGAACCCGGGTCCATCTAATCTATAACAAATGAACAGTTATAATTGAAATAAATTTAAAAATCTAAACTATTAATCGGTATCTCTTCCAATTATGCCTTAAAGCCTTGAAACTTTACTCCCTCCAGCGTCGCCGTGAGCGGTACATCATTTGTACGATGTGGAAATGTACCGCAAACTTTGCCCAAACGACCTAACATTAGCTTCAAGGTTCATCCAAGACTGCGACCACGGGCTACGTCCCCTGCCCAATTCAGATCACACATATATGTACACTGCAACATAATTTCTTTCCTCAACAGGCCCTGCCCTATTTAACATTGTCCCGAGGGAGATCAAGGAGGAAAAGGATCCCATCAACTTTAAACGGAGGTCTGATGATTCCTTCAAAGAATACCAGATAAGCCACCCATAATTGGATACAACTCACCCAACAAGAACTCACTACTTTGAAACAAACTTGACTTAAACAGGATTCGAATAATCCTATCAGTGGTGCTATTAAGTTAGACATGGCCTGGACCAATCTTTGGGCGAAACATATCTAAGTTATCTAAGTTATAAAAATAAAAATATAAAAGAAATACTGTGACCAGCTTATAGTTTTACAATTTCATAGCTTCAAATATATATTTCTTTACACATAGCTTCAAATATAATGGTTACATCTACAATTCACTCGCATCCGTTGCCAAATATATATGCATATATATACAACCCCACCTCCACACACACACACGCACCGTAAAAGTTCATACATACGCACAAGCACAACAAAAAACAGGATTGGATCTTTTCGGTTTGAACGGAAGTTTTTTCTAGCTGTGTCATACGGAATTTTCACCCATAATTAGGGCCCTAGAATCGATCTATAGCATTTCAATCCCCTTTAAGGTTAGGGTTAGTTAGGGTTAGGGGTGGGCGAAGGGTATCTTTTTTTCTTCACAAATGAAAATAAACCCAATCTGTTACTTAAACGAGGGACATATTCATACGGCACAGAATGATTTTTAACTCAATAGACGTCACTGAACCTTTACGGTGCGCGCGTGTGTGTGTGGGTTTGTATATATATGCATATATATTTGGCAAAGGACGCGAGTGAGGATGTGTACGGTTTTCAAGTGAAGGTTGATGAATGTATGCGTAAGTATGAACAGACGCGCTTACGCAAATACTATGAACTTTTTACCCCATACCTTACTTAGTAGTCATTCGAATAGCCCTTTTGTCTTAATAACAGTCAATAACACAGTAATTTCTCTTTGTATAACGCTCATTTTTCATAGCGTTTTTCCGATGGTCAGATAACTGAAGAGATGTTGATGTGGATTTCCACCTCGGCATCCGAAACTCGGAGTTTTATCTTGGCTGCCGAATAATTGTCACATATTACATTTACAGTCATATATATATATATATATATATGTATTCATTATATCTGCATCTAGTAATCTATCTGTCTATCTCTCTATCTTTCTATCAACTTCTCTTTCTTTCTCTCTCTCTCCCTCTGTGTGTGTATATATATATATATATATATATATATATATATATATATATATATATATATATATTATATATATATATATATATAATATATATATATATTATATATATATAATATATATATATATAATATATATATATATCTATATATAATATATAACATAGATATTCCACTTAAGTTTGGCCTAACGGATAAGGCTTTTTGCTTCCGGAGCCGAATTTTTTCGGTTCAAGTTCCATCAGTGTCGATAGAGCTTTATTTTCTAATGCGGTGCTCTAGCATGGCCGCAGTCAAATGACCGAAACAAGACGCAGTGTAAAAGATTATATATGTGTGTCACAGAACGATAAAGGTATTCAAGGAATATTTGGAAAAATATAGAGAAGTATGGAGGAAATATATTAAACTTTAAGTGTCTAATCATTAACGTATTAATAAAATAAATAAATATAGTTAAATTAGGTTTTTTACAGTTTTCATATATGAAAAATTTATAAATTTTCAAGTTCTTCATTGGGGTGGGGGTGAGTAATGATATGTATTTTTTATGATTACGAGAGTTTCGTTGATTATTATTTATAGTTTTTTTTTTTATAAATGTCTTTGAAATTACACTATTCTATCGCATTGAAAAATATCGATCAATGTCTCTGATAATGTAAGCTAAACGAGATATTGATATCAATGTAAATTTGAACAAGAAAAATATTTATGATGAGAAGTTCATGCACTGATAGTTATGGACTCGTAAGGACATAGTAAATATGTGTTTTTCTAATTAAAGTTCTATATTTCCCAGATGACACACTACTGATAGCTGATAAATGGTATTTGCAGTTTAATCTTCTTATCTTAATGCCTCATATTTTCTTTACGATATTTCACTAACAACAGGATGTACACATATATACTCACACAGTTACAAAAATGCGCATAGGAATATATATATATATATGTATATATATATATATATATATATATGTATGTATGTATGTATGTATGTATGTATTAATGTATGTATGTATGTATTTATGTATGTATGTATGTATGTATGTATGTATCTACACACACGCGCGCGCGAGTACGCACTAGCACACGAACGCACACATTTGTGTGTGTGATTGTGAGTGTACGTATGCATATATAGGTATGTGTGTACATGTCTTTTATCTTTCACCTTTTACTTGTTTCATTCATTCATTAGAGTGCGTCCATGATGGAGCACCACTTTGAGCAATTTGATTTAGTCGTTTAGCCTAGTACTTAAACTTATGGGTCACATCTGACAAACCGATAAGTTATGGGGACGTAAACACACCAACACCGCTTGTCAAGTGGTGGTGGGGGACAAACACAGACATGCACACACAGAGATTTATATATATATATATATGTGTGTGTGTGTGTGTGTGTGTGTGTGTGTGTGTGTGTGTGTGTGTGTGTGTGTACATACATACATACATACAACAGGCTTCTTTCGGTTCTGACTATAAATCCCTTGGCCCTGGCGTTTTTTAACCTTTTAATCCAGATGCACATATCTCGGCTCAAACAAAACTTTATTAATCGAAAAACCACCATCAGAATCCAACACACTTTTGCCAACGCGAAACGAGTTTATTTATGACAGTAGCGTAAACCTCCTGCGTTCTGTTTGGCCATGAATTCGTTGAAGACATGTTTGGCATTTGTCTTGATTTTTGAAGCATTTCTCACGCAGAAAGTTGAGATGCTTGAAAAAGTGGTAGTCGGTAGGCGAGACGTCTGGTAAGTATGGTGGATGTGGCAGAGTTTCGTAGCCCAGTTCGTTCAACTTCTGCAGGGTCAGTTGTGCACGTGCGGCCGAGCGTAGTCGTGGAGAAGAATAGGTGTTTTTCTATTGACCAATGCTGGCTGCTGTTGTCGGAGTTTTTTTATGCATTTCATCCATTTGCTGAGAGTACTTCTCCGCCGTAATGGTTTAGCCTAGATCCAAAAAGCTGTGACGGATGAGACCGGCCGCATACCACCAAACAGTCACCATGACCTTCTTTTTGGTGCAACTTTGGTTCCGGGAAGTGCCTTGGAGCTTCGTCGACGTCCAACCACTGAGCTGAGCGTCGCCGGTTGTCGTAAAGAAACAAATTTTCATCGTAAATCACAATCCGGTTGAGAAACGGGTCGTCCTTGTTGGGAAAGAAGGGAAGACGATACTTCAAAACAGCGTTTTTATTGTTTTGGTTGTCGTTCAATTCATGCGGTACTCAGTTCTCGAGGATTTTTTTCTCCAATCTATTTCAAGTGGTTGGAAATTGTCGTATAGGTTACGTCTAATTCAGAAGCAAGCTCTCGAACAGTTGTGCATGGATTAGCTTCGAATAAGGCATTTATTTGATCGTGGTCAACATCCGATGGCTAACCACTACGCTTATCATCTTCAACCCTCGTCAACGCTACGAATTTTCTTGAACCACCATTGTTCTGTACGTTCATTAGTGTTTCCTGAGCCAAACGCATCGTTGATACCGCGAGCTTATTTCAGCAGCTTTTTGGCCTAGCTTGAACTGGAATAAGAAAATTCTGCGAAGTTGCTTTTTGTCCATGTTGTATTCAACGTTCCGGGAAAAAATGGCGTAATTATCAAAATAGAAAAAGTGTCAGGCGATTCGATATAGCGAACAATGAGCTTTAAAATGACTGAAAGTCGTTTAACGATAATTAATTTGAAAATACATCCTTTAAAAACATGATTTAAAATTGCGCAAGAACTTTCTTGACAACCTAATAAAAGACATTTGCCCAAGGTGCCACACAGCAAGAGTGAACATGGAACCGTTTGGTTAAGAAGCAAGCTTCTTACTACACAGCTACGCATGCGCCTATATGTGTGTGTGTGTGTGTGTGTAAATATTTGTGTTTGTATGTGTATTTATGTAAGTATGTCTCTGAATATGTGAAGTTTACAGTCCGTTAGTGATGATACAGCATTACTTTCCAGTTATACGTGTCTTTTGCAAAAACAACTTATTTGAACTTCAAGTGAAAAATACTGTTAATACTCATGTGGCAAGCTGTCAATCTAATTGTCTGGATATATGAATATTTTGCGAGAATATGTTCAACAAGCTTATATAGCATTTTGTTTCTCTAATATCTACGGAAATACGGCTTAATAAACTAATGCGTCTCATAAATCATAACATTGAGAGGACGTATGGCAGTGTGCCTTCAAGTACATATACTTGAAGAATGTTCTGAGCTTAGAAGTATTGTTTCTGCTTTTCTCTGAACATGAAGGAAGTGCGAGCGTTTTCGTTCAGAATTTTCATTAAATGTATTTCGATACGTATTGTGTATGCAAGAAGATGATGAGGTAGAGACTATGTAAGTCTAATTGAAAATCACTGAAAAGGTGCTTGCAATATATATTATCTGATATATTTTACTTGATTTAGGTATTAGACAGCGGCCATGCTGGGGCACAGCTTTGAATATTTCTTCATTGAATGAATCGACCCCACTACTATTTTTTAATGGGACTTATTCTATTGATCTCTTTTGCCGAATATCTTGGTTACGGGTTGTATACATGCCAACAAATGTTGAGAAGCGGTGGTGTGGGACACACATTATATTCAAATACTTATATATATATATATATAATATATATATGCATACATACATATTCATGTATATAGCTGCATATATATATATATATATACACTAACACATATATACAAACATATATATATATATACATATATATGTATATTATATGTATATATATATATAATATATATATATATATATATATATATATATATATATATATATATATATGTATATATGTGTGTATATATGTATGTATGTATACAAAGAGAATTCCCAAAATAAAATAAAGACGAAGACAGGTAGTTTAGACAACAGATGTATTTGTATATCGGTCGGGAAGTGAAAACGTCTTTACCGTTTCAAGCCCACGCCCTTCCACAAAAAAGAACAGAAAGAAACAAGGAGAGAAAGTAAAGAATGTGTAGTGGCTAGCGATCTGTCATGGCGAATGTATATTGTGCATATATATATATATATATATATATATATTATATATATATATATATGTATATATATATATATATATATATATGTGTGTGTGTGTGTGTATGTGTGTGTGTGTGTGTGTGTGTGTGTATGTATGTATGTGTGTATGTTTGTGTGTACATATAAATGTGTGGGTGTGTCTTCGAAGAATGAAAACAATGACTTAACTGTTAGTTCTTATCAATTTAATATTCTAAACTATATATACATAAACCGTTGTATCACTGTTCCAAATGCATTCCCAAACGGCTCAACCTAATGAAATCAAATTTTCCATGGTCATACTATGAGACACCAGGAATGTCAACATGTAATTTTGGTGGATTAAAACAATGCAACATTGGCACTGTCTCCGTTTTCACACATTTTACAATACACACATACACACGCACGCGCGCGCGCACACACACACACACACACATATTAAGCAGAATATGGAGAAAAATTTGATCAAAAAGCAACCGCTATGTATATATATATATATATATATATATATTATGTTGGGGCGAGGTCATTTGACCTTGTTATCTCCCCTACTATCCCTCTTGCGTCTAACGTCTAATCTATGATTTCTCGCCGAAATCAGACCGCCATGTTGATTCGTTAGCTCCTGCACACATTTTTTTCTCTCCTTGTTTCTCTCTGTGTTTGTTTTCTGTGAATCTTTCTGTTGAAGAGCGTAGGCTCGAAACGTAAAAGACTTGTTTTATTTCTATTCCTGAGCGCCATACTAATACAATTGTTTTTTGTACACTCCACCTGCCTTCGTCTTTTGTTATTTTCGTAAGCTTCCCGTTATATATATATATATATATATATATATATATATATATATAATATATATATATATATATATATATATATATATATATATATATATATATATATATATATATATATATATAATATATGTATATATATATTATATATACTTTTGATACTTTGATACTTTGATAGGTTTCGGCCATTATTGCCCAGGCCATGTCTAACTTAATAGCACCACCTGGTGAAGTCTTTCAAGTCAGAATTTGGGCACTATGGCCCACTCAAGTAGAGAGTTATTGTTTACAGAGACATATCCGGGTGTAGGGGGTTATTATCCGGGATTTCTTGAAGGAATCTGTCCAAAGACTTCTTGAACCCTATAGGGTCAGTTTCTGTTTTAATGTGTTTTGGTGTAATGTTAAAGAGAGCGGGGCCAATTGAGGTGAATAATTGTGCCGTATTTTTGTTATGAGATGAGAGTGCGATTTTTGTTTTGGGCGGATGGCACGGGGCCGAAGCCTTGGATGTACCTTAAAGGTGATGCCAACATCATTTGGGCAATGCTGATGGAATATTTTCCACATCATGCAGATGATGTAGCGCTCACGACGACGTTGGAGAGAATAAAGTTTTAGCTTTTCTAGTCGACCCCAATAGTCGAGGCCTGTCATGCCATCTATCTTTTTTGTGATTGCCCTTTGAGGTGCTTCAACTTTTATGATACCTTGTATTGTGTGGGGAGACCACAGTGGACAACAGTATTCAAGGTGGGGTCGGGCAAAAGTGGAGAAGAGAAGGATAATGGTGTGGATATCTCTCGACTGGAAAGTTCTGAGAATCCAGGAACACATTCTGCGGGCCATGTCAACTTTGGTGTTTATATGAGTGGCCCAGCTTATGTTGTTGTCCACAATTACTCCCAAGTCTCTGATGTTGTTGGACGCCGCGAGAGTTTCACCTGAAGGAAGGGAGTATGGGAGTTTCAGGGCATCCTCTTTTCCAAAGTGGATTAGCTCAAATTTATCCTCGTTCAGCAGCATATTGTTTTTTTCTGCCCATTGGATAACAGCCAGTAGATCTGACTGAAGGCATGTCCGGTCACTCGCCTCATTTATGACCTTCTGTAGCTTGGAGTCATCTGCAAAGATTTTTATGTTGCTGTGCTTGATGATGTCATTAATGTCATTAATGTAAATGATGAAAAGAAGTGGGCCCAGCACAGTGCCTTGCGGAACGCCACTACTGACTTTGGCTGGGCTTGATTTTACCCCTTCAACTACAACATGTTGAGATCTGTCTGTCAGGAAACACTTGATCCATTTCAGTAACTTTCCAGAGACACCAATGTTGGATAGTCTTTTCAATAGGATCTTGTGATCGACCCTGTCGAAGGCCTTACTGAAATCAAGGTAGATGACATCGGTGTTGGAGCCCTCTCCCAAAGCTCTCAAAATGTCCTCAAAGTGATGCAGGAGCTGCGTTAGGCAGTCCCTTCCATTACGGAACCCATGTTGGTTGGAGATCAGCCGTCTGTTGCTTTCCAGAAATTGGGTTATTCGAGATCTCACCGCCCCGCCCTCTCAAATACCTTGATGATATGAGAGGTGAGTGAGATCGGACGGTAATTCACTGCAAGGGACTTGTTTCCCTTTTTGAAAACTGGGACAACAGACTGGGACAGAAGGTTTTTTGGAATATAGCCAGCATCCAGTGAGTTTCTCCACAGATTAGCAAGGGGAGATGCAAGTTGGTGTCGACACACCTTCAGGACACAAGCAGGGAACCTATCGGGGCCTACTGCTGAATTGTGTTTTATTTCGTTTATCGCCGCTAACACATCAGGGGCACTAAACGTTATGTCCGATATAGTGTGTTGGGGGTTGACATCACTGATACAGCCCAGATCGGCCATATCAGGATTGCTGAAAACAGAGCAGTATTGTTTCTGCAGTATCTCGGCCATGGATTTGGCATTATCTTGGAGAGTGCCAGTTTCGTCAATTAGAGGGCCTACAGTGGAGACAGTGACCCTGCGTTTCCTCGCAAATGAAAAGAACACTTTGGGGTTGAGTTTGATTTTTTCAATGGCCCACTTCTCCTCAGCTGATCTTTGGTTATTGATGAGGGTCTTCATGCATGCATTGTTGGAGGTTATATTTTTTGGATTCAAGCAGTGCGATAGCCGTCGAATGTGTGTGTTGCTCTTGGCAGTACTTTAGTTTGTTAATTTTTTTTTTTTTCTTTTTATTTTTCTGATAATGGTTTTTCTGTTTTGGGGGATTCTGCACTTTTTGTTCACAGGTCTTGGTGGGGAGTGTTTTGCACATATGTCTGTGACGGTGTCTACAAAGATCTGCCAAGATGTTTTATGGTTGGTGGAGATGTGTGTATGTGTAAAGGACCAGTCAACATGTGATAGCTCGTTCCTGATTGCATCCCAGTTGGCATTATGGAGATCCATGTTGTCAATGGGTGGGCTGGAGGAAGGTCACTAGGATTAGCTTTCGGCTGGTGGAATTTCATGTTACAGAGAACCATGTCATGGTCTGAAAGAAGGTTTTTTCCACTGTAACGTTATGTATAGTGTTAGTGTGGTTACTAAACACTAGGTCCAAAATGTTCTGATGTCTTGTTGGTGCAAGGACAAGTTGGGACAAGAAAAACTCATTCGTAAAGTCGAAAAGTGACTCTGCTGCTTCTTTGTCAGCGGTTGAGGCGGGAGTGCTTGGTTTCAAACAGTTTGTAGTCCAGTCAACACAGGGTAGATTGAAGTCTCCCATCATGAGTATGTTGCTAGAATGGCACTGTTGAATAAAGCACTTAATGCCGTTGAGGCATTCTTTAAAGCACAGTATGGGTGTTTGGGGCGGCCTATAGAGCCCAATTACTGTCAGGTCATTGGCTTTGTTGTGCACGGTGACTGATTCACAGTAGCCGTTGGAGAATATACTATTTCCATCTGCCGTAAATGAATCATGCAGGAAAATGGCAGTTCCACCCTTCCTCTCTGCCGATACGATCCGCGCGGATGGTTGTGAAATTCTTCACTCTCACTTCGGCTTCCAAGTGGGAGTTGTCAAGGTGGGTCTCAGTGAGAATGAAGAAAGGGATGTGGTGTGAATGGTTACCAACCCAGTCTTCAATGAATTGGCCCTTCCATTTTTGTGCATTGATGGAAGGGCTGACACCTTGTGCATTGAGTAGGAATGTGGAGGTTAGTGTAGTGGCTGGTTTTGACTGTTGCAGGGGGCTTGGATTTTTGTGTGTGTGTTAGTGGCAGCAATGTGGGGAATTGTGCACTGGGGTAATAGCATAGGATGGTGTTGAGTGATGGCTAGAATGTTTTTGTGTATCTCTTTTGCCATGTTCAACATGGCTAAAAAAAATTTTCCTGCTTAGGGAGCAGTTTTTGGCTGGAGGTGTGGTTGCACTGTTGGATAGGGCTGTAGTTTCCACTTTTGTTGTTGTTGTTTTGTGTCTTCCTGAAAAGACTGGACCAGCATTACTGCAGCATGGTGTGTTTCTATTTTTATTTTTATTCAGGTTTGTGTGTTGGCTTGAAGCCCCGTTTCTGTTTGTGCGTCGGGTCCCTGGAAGATGAGTGAAGGGACAGTCACTCAGCAGACATGTTCTCTCACGTTGGGAATACCGGCAGATTTTGGGACTCCGAGTTGTGTGTGTTTTGAATTTCGATTTACTATTTGGTGGTGTTGATGTTATTGTGGGATGCGTGCTTTGGCCTTGGCCGGTAGTGCGTCTAGTGCCGGGTAAGATGCGTGAAGATGCAGTCACTATTTGTGCAGAGTCTCTGGCGCAGTGAATAGCGGCATATTTGGGGATTTCTTGTTTGTGCCGTGGGGGGCGCATTCTGCTTCCTATGTTTCTTTAAGTTTTTGTTACTGCAGTAGTATTGAGGTGGTGATGTGGGGGAAGAGGGCAGTGGTTTCTTATTTGGTTTTCTGTTGGTATTTTTGGTGATAGAAGACGATGGTGGCAGCGGTGGTGATGATGATGATGATAATTGTGGTGGTTGTCGTGAGAGCGGTGAAAAGATACTGGCATTTAGTGAATCATCTATAAGCTAGAGTTGAGGAGTGGCTGTTGTTGTTCTTGTTGCTGTGGCTGTTGTTGTTGTTGTTGTGCTTGACCGATGTTAGGGTCAGCCATTGTGCTGGGAACCAGGAGTGGCTCATTCTGTTGTTGTTGTTGTTGTGGCTGCTGATTTTCTAGTTGTTGCTGTTCTTGAACTGTGAAAATATGAAGAAGCTTTTCATAATGGCCTTTTGTCAGTTTGAAAGATACTTCGATATGTTTCAGTTTGCTACGAATCTGTTTGACGGATCGTGTGTTGACCACTTGTGATGTTTTTTCGGCAATCTCATTCAAACACAAAACATTTAGATTTTCTGTTTGGGAAAGAGAGAGCCACGTGTTTATTAAAACATCAATTTCGTTATCAGACCAATTTCGTCTGTTGCAGGCCTGCAAGTTAGTCATGTTTGTTTTTCTTTTGTTTGTTTTCCTTTTGATTTTTGAAAATATATATATTCTTTCTTGGGAGTTAAAGAAGTGTATATATATATAAATGTTCTCTCTGAAGGGTGTGAGTTTTTGATTATTTGGTTGTTTGAGGATATTAAAAGAAAAACAGGTGTATATAACAATTTGTAGTTAAATGAAAACGTACTTACGGGTTTGTAGGTAAACACGTGGTTACAAATATACATATATTTAAGGTCAGTTAAGTTTTGAAGCTGTGTAGCTTGCTACTGACTTGGGAGAGAAACAAATAGACGTCCGTCCACTTCAACAGTTAATCCAACATAATCTAACATATATATATAATATATATATATATATGTATATATTTGTATATATATGTATGTATGTACGTATAAAGGGCTTCTCCCAAATTCACTCATAAGTCTTTGGTCAGCCCGGGGTTATAGTAGAACACACTTACCTATGGTGCTACACAATGGGAGTGAACTCGGAACTACTGCCACACAGCCAGACCTACGCCTATGTGTATCTTTAAAAAAAGTGAGGAATTAGCTTTTACACTGCATTAAACATAAATAATATGAATTCTTGTATACGAATCATTGGCAAAGTTGCTGTTGTTAAGAGAAATAGTGACTTAAAGGATGTTGATTTAGGAAATCTCAACGAATCGGCTTCTCATTCCGAAATTTCAAGTGTCTACGAAGTCACTGATAATGTGTTTTGAGCAGATGTAATGAGGTAGGAATGGTAGGTGAAAGAACGGAATATGTCTGAGAGTAAATAACGGTGAGAAGCTTTTTATCGGAAGATTGAGCACGTTAAACAATGATTAAACGATTTGGACAAGAATGTCCACAGGAATAAGCTCGTTCAGCGTGTATTGAGTATTAGATTCTATGATACGTGGCGGAGGACAACATCAAAAGTGTTCAAACGGCTTTTGATTCCTGATTTTCTGAGACTACTTGATTTATGTTAATACAGAATAGCATTTTATTTTTATTTCATTTTAGATGCTTTCATTAAAATCAACATTTATTAGGAATTTTTTTTTTATAAAATCATATTGCGCGAACACAGGAATTATCGGGTGATTAATTAACGAATTAAGTAAAAGATAACAGCACATATTAAATTTAAACTATGGTTGTATTAATAATTACTAATCAACCGTTCTGTTATAGAAAATGAGGTTATCTACCTTAAGAAATCCCACTTTGTCAGAGAAATATAGCACGTTATTGCAATTGGATAATAATATATAGTATGTATCTAATATATATATAATATATATAATATATAGAGAGAGAGAGAGAGAGAGCTATCTATCTTTCTCTTTCTCTCTCTCTCTCTATGTATATATTATATATATTATATATATATATATATAATTATATAATATATCATAGTACTTTCTACGAGGTTTTGTATATATATATAATATATATATATATATATATATTTGGATGGAAAAGATTTTCACACACACGCACGCGGACGCACACACAAACTCTTCCTTGACTCTCAGCCTTCACTTCTCCTGTAAGCAACAACACATCTGTATACACACATATAAGCACACATTTACACACGCTTAAGACTAATTCTCAGACAGATTCAACGCACACCTTGAAGAGAGAAGGCGTGTCATTGACGATGACGCGAATAGCAACGAAAGGACTATAATAAAAAATCGATTGTTTGATTAATCAACATATTAAACATACAATCGATTATTTACTTGGTGACATAGATGGGCGATTGACTAAATAGAGATACAAGTGTGGGAACTCGGTAGTTCTGGGTTCGTGACTATCGTACTGGAAATATGTATGCATATATAATATGTGTGTGTGTGTGTATGTATGTATATACATGTATGTGTGTGTATATGTGTGTGTCTGTGTTTGTCCCCCCAATATCGCTTGACAACCGATGCTGGTGTGTTTACGTCCCCGTAACTTAGCGATTCGGCAAAAGGGACCGATATAATAAGTACTATAGTTACAAAGAATAAGTCCTGGGGTCGATTTTCTCGACTAAAAACGGTGCTCCAGCATGGCCGCAGTCAAATAACTGAAACGAGTACAAGAGTATAGATATATACAATAAGTATCTGAGAGGATAATATGTTGAATAAAATCGTATTTAACTGATCCTCCTGTGTTTCCTTTTACCGAAAGTCAAGACATTTTCAGCACTCTCTCGTCCATATATATACGTTCAAGGCAACCATGCATACACTTATATTCATATTCCTATACGTATATATACTAATGCTCATAAACACACAAAAACACACGTACATATAAATTTATCTTCAGGGATGACTATTCGACTGTGTGGCTGTTTATATTATCTGTGACATATATCTATTTGGTTGGTAAATGCACAAGAAAACACACGCTGCCGCTGATACTACAAAAGCTCAAAAGCGAAAGATAGTATGTCGGAGAAGCACTCTTACATCTTTAATATATTATATATATATATATATATATATATATATATATATATATATATGAATTTACGTGTATAATTTATGTGATGTTCTGTCTCTTCTTTTAACCGAATTAGCATTATTCAAATGTTCCTATGACTACACTACTAGTCATAATGCTCTGTTGATGCATATTCATATAAAAGCTATTCTGCAAAAAGAATGTGTGCTTATGGAAATATATATTTCCCAGCATGTGTCAGTTTTGTATTTATATAGATATTTACGCACATCTGAACAGAGATAACGATATGTTTCTACTATATGAAAACTCGCTGTGCTTTTTTTTTTACTGCGTATACATATATACATATGTATATACGTATGTATATAAATATATATAAATATATAAATAACAATATGTGCTTGGCTTTATCTCTGATTTTTGATACATCCATTCGTGTAGTGTGTAGATAAATAAATATTCACTCATGCACATGTATATAAATATCTAAAGATGTTTGTGCGTATACTAAAAAATATACATGCACATGCAGATATCTACTTGTATACATACAAACACAAACACACACAGATATATATATATATATATATATATATATATATATATATATATATATATATATATATATATAGAGAGAGAGAGAGAGAGAGAGAGAGAGAGAGAAAGGAATATATGTATATGAATACACACAACAACATATATACACATACATACACACATGTGTGCGTGCGTGTGTGTGTGTATGTGTATGTGTGTAGAACTACATATGTGATTACATATAATCGCATGTCAATATCCACCATGTCAAAATAAGGCTCTTTGGAATTTTGGGATATCTACTTTGCTAACAGACATGTATAAAAGAACTTCTTTCATAATGCTGTGTTGCGATGTGTGTGTGTCTATGCCTGTATGCAAGTATTTATATATGTGACAATACATATAAGTATGCACTTATCTATGAATATATCTATGTATGTATGCATATATTTGTGTGTGTTTGCCTTTAAGTGTGTCTACACGCGTGCGCTTGTATGAATTTAATTAATTTTTCTATGATAAACGGATTAAAGATTAAATGCTTAAAATTGATGAATAGCAAATGTATTGTGGAGAAATTGTGATAAATATACAGACTTCATTTTGTTTTACTACAACTCCTCGTACGCAATTTATCTCAAACTCCAAAGCGCGCAGATTCCAGATTTTTCCTGAGGATACGATTATTGTGTATTTGTCTTCGCAATATTATTATAAATGCATGCTTTAAATGTAAAAACGATTGCAAATGAATTTAAATGAAGACAATACTCGCTATTTTTTCGTTTCCTTTACAAAGTAACTCTTTTTCTTGTTACTTTCAGTTTGCCCTTTGTTGTATCTTCTTCGGTCAATGTATGCATCACTTAGATGTGTAATAAGAATATACAGATCTGGGCGTAAGTCCGTTAACCTGTTAATCGTTAATTAACTAAGTTCACATTTTCGTTTACGATTTAACTTTCAGGTTAACTTCGAAAATCATTATCGGACTAATTAACTTCCGTTACATTTAGTTTCTGTTAACTCAAGTCCGTTAACCCAAAATTCGTCTACTGCAGCCCCTTGGTCGACGCAGATTTGGCATCGGCAAAATATTTGCGATCCTCCAGGATGATGAAGAATGCCAACTGAATGCTGCCTTCCGTCCCAGGTTTCGCCTCATCTGGTTGGATAGGCATAATAGCCCCAAGTTCACCAAGGTGAGGAGAAGCATGGAGGATAAGGTCGAGGATAAGGTCACGAGGTAGCAGTCTGAGGAAGTGAGCAGCAACAGTGGAGGCAGCAACAACGAAGACGTGGAGGATGACATCTTTAGGGGTGTCACCCAACAAGAAGAGAGTGGAAGCCACAGGTCACTGGAGGACAAGGCCCAGAATTTAGTAAAAGCTTGGTTGGAGACCGACTCCAAACGTCTACTGACAGATGCTGCCTTTTTGAGTGAGCAGGTGTTGGTGAACAAGTTCACCAAGTTCAAGACGGTCGTCCCTTGGGCAAGGGCATCTTGAGTGGCAAAAGATCATCCTTGTCTGATGAAAATTTTTGGTAAGTTAATTTTCATGAAGGGCAAAATGGACGAAACATTAAATATCGTGTTTTACAAATTTTTATTTTTATTTTTTTTACGGCCACTTTATCAATAAACGTTGTTTAGTTAAATACTAATATTGTGTTTCATTTGGGTGTTTTTACCCTTTTCTGGCTCTAAAAGCCTTTAAAAACCTGAAAAAAAGGGCAAAACTATGAAATCAGCCTATGAGGGACGTTCAATAAGTAATGCCTCTGACCCACTTGCAATTGTTTGATCTAGCTGAAATTTTGCATGTGCAATCATTTATATATCTATAGAGTAAGTGGCAAATTACAGCTCTGAATTAATTGTGGTTTCTGATTTACAGGTGTTTGAACCGAGTCAAGTGTGAAATGGAGACTGTTGAATGTCGAGCAGTGATCCGGTTTTTGTATTTGAAAGGACGCACACCACGGGAGATTTTTGATGAAATGAAAGTAACTTATGGTGATGATGCCCCATTATATGACCTTGTAAAACGCTGACATCGTGAATTCAAACATGGTCGGAACTCTGTGGAAACAGCTCCCAGATCTGGTCGCCCCCTTCTGCCATTGATGAGGCATCTGTCCGTCAAGTTGAGGCTGCCATTTTGGAAGATCGACGCATAATTATTCGCCAAATAGCCCATGAAGTCAAGATTAGTACTGGGTCTGTGGAAACTATCATTCATGACCATTTGCATATGCAAAAGGTGTCTGCCAGATGGATTCCCAGGTTGCTCACGCCTTTCCAGAAGCAAGAACGCGTCGAGTGCTCGAGGGTGAATTTGGAGATATGCCAAGAAGATGGGTCAAAATTTTTCAAAAGACTGATTACACAGGATGAAACCTGGATCCATCACGATGATCCAGAGATCAAAGCCCAGTCAATGCAGTGGAAGCACCGTGACTCACCCCCTCCAAAGAAGGCAAGGGTGCAGCCCTCCGCTGGCAAGGTCATGCTCACAGTCTTCTGGGACCAGGACGGAGTAGTGATGACAGATTTCCTGGAAAAGGGTACCACAATTGCAGGAGCCTATTATGCTTCACTTTTGAGGAAATTAGAGAAGTTATCAAAATCAAGAGGCGGGGCAAGATCAGCAAAGGCATCCTCCTCCTGCAGGACAAGCGCCGGTCCACAACTCGCTTGTCGCCAGATCAGGAGCACAGGCGTATGGCTATGAACTCCTCCCCATCCCCCCTACTTTCCTGACCTTGCTCCCTCTGATTTTCACCTCTTCCCAATCATGAAGTTGTTTTTGAAAGGAAAGCGTTTCCCAGATGATGCAGCCTTGAGGTTGGAGGACCAAGCTGGGTTCTTCTACAAAAACGGTCTCCAGAGCTGCATCAAACGATGGGAGAAATACGTAACTCTGGGTGGTTCCTTTGTAGAAAAAGACTAATAACTGTGCCAAGTTTCGTTGCTCTACTGCTATGGGAAGTGGGGCAGGGGCATTACTTATTGAACGCCCCTCGTATATAGGCTCTTTGAAATTTAAAACTACAAAATCAATATTTTGTAACTCAAAGCAAAAAATAATTAAAATAAATAAAACTATAGTTTTTTGTGTTCTAAAGCCCTCAAAAAGGACAAAGAAACTGATTCTGCAGTTTTGGCAATTTTTAATCCTTTAGTGTTTCAACCGGGCAAAACCCGTTCTATCTAATTCTTCTACGAAATCTTTCCTAAAAAATAAACAAATCACGTTAATGAATTCTCGTAGCCTTGAGATAATGTGAGGGTTTTTCTTCCAGAAAGCACAGAACTGGGGAAAAAGCAAATAGGAACAGAGAAAATATTGACTTCCATAAAATGAAAAAAAAATAAATAAATGGAAGGAAAAAAGTTGGAACATATTTCGGTGTGAACACAAATTGCTGTTACGTGATAGCATGGCATTCTCGAAATAGCAGCCAACTCTTCCCTTTTCTGGAAAAAGGAGCCGCTTACGCGTGATTTCGATGTCACATTCGTTGAAAGCATGCAAAATAACCTGAAAAAGAAAAAAAGACATGCGAAACAAAACCTCCTTAGTGGGAAACTTTGAGATCCCCATCGCTCCTTCCACTTTTCTTTTCTGGAAAAAAGTGGCTTTCAGCGGGTTTGGAGGTCAAATACGTTGAATGCAGCCGACAAAACTGTGGAAAAACATTATTCCACACCGAGGTACGAAATATCTATCGAAATAATAAAATATTGTACCGATTATAACCATATCTTAATTAATTAAAATTAATATACCTCATCTTGAAAAGTGGCAAAATTTTTGTCGGGATAATTTTAGTAAAAAAATCAAACAAGATGCATTAAGAATTTCAATTTTAGCGTTATTGCTTTTACACCTGTTAATTAAATTTACCTGCCCGTAACATCAAATTTACTTAACAAGATCAGCCAAAATTACGTAATAAACCAGTGGTGTATAAAGCACCCACTGACAAAATTTCAAATCAGTATATAAAAAATTCACCAAGTTACAAGCAACTGTTTATGGATACCTCTCTTGAATCTGAATAATTCAAAATAACGTGAACAAATAAGCATTACATTTGACAGATTAATATGAACACTAAAGATGTTTTTAAATTTTTTTCTTACATACAAATAATATGACCTCGCTCTGTTGGGACTACACGCGCGTTACTTCGAAATCAGCATTCCATAAAATGTGTTTATGGGGAGAAAAATATTGCAAAACATGAATAGATGTGTGAGTGAGAAAGAAACAAGGAGGGAGGGTTTAGTGATGTGCTAGGAACAACAACCAGACCTCCCTTAAATCATACATTTTCGTCTGATATTATTATCAATTTGTTTTAACCGAAAATGTTTCTCTCACAGATCTTAAATGCGTAGTGAAAAAAATCCAAATGGCAAAAATAGATTCGGACTAGGGTGGTGAGGGAGTGGCGGGAGTAAAAAAAGAAATTTCAAATGTTTTTCTTCCTTTTACTCTTTACTCTTTTACTCTTTTACTTGTTTCAGTCATTTGACTGCGGCCATGCTGGAGCACCGCCTTTAGTCGAGCAAATCGACCCCGGGACTTATTCTTTGTAAGCCCAGTACTTATTCTATCTGTCCCTTTTGCCGAACCGCTAAGTGACGGGGACGTAAACACACCAGCATCGGTTGTCAAGCAATGCTAGGGGGACAAACACAGACACACAAACATATACACACACACTTATATATATATATATATATACATATATACGACAGGCTTCTTTCAGTTTCCGTCTACCAAATCCACTCACAAGGCATTGGTCGGCCCGGGGCTATAGTAGAAGACACTTGCCCAAATGCCACGCAGTGGGACTGAACCCGGAACCATGTGGTTGGTTAGCAAGCTACTTACCACACAGCCACTCCTGCGCCTATACTTTTTACTTTTTTCTTTTTTTTTTTGCTCGGGAAAAAATGCCTTCCATCATTCTGATGACTTTGGTGGAAAACATTGGAAAAAATCCTCGTCAAAATGGAGAATTTCCAACTTATGTGAGCCGTCTGATTCGGGACTCAGTTTACCAGAAACCCATCCACCCTACCCACTTCCAAAACTTTTACCTACAAATTTCTTTGTAATCATAATTTACACCGTTTAAAAGGTATTCGTATAAAATTTCATTTAATAAAATACCTATTTTCCAGAAAGTTATGAGGGGAGAAAATTTCGGGTCTTGTGAATTTTCCAAAACTCCGCTTCCCAACTCCTCAGAAAACTTTTTCAACAAAATTTCGAGATATTAATATACATCTATGTATGTATGTATGTATGTATGTATGTATGTACGTTCTCTTTTATGCTTAATTATTTGAATAATTCCGCCGAAGGAGGTGGATTGTAACAAAGATACAAAGCTTCATTCCTGGAACCTGACAAAAATAATATAACACTTTATACTTAAAGAAAGTTTGGCATATTTTTACTCTTACACCTACAGATTGTAAATGTAAATTACTAGTTAGCTGGTTGATTTATTTTTTGAAAACCCAAACTTATCTATATTGTCACTTAGGCATTTACTCAGAAAACTAACTGCATCAATTATTATTGAAATAAATATGGCTGTGTGGTAAGTAGCTTGCTTACGAACCACATGGTTCCGGGTTCAGTCCCATTGCGTGGCATCTTGGGCAAGTGTCTTCTACTATAGCCTCGGGCCAACCAAAGCCTTGTGAGTGGATTTGGTAGACGGAAACTGAAAGAAGGCCGTCGTATATATGTATATATATATATATATATGTGTGTGTGTATGTTTGTGTGTCTGTGTTTGTCCCCCTAGCATTGCTTGACAACCGATGCTGGTGTATTTACGTCCCCGTCACCTAGCGGTTCGGCAAAAGAGACCGATAGAATAAGTACTGGGCTTACAAAAGAATAAGTCCCGGGGTCGATTTGCTCGACTAAAGGCGGTGCTCCAGCATGGCCGCAGTCAAATGACTGAAACAAGTAAAAGAGTAAAGAGTAAAGAGCATATATAATCTGGATATAAAACTTGAAGTTTTCGAAGCAGTTGTCCATAATCATCAGATTTCAATTTGATTTGCAAGGAGATATTACCATCAGCAAAACCGTTGACCTCTATAAAGGCACATACATTATCTTTTCTGTCCAAAACAACAATATCCAGTCTATTAGGTTTACACTTGACCGATGTTTTGATGGGAATGCCTCGCCAGTATTCCTTGTGTTAATGTTATGGTATGTATTTAACAACGGGTGTATTCTCTGTATTTATTCCGAATTGCATTGTATTCTGTGCTTGCGATAACATCGTGCCGCGTGGTAGAACTTTGATGATATTTTGGTGGAACTGCTAATAACATGTATGATGTCGTCTACAGAATTACGATATAATCTACATTCCGGTTGCATTTTGTCGCTCCAAGGGCTTCGCTGTCTCTACTTTATTAAGCATTTCGTAGCAATCTTCTATTCTTGGATTGCAAATGAATAGCCTTTGATGAATGATGTAATATATCGGCCAGAAGACCAAAAGATGCTACGCTTCACGTCGATATCATTGTCCTCCGTATATCATCGAGAAACGTATCTATGCATAGGATTTGTTTGATATGCTGAGGGTACCATATCCGGGCCTTCTTTGACGTATATTAGTTCGGCCGTTTTGTGGTTGTATGGGAGGTCATCTGTATTGGCATCCTTTTTGTCTCGGGAGACAATGGAGTTGCGCATGAAGTAGTCTAGTCCGGCTTTTATGTTTCATGTCCTGATACATTTCCTGCTGTGGCTGTGTAGTCCTATCCTGGACAAACACTCCCTCTGGCAGGTACCGCAAATGTAGCGAAGACTGTTCCTGGCTGGTTGAAGTGCCATAGTCTCTTGTTTACGTCTCTTCCTTTCTTTCCATTTCTCCTCTCTCTCTCTGTCACTCCTTTGTATTCCCTCTTTTACGGAGGTAATCAGAGAGAGAATAATTCCTAGGATCTCGCTGCTGACACTCAGGATTTTGATCTCTTCACTTTTCAGCACTAAGTTAACGTATTTATTTTTCCTGTTGTTATTTAATAAGTGGTGTCTGAGAGAGATTATTTGAAATTCAAAGGCTGTGTACAGTGATCTGAAGCCTCTACATCCTCAGTCTCTTCTTAGATTGAGGCAGTAGCTATCATTATATCTATGAAGATTTCCAATGGCTTGCGTGTTTTAACGCTCATAGAGTTCATTTCCTCTACACACCAGTAAACTATCCCAAATGTCAGGATCGTGTATGTATGTATGTATGTATGTATGTATGTATATATATGTATGTGTGTATATATATATATATATATATATATATATATATATATGTGTGTGTGTGTGTGTGTGTGTGTGTGTGTGTGAGTGTGTGTATGTATGCATGAATTTATGTATGTATGAAAAATATAAAGAAGTATGAGTAAATAAAGAGATAAAATTGAGTTTTCAATTTCTCTGCTATTTTTTATTGGGAAATGCATTCACTGTTTCCATTTTAAACATTCGTTTCTCTTTTTTTTTTCTTTTGTTTCTTTACTATTAACTTTTTAGAGGCTGCATTTAATTTCCGTTGCTTCATACAATGCGTTGGTATCTTTTCTTTTTTCTTTATTTTTTTTACTTTTAAATTCTCAACGTACGGAATATACAAGCTCTTTGGAGGAAAAATCACTAGTGTGCCCTTGAATAACCTTTATTACATATAGTATACTAGATACCACGGTATCATATTTGCGTTGTTTCACGATAACAGATACACCGATAATATTAGTATTGGAAATTTACTGACAGATTATTTAAATATGCATTCGTTCACATATATTTGTAAGCGTAGAAAACATTACTTCCATCTTTTCACTTTCTAGTGTTGTCCAGGATACATAAACTGATTCAAATAGTGTTCACTAGTTTTTATCCCATCTCAAAACAACTATTAATAAACAGACGTTAAAGACCTTTAATGAATTGAAAAGTTATGCACCAAAATTATATAGATGTACACACCAACTATGATACGTTTAGATGTAGAATAGATATAAATGCATTTTTATTAAAAAAAATTATAAAATAGTGAACAAAAGAAATAAATATTAAATCATACTATCGAAAAACACATGTTAATTACTAAATTCTAATCTTTCAAATTGAGAAAGAATATTGCGATCTATTTATGGGCATGTTGTGCATATCATGGAATTTTAATTTTATTTTCAACAATTTTCTGCGGGAATTTTCTTTTGAAATTTAAAGTCTTATTAGATAACGAACTTCACAAAACAGTTCATAGGAAAAGTCTAGTTTTAAAACCCTTTGAAACGGAATATCATTGATATAAAAAAAAAAAAAACTACAAACATCACATGGAAAAATATAGATGTTGATCATTTGTGATGTGTTATGCCTGAAAACGCTAAAAACTATTTCCGTAGTTCGTGTATTGGAAAATAATTTATCAAAGATAATTTTTTTTTTTTTACTGACAGAATAAATCAGTTCAAATCATAATCGCCGATAACTTCAAGGACATCAGAATATCCCTTTATTTTACCACTCTGATATATTTGTAAATAATTGTAGCAAAAGTTGATACCCAAATAATCCGAAATGTCAAAAAGATACCAGATTAAAATATATTCATCTTGTCTCAATCAACAATAGGAAAAAATACCATTTGATACGGAGAACGTTTCAAAGTTTTTTTTATTGTTTTATTAAAATATTTTATGACAGACGTATATGAAATATTGATTTTCTTTTTACCGGGTATTACATATGTGAGGGGGGAAACTAAAAGATAAGGATTCTTCAGATTTTTTTTGTTAATTTTTCGTTTCAATAAATTTAGCAGGACAATGATTTTTTTTCCTTCGAATTAGAATCAAAATAATACCCAAGTTGCCTTCGTTCATATCTTATATTTAAAAGTGAAGTTGTGTGTCTGTCTCCTACGATTTAGATTCCTAACTACTCCCACATTTTGCGGTGCAGTTTAACAAAAAGTGGGTATCTTATAGTCGTGATTCATATCGAGCCCTTCTGGGTATTAGCGCGCGTCTACGATGAGTCTACGATTTTAAAAAAATTACCATCATTTTTACCCATTTTTAATGCATTGTTTTGCTATTATATAAGGGAAGTAACTCTCTAAAATGCTTATATAGTTATTTCCCTTACAAACCCGAGAAACGCCGGGCGATACTGCTAGTTGAGTTATAAAATAAGGTTCGAAACATGAGTTTAATGTTTTAATAGTTCCACATTTTATACGACTTTGTTATAAAACTATTTTTTTACCTATTGTAACTGGAAGAAAGCATTGGAAACGTCATTTAGAGGCCCTAGTACACTGGTACGATTGATATCGAAAATCTTCCTCTTGAAAACTTGTAAATCAACAACTGAGGGACAGATATAAAACTGAAGGTAATCCCAGAGGGACTTAGTTTTGGGACGGGAGGACTACTTGTTGCGCTTAAGATGGTGGCTTAGTCAACACAAACATTTTACTTATGTGGTAGATATGTGGATTAACCAATCCTAAACTCAATCCTAAACTGGTATTTTGGTTTAACTTCCTGATGTTCATGTTATTTTACATGCTTATGTGTGATGATAAATTCGTAAAGAACGTCATGTCATAATCTAAGGAAGAACAATATTTGCCAATATTTTGCCATTTAGTATTAAGGGATGCGGGATTTATTTTTTAAAACGATATTGCCTTAATTTAGGAAAATAAAGAAGTTTAATTAAACTATAAATAGACGAATTATTAAAAACCTGATTAAAATGGATTGAAAATTTTCGTATGTAGGTATTTAGTGGAGGCGCAATGGCCCAGTGGTTAGGGCAGCGGACTCGCGGTCGTAGGATCGCGGTTTCGATTCCCAGATCGGGCGTTGTGAGTGTTTATTGAGCGAAAACACCTAAAGCTCCACGAGGCTCTGGCAGGGGATGGTGGTGATCCCTGCTGTACTCTTTCACCACAACTTTCTCTCACTCTTACTTCCTGTTTCTGTTGTACCTGTATTTCAAAGGGCCGGCCTTGTCACTCTCTGTGTCACGCTGAATATCCCCGAGAACTACGTTAAGGGTACACGTGTCTGTGGAGTGCTCAGCCACTTACACGTTAATTTCACGAGCAGGCTGTTCCGTTGATTCGGATCAACCGGAACCCTCATCGTCGTAACCGACGGAGTGCTTCCCATGTAGGTATTTATCTCGTATCAATAAAATTTAAACGAAACGGATGTTGACAAAACATTGAAATATCGTATTGTACATAAAATGACATATAAATCCAAATTCAACTATATTTGAAACATTTTAAATTCTATTTAATTTGTTAATAAGAACCCTGTACAAAATTTTCCATTGTCTTTTTATGAGAATATTAGCAGCATTATCCCACTATAGTTTAAATAAATTATTTCAAAAGATGTCAGTCCTTAGAATACGTTGGTCTGATATGTTCATTTGCCAAGAAATAGATTAACCAATAAATTTAAAAGGTGGGTCAAGTTGACTTTCACAGGCACGTGTAAATAATTAGTACACAAATACAAAACAAAAATATATTAAGAATGTTTTATTTTATTAACATATTACTCTATTTTCCGTAATTACTGTAAATGAATTATTTTTGTAATCAGTTACTTTTCCCATATGTATTAAAATACAATACAAAATTCTTCGTAATTTTTAAGCATCAGGGGTTAAAAAGAATAAATTTCTGCTTTTCTAGTTCTGGAAACAGAAACGTTCAACACGTCAGTGGAGAAAACTCTTTTTGGATAGTATCAATAGCTGTTACATAGCCTGTAACTTCCTTACAATCTCTGACACTGTTTCATGTTTTCCTACCGAACGTTACTCAAAGACTTAGATTATGTATACACAGACATATAACTTGTATGTATTGTAATAGTGGAGGCGCAATGGCCCAGTGGTTAGGGCAGCGGACTCGCGGTCATAGGATCGCGGTTTCGATTCCCAGACCGGGCGTTGTGAGTGTTTATTGAGCGAAAACACCTAAGGCTCCATGAGGCTCCGGCAGGGGATGGTGGTGATCCCTGCTGTACTCTTTCACCACAACTTTCTCTAACTCTTACTTCCCGTTTCTGTTGTACCTGTATTTCAAAGGGCCGGCCTTGTCACTCTCTGTGTCACGCTGAATATTCCCGAGAACTACGTTAAGGGTACACGTTAATTTCACGAGCAGGCTGTTCCGTTGATTCTGATCAACCGGAAACCTCATCGTCGTAACCGACGGAGTGCTTCCAATGTATTGTAATATTACAGAGCCTGCCGATCATGCGTTCCATTGGTATTTTAAAAATTTATCAGTTCGTCAAATCAGATTCATTAGAGAATACAATTTCAGATATACACATGTATAGTCTTCAGCTGCTTGAGTAAGGCAAGTCGCTTCATAGGCGGGTGTAATTTGCGAATAAATCAATTACATAGAAGTGCATTGTAGTTATTAAAACTGTAGTACCATTATTATCCAATCCCACGGATTGCCATTTCGACTAAGCACCGAAACTCCATTTAATTGTTTATCTATCTGCTTTAAAGCCATCTGATTATACGTTTGAATATTCTGTGAATTAGAGTGTATTGAACACGATTACATTATATTATTATTATTATATTATTATTATTATTATTATTAATAATAATAATAATAATAATAATAATAATAATAATAATAATAATAATAATAATGTCGTTGTTGTTTTTGTTATCCTTCTTCTTGTCATTATTATTAACTATTATTATTATTATTATTATTATTATTATTATTATTATTATTATTATTTTAGATTATTATTATTATTATTATTGTTATTATTATTATTATTATTATTATTATTATTATTATTATTATTATTATTATTATTATTATTATTATTGTCTTTACACAGCTTCTAACGCTGGAGATGTACTACGGTTCCAGCTGTTCATTATCAGTGGACTCAGGTACCATCCCGTATTTTTCGATCACCATCCGGAGTATTCGAGCGGTTCAAAGCGTAGCTGCTTTCTGCAAGTGTTACTCCGTTATCTCAGCCCATATTTGTGCCCTGTACTTACCAAGATTTTTACTCACTGTTCACAGGGCTCCGGCAATTATTGATACAACTACCACCTATTTCAGTGACCACAACTTCTTAACCTCCCAAAGAAACTTTTCATATCTATCGACCTTTCTTTCTTCCTTATCGCATATCTTGTTGTCAGATGGAAATGATACATCTATGATCCAGCATTGTTTGCTTTCTTTCTCAATTAACACTATGTCTGGTTTCCTATTCTCTATGTCATGGTTGCACTGATTCATAAAATTCCATAGATCTTTGCATTATCATTTTCGATGATGTCTTTGGGTTTATGTTCGCACGACTTTTTTGCTCTGTCAAGTCCATATTAGTTGCAAAGTATCCAATGGACAATCCTTGCTATATTGTCATGATGTCTCTTATATTCTTTCTGGGCTTGTGCCGTATATTGACTGGTAACATGCCATCAAGTTTCACAGTCTTGTATACAAATTCTGCACTTATCACTTTCTGATGTGTTGTCTATTCTGTATTTGACGTAATTGGTCCTTAATGCTTGCTCTTGAGCAGCACAGATTTTAACCTCCGTTTCCGGTTTTAAATCACTCTTAGTCATCTTTTTTCCTCTGTTTGTGTTATCTTCAACATCCCAATGAAATTGTCCATGCATTCTTTTCTTTATCCACCTACTTTCAGTTTCATTCATTCTCAAGTTCTTGTACATTGATTTATCTTTGCAGCCTTCCATCCTGCATACGCTTGACCTTCTTGCTTCCAATAATAGTGATTCAATGGCATTGTTTACATACCATTCTATGTTGCTTTCGCTGCTCTAACGAAAAAAGATTCTATGCAGGGGCAGGAAAATATTTTTAGTCTTTAGGGTCACTATGGGTGTTAATCTCATCCTAACATAGACCTGGAGACCAAGCCCCCAGGTAAACACCGATGCGCAGGTTGTTGTTACCAAACTGAGCGTGAGTCGAGGATGAATACACAACGGAATAAGAATGACTTCGTCTTAGCTTTCACTGCTTATACTAAACACATCCCTTACAATATGGAACATGTCTTTATTTTTCACTTAAAAATGACACTCCGTCAGTTACGATGACAAGAACGCGCCTGTGGCTGAGTACTCCACAGACACGCATACGATAAGGTAGATCTCAAGGATATTCAGCCTCACACAGGATGTGACAAGGCAAGCCCCTTTGAATTACGGCTACAACTCACTTTTACCAGCTGAGTGGACTGCAGCAAGGTGAAGTAGAGTACCTTGCTCAAGAACACAGCGCGCCACAGAGAATCGTTCTAGTGACTTTACGATCGTGGGCCAAATACCCATAATTACTGAGCAACACACATTCACTCTCCGTAGAGAACAAGAGTAAAATGATAGAGACAGAGAAAGGAAAGCCTCAATCATTTAAAATGCCAGTACACTGAAATACGATCGATTTTTCTCTGTTCTTTACTTTTAACAACGAGGAAGAAGGAAAGACATTTAGTAATAGTGGGAAAGTCTTTCAGGTGTTTACGTTTTTATTCTGGGAGTTCTAGAATGATCGACTGTTAGTTATCTTTTCTATCCCCCATCGCGGTACTTACTCGCCTTCTTTCATAGTTCTTCATGTCTTTGAGTTGGTAGGAGGCACGATATTTTTTCAGGCACATTTAACGCTTTCTCTACAAACTACAAAGAAGCCCCTTACCTGCCTTCCTTTTTTCATGCA
>NC_043005.1:9338972-9341472 GCF_006345805.1 Octopus sinensis | reverse complement strand
AAGATAGATAGAAGATAGTTCAGTTGCATATGATACTAAGTTAAAGGCACCAGAATTTAATATGGTAATCCTACATCAAAATGGGGTGTTTACAATCAAAATAAGCATCAGATATCCAGAGATACTGCATTCGCTCTGGATATCCTCGTTGCTTATTTTGATATATATATATATATATATTTATATACATATATATATTAATATATTATATATAATATATATATATATATATATATATATCTATATATATATATATATATATTATATATATATATATATATATATATGCTATAGATATATGGGATTGCAATTAGAAAGTTACCCTCCTAGACACAAGTCGGGCAAGGTTGTTTATGGAGCCAGCAGTCGCCCATGCATACCAGCCTCCCCTCTCCACGCCACCAGTGTTTATCCAGGGAATGGCAAAGGTCGATACAGCTTGGCACCAGTGACGTCGCAACTCATTTCTACAGCTGAGTGAACTGGAGCAACGTGAAATAAAGTGCCTTGCTCAAGAAACACAATACGCAGCCCGGTCCGGGATTCGAGCTCACAACCTCACGATCGTAAGCTCGACGCTCTAACCACTGAGCCATGCGCCTTCACATAAATGATATAGATGTGTGTGTGTGTGTGAGTGTTGTATACGTGTATTCATACACTTTAGGGTAAATGTTATTATTCGTTCTTGTAGCGTAGCCGGACAGAGATACACTCATACATAGACTGAATCACATTCATTCTTTCACGTTTCAAATCCTGCCTCCATACGCACAATTTATGGAGAATAACCTGTCTACTGTTTCATTCACACGGCAATATACACTTTCTTGTCTTATGGTCGTCACATGATTTTACCGCTACCTCTTTCTACATGTTGCTTCCCCGCTCTCTATATTTAGATTTCCCATTTCTCTATCCTATAATATTCCACGCATAGATTGGTATGGTTTCTTGACCAGGCTGAACAATAACCACGCCACATTTGAACGATGCTTCAGCTCTAGCTAAATGTTACTAAAATCCATTGACCGTGGGAAAACAGTGTTGGGCGTGATTCCAAAACACAGAGTATGTAGATATATGTATCTATGCGTATACTACATTTATATATTGGCCTTGATACGTACAAATGTATTGGTGCATGTTTATATTATGTGTTTGTGTATGTGTGTGGTGAACATGCTTTCATGGCCATATCTGCTTATGCGTTTGCTTTTATATCTGTAAGCAAACGGTTGTGTGAATATGAATGGACACAGACCTCATACACAAATATATACTTATACATCTAGTCACCCATACTCACACAAAGATAGGACTGCATGTGCGTACCCATATATTCGTATGTATGTAAGTATATATATGTAAGTATATGTAGGCATAAATATAGATGCATAGATAGATGCATAGATAGATTGATAGAAATAGATAGATAGATAGATAGATAGATAGATAGATAGATAGATAGGTAGGTAGGTAAGTAGATAGATAGATAGGTAGGTAGGTAAGTAGGTAGGTAGATAGATAGATAGATAGATAGATAGATAGATAGATAGAAAGATAGATAGATAGATAGATAGATAGATAGATAGATAGATAGATAGATAGATAGATATAGATAGATAGATAGATAGATAGATAGATAAATGTCTTTGTGTATGTATAATTGAAAAGGCTGGAGCATTGATGAATTGGAAACGAAATGTGGCTTGATATAACGTCTTTATAGTATTAACTTTATTTCTTGTTGTTTTGCACGTTATTTTGATTATGATCATATTTAATGGTGTATAAAAGTATTGCTATGGCGACTGCGGGAGATATCTCTACGTATAGGTATTACCACGATGGCACTGACAATTGTGTCGTATTATCATCATCATCGTCTTACTGTTACTATTTATGATGGCATCATTATAGATGTGTTTATTGTTGTAATTGTCTAGCCCGAAGTCATTTGTGAACGAACAGATGTGTGATCGAATATCTTCCATGCATGACCGTCCCGTTGTTTTAATGCTATCTTTGATAACTATATCACAATCTGTCTTTTCATCGTAGTTCAGAAGGCAAACTATGTTCAAGTGATGTTGGGGGGGACAAACACACACACACTCACACACACATACAAACATGCACACAAACACAAAACACACACACAACACACACACCACATATATATTTATATATATATATATATATATTATATACGACGGGCTTCTTTCAGTTTCCGTCTACCAAAACCATTCAGAAGACTTTGGTCAGCCCGAGGCTATAGTGGAAGACACTTGCCCAAGATGCCACGCAGTGGGACTCAACCCGGAACCATGTGGTTCGTAAGCAAGCTACTTACCACACACCCACTCCTACGCCTATTATTTGTCTGATTAATATCATTCCAGGCGAGGCCATCCCCTCTTTATACGAGTACGCACAACTAAATTATCCAATGTAACTCTCTTTTATAAAAACACTTGTTTCATTTCTGGATTTTTTG
>NC_043005.1:9301472-9333972 GCF_006345805.1 Octopus sinensis | reverse complement strand
AGTTTTTTCTTGGGCGCTGCATATCAAAGCCCCAGTGCATCCTCTCAGACCATTTTTTCTTAGCCATCTTCAAGTATTGATCATGTGGTTTCCTTCGATTTCTCCGAGATATTACCCATGCAGCGGTTTCATTTTCCAGTTGTTTACTGTTTCTTCTTCATTTTGTTTCTTAAATGTTTATGGGTGCGTATATTGTTAATTCCTACAGAGACAAGCAAATATTCACTCTGTTGCCTAGTGTTCTAACCCAGTCTGTTCTTCTCGTTGACAACACAGATTTTGCATCCTATGAGAACTCTTCCACCCCTGTTTGTAGACACATGCAGTCTGTCAGTATCGCTTTTGGGGTGTATTTTGCCACACGCAGCATGTCAGGTTGAATGTAGCTGCAGGCCTTCGAGAAGGCAAAGAATATCAACACCGTGAGTCCGTTGCTCCTCGAAAGAAACTACAAACTACGACTATAAAATGCAGACATCTCTATATGTTGTCTAATTTGGCCGTATACCTAAAATTTTACTAACAAATTTCCAAGATTTCAGTGAAAAACAATGCGTCGTTGAATATATGTATGTGTTCGACTTAGAACATATATTGTCCGAATATTTTGGCTTTAAGAAACCTGATAAATACAGATTAGATATTGCTTAAGGTGTTATTACACACATTAGTGTTTACTGTAGCAGTCTCAGAAGGCTGAAAAAAGTGATTTTAAGATTCACAAATTGATAGTGTATTCATCGCTACCACCACGACCACCACCACCGACATTCCACCCTCAGTTAGCTCCTTCTCCTCCCCTCTGTTTCATACTACTACTACTACTACTCCTACTACTACTACTACTACTACTACTACTACTACTACTACTACTACTACTACTAATAATAATAATAATAAATAATAATAATAATAATAATAATAATAATAATAATAATAATAATGATAATACTAATAATAATAATAATAATAATAATAATAATAATAATAATAATAAGGTGAAAATAATGGCAAAGAAAAAAGCGCACGAGCAATTGGCTGATAGGTGGGAGGAGAAACCTCTGCACGGCAAATATGTGACCCGCAGCAAACAAGCTGATGTTGACCAGAAGCAAACCCATCAGTGGCTACGGAGCTCAGGGCTAAAAGCAGAGAGCAAAGGTTTCATCCTGGCTGCTCAAGATCAAAGACTATTAACCCGGAACTACCAGGCCAATGTGATGAAAAATGGAGCAGACTCAAAATGCCGATTCTGCAACGACATGATTGAAACAGTGGACCACCTAATCTCTGGATGTAAAGTCTTAGCTCCACTGGAGTATAAATTAAGACATGACAGAGTTGGCCAATATCTACACTGGCTAATAAGTCGGCATTACAATATCAAAACTGCCGACAAGTGGTATAATCACCACCCTGAGGCTGTAACTGAAGGAGAAAATGTAACCATTCTGTGGGACTTTCCAATACATACAGACCGAACCATCAAGGCCAATAAACCAGATATTGTTGTGAAAGACCAAAACAATAAAGTTTGCTTATTGATCGACATGAGCATCCCCTGTGATCATAATATCTCAGCGAAAGAGTTTGACAAGCTCAGAAAATATAAAGACCTACTCATTGAAATTGAGAAAATGTGGCATCTCAAGGCAGTTACAATACCAGTGATCGTAGGAGCACTAGGAATGATCAAGAAGGGAACCGAAAATTATATGAGAATGATCCCTGGCTTACCATCCCTGCAAGAAGTGCAAAAGATTGTCTTAACTGGTACATCACACGTATTGAGAAGAGCATTGTCGATGTGAGAACTGTTGCTGCTCATGTATTTTAATTTAACTTAAAAAAAAAAAAAGAACGAACTACTGAGTTTGGTTTAATGGCCTACCAATATACACTATGAGTTTCTTTGCCCTAGGAGTCGGGAAGACACTCGGCAAGAAATGGAAGCAAATTTGAAAGAAGAAAAAAAAATAATAATAATAAGGACAAAACAATGGAAGTGTTATTATGTACATTGGTATAAAAGATGGGCTACAGCAAATAGTCTGATCATTCCACTGATTTGCTTGTCATTTGTTTGACTTAAGACAGTTGAGCATGTTCCTTAGTAACTGATGACACGAGCAGAAGTAGTGGAGGAGCATCATATCCATGTATTGAAAGGAATTCTTTGCGGTTTGGATAATTTACCTTTGGAAACATGGGTGTTTTGTTTAACATCCTTAAACAACCCATATTCAAGGACCTTTTGAGTGGGATGGACTACTCGACCTGCACGGTCATGCGCTGTTTATTTTGATATCAGATCACTATATCGCCCACGTATGGTTATGATGCATGTGCCTAGTGTACCCTTATCAGACGGGTAGTCATGATGGGTATACTGGGCTTCGTATATTTTACCCCAGTGTCACTTTGATGGCATGCACTGCTCTCTCACACAATAATAATAATCCTTACTACCGAAGGCACAAGGCCTGGAATTTCAGAGTTGGGGACTAGTCGATTACATCAACTCCAGTGTTGCAATGGTAGTTAATTTATCGACCCCGAAAGGATGGGAGGCATAGCAACAAGAAGACAGGAAAAAAAATGCCACTAAATAATTTGCCCGACATGCTAACAATTCTGTCAGATCAATAAGAATGGCTTCAAAATTTTGGCACAAGGCCAGCAAATTTGGACGACGGGTAAGACAATTAAATCGACCCCAGTGGTCAGTTGGCAGTTATTTTATCGAATCGGATGAATGAATGACAAGTTATACCTCGGTGGAATTTGAAATCAGAACATAGGTTTGACGAAATGCTTCTAAACATCTTGCACGGCTTGCTAACGATTCTGCTAGCTCGCCGCCATGGTAATAATAGTAATAATAATAATAATAATAATAATAATGATGATGATGATGATGATGATGATGATGATGATGATGATGATGATGATGATGATGATGATGGTGGTGGTGGTGGTGGTGGTGGTGGTGGTGGTGGTGTGGGGTGGTGGTGATGGTGATGGTGATGGTGATGGTGATGGTGATGGTGATGATGATGATGATGATGATGATGATGATGATGATGATGATGATGATGACAGTGGCCCTCATGGTTTCTGAACTTAACCGGCTGGAAATGTTATCATGTTCATTGTTTTGTCTTTTTTATAAAAGATGGGCTACAGCAAATATTCTGTCAATGCCATAGATTTGTTTGTCAATTGTTTGACCTTAACCAGTGGAGCCCGTAGTGGCTGACGATGTGTGCATCTCTGATCACGAGCATAAGTAGTGGGGGAACATCGTAGCTATTTGCTGAGTAGAATTCTATGGAGTTTGGATATTTCAGTTTTGGAAACATAGCTGTTTTGTTCAACATCCTTAATCAATCTTCATTCAAAGACCTTTTGAACGGAATGGACCATTCGACCTGAAGAAAATTCTAACAGGACCCCACTTACAAGTCCATGCGCTGTTTATCTTGATAAGAGATCACCATGTTGCGTATATGTGTTTCTGATGAATGTGTCTGGTGTACCCTTATCAGACGGTGAGTAGTGATGGGTATACTGGGCTTCATATATCTGTACCCCAGTTTCACTTTAATAGCATGCACAGCTCTCTCACTCAATAGTAATAATCCTTTTTACTACAGGTACAAGGCTTGAAACATTTGGAAGGGGATTCATCGATTACATCTCCAATGCTTCGTTTTACTTGTGTTTCACTTGTACTTAATTTCTTGGCCCCAATTGGATGAAAGGCTAAGTCGACCGCAGAGGAATATAAACTCAGAACATAAAGCCGGGCGAAATACCCGTAAGCATTTTGCTCGGCATGTCCGGCGTACTACTACTACTACTACTACTACTACTACTACTACTACTACTACTACTACTACTACTACTACTGCTGCTGCTGCTGCTGCTGCTCCTGCTACAACAACAACTACTACTACTACTACTACTACTACTACTACTACTACTACTACTACTACTACTACTAATAATAATAATAATAATAATAATAATAATAATATAACAATAATAATAATAATAATTCATATTTAAGTATCACATATGATGCCCAGTAATTCTGTGGGCAGGGATCTTCAGGTACACATGTTTTTTTTATCCACAGCGAATAATTAAGGCAACGTTGACCTCGGCCGCATTTCAAAACAGATTGTTAAAATTTCGGGGAAAAGATGCTGCCAAGCCTTTTGTCCGACGCTCTAACGATTCTGCCACCTCAACGAGATAAACAACAATAATGCATTTGCTAAATTATGATTTTTTTTTTTTTATTTCAGATATGATATTTTCCCTTTATGACATTCCTGAGGCAGCTGAAATATCTCTCAATTTCAAGCACCATCTCAGACAGGTGGAATATTTTTGAATTTCATTTCAAATGTTGTTATTAGTTTTAATTAATTCTTGAAATGCGAAATAATTTATAATACACTCGTTGATGTTATTTTTTCTATCGTTGCTGCTGTTGCTATTGATGTTTTGTCGCTGTTATTACATATTGGCTAGGTGTTATGTGTTTTTATTTGAACATAAATGCTTTAAAAATATCTATACATAAGTTAAACTTGATTACACAGCATATGAACATAAATTGCTAAATAAGAGATTACAATGTAAATTTATATACAAAATTTTTAGATACCATATAATGAATCGAATACAGTATTACAATCATTTACTTTTTTTTCATTCAGGGGGAAAAGACGGGGAAAGAATCAGAAAATAAGTGGTACAAATACAGGAAAATTTGGTAAAGCACTGTGAGAGTTTGGGAAACCTATATACCACTCTCCCACACTAACCCGGTCACAACAGTCCCTAAGTGCCCATCGGTTCACATCAGGGGGAATTGAATTATCAACTGGCCCCTAAATATTTACAAACACCTTATTTTTTATGTTATATTTTCCAACTACTATCTCTGACTTTTAAATTTTTTCCTGATGAAGGAACAGTGTCCGAAATGTCAAAAATCGTTATTTTTCAAGTGTTAAATACCACACTTGTTAAAACGTATTTACCTCGTGTTATTTAGTTTTCGTGTTCATTGTCTGAGATATATACGTGTGTGTGTGTGTGTGTGAGTGCATGCTTGCGTACGTGCGTGCGTGTGTGTGTGTATGTATGTGCGTGTATATATAAAAAAAAATCACCAAATCACCAAAACTCAAAAACTGAGAAAACAATTCAAAAATGCTTTCACTACGTGGTTGCGTCACACATAGATACATATCACTCCACGTTTGTGTTGTGAAATAGCAAATACAGATTCTCATTACATTAACATAAAGTAGTACGTTTTAAATCTCTGATAACTTGATAATATCTTTTGTGCGCAACGTATGTCTTTGCTGTACGAATCTATTCATGAATGAATCACATGTGAGTTTTTATTAGATAAACGTATAATCTCACATCCACTATTCTGGTTTTCTTACAATTACTCTGTGTTCAGGGTATCGATGTATGACTGAAACAAAATACTTCGAATAGAAAATTCGATTTCTCTTAGCGGACTTATCTATTCTATTGTAAAGACACATCGTTCTAAACATTAGTTCTATACCGTCTTTATATGCAAAGCCACACAAATATACCCACACTCACGATAAATTACACATACAGACATGCATATATATATATATATAATATATATATACATATATACATACACGTGTATATATACACATACATACATATATACATATATATATATATATATTATATATATATATATATATATATATATATTATATATATATATATTCGGAATGGGTATATACGCACTCAGTAATTGATTCCGACAATTCTTTTGCATCATAAACAACATTTTTTTAAAGTCGTGTATAAAATTAGGATCGATAGAGGAATACTGAATCTTGTTAACATTCCAGTATAGAGAATTCTAGTTTTTTTTTTTTTTTTTACTCTCTACTAAAATTTACTCTGGTATATCAATAAAATGATATTGCAATAACAAATATGTTACTTCTAAAATAACAGCAACAACACCAAATACTAACATGAACTAAATGACAGCATCTATAAACGGAACGGAAAGACAAATACATTGATTATTTAAGTAGACATGGAGCTAACTTGAAGATCTATAGATAAGTTGGAGCTGGAAAGTTGGATGTGTTAATATACTTTTCTAGTTATAGTAGGAATATTTATAATTCCGTTACATCGGCTCTGCCAAGTCTAAGGCATTAACATTAAATGTTCTAATCTGATGTTCATACTTTTCTTAAGAGCAATATCTTCCACCTACATCTAGTTACCAGACGTCCTTACCGTAGAATTTCTACATCCTTTTTGTTGCTGCCGCTGTTGTTACTGATTTTTTCTTGTTTTTATTCTTGTTGTAATAGCTTTGATGTTTCTTTTCTTATTGTTCTGGTGATTTACTTCACCTCCTGAGTCTGGAGGACGGTACTGTGAACATTAGGCGGCGAGTTGGCAGAAACGTTAGCACGCCGGGCTAAATGCGTAGCCGTATTTCGTCTGCCGCTACGTTCTAAGTTCAAATTCCGCCAAGGTCGACTTTACCTTTCATCTTTTTGGGGTCGATTAAATAAGTACCAGTTACGCACCGGGGTCGATGTAATCGACTTAATCCGTTTGTCTGTCCTTGTTTTTCCTCTCTGTGTTTAGCCCCTTGTGGGTAGTAAAGGAATAGGTTCTGTGAACATGACTTTGCAGGTCCTCTGATCCTGGCAGGCTTGATGTCGTTAATATGCTCTCCCAATCGCTGTGTACCACACGCTCAAGAAAGACATGGACATGGACAAAATACCAGAAGAATTGATGGTCTCAGTAGGGAGAATTTGGATGATGGATTAATGTGGAATGCATGTTGCTGCATTTAACAATACAAGGGGGGATGATATGAATGGGATAGATTGCTTCTAAGATGAAGTTGTGAGAACATTCAAACCCATGGAAGATGCTAATCAATCGAGTGACATTTCTCTGAATGCAGTCCAATAATAAACTATGTGTTACTAGAGCACTGTGGGAAATGTGAAAACATTGCATTTGTGAGAGTCTCAGCTGACCTTGAATAGTGTCTGCAGCTTCTGAAGTGGGAAATGTTTTTGGCCCTGAACAAAAGAGCACTATCTTGGGAAGCGGTTCTGTTTAGAATGTAATTTCACCAGGATAGAATAGACGATTAGTTTTAGTTTGAATCCTCATTCAAACCGAATGTGCTGTCTCTAGTTGCGTCACACTCGTATGGAAGCACTCCGTCCGTTACGACGACGAGGGTTCCGGTTGATCCGATCAACGGAACAGCCTGCTGGTAAAATTAACGTGTAAGTGGCTGAGCACTACACAGACACGTGTACCCTTAACGTAGTTCTCGGGGATATTCAGCGTGAAACAGAAAGTGACAAGGCCGGCCCTTTGAAATACAGGTACAAGAGAAACAGGAAGAAAGAGTGAGAGAAAGTTGTGGTGAAAGAGTACAGCAGGGATCACCACCATCCCTGCCGTAGCCTCGTGGAGCTTTAGGTGTTTTCGCTCAATAAACACTCACAACGCCCGGTCTGGGAATCGAAACCACGATCCTACGACCGCGAGTCCGCTGCCCTAACCACTGGGCCATTGCACCTCCACCATACTCGTATAATGAAGGGACGTCTTATCATATACTAGCTTAAAAGCCACAAGGTCTTGCGCAGGGCTAATGAGACTTGCAGCCCAAAACTAAAGAGAGCTAAATAGCATGACTATGATACATCAATAATGATTATATGTCCCAGGGGTGTTTGATCAGAGGTTATTAATGGATGAGAATTAACCCTGTGGCGCAATCATTTCATTGTTCCAGTCCCAAGTTGAATACCATCTGTTGGCCAATTTGTCCCAAACTTCTTATCTCGAAGGAAATTTAACCAAGCAAATATCATTTATCTCCTCCTTGATCTCTGACGTCATCTGACAAAGCCCAACCAAGACGTGAATCAGTCTATTTTTACCTGCTTGAAATAGCAACTCAAATGCTTTAAAATCAGATTGTAATGTTGGATGTTCAAGAACCAAATGAAAGTCAAATTTTCCATCACTTGTTCATCTTGATTGCAAAAAGGTATATATATCTATGCAGAGCAAATGTAGATTGAGATGCAGGGATCCCCGCCAGACAGAATTTCGCTTTTATTATATCAGAAGTAGTGATTACGATATTTATCACGTTAAATCAATCAAAGTGAGTGTGGCCCACAAGGGGCTAAACATAGAGCGAACAAACAAGGACAGACAAAGGAATTAAGTCGATTACATCGACCCAAGTGCGTAACTGGTACTTAATTTATCGACCCCAAAAGGATGAAAGGCAAAGTCGACTTCGGCGAAATTTGAACTCAGAATGTAAAGACAGAGGAAATACCTATTTCTTTACTACCTACAAAGGGCCAAACACAGAGAGGACAAACAAGGACAGACAAAGGAATTAAGTCGATTACTTCGACCCCAGTGCGTATCTGGTACTTAATTTATCGACCTCGGAAGGATGAAAAGCAAAGTCGACCTCGGCGAAATTTGAACTCAGAATGTAAAGACAGAGGAAATACCTATTTCTTTACTACCTACAAAGGGCCAAACACAGAGAGGACAAACAAGGACAGACAAACGGATTAAGTCGATTATATCAACCCCAGTGCGTAACTGGCACTTAGTTTATCGACCCCGAAAGGATGAACGGCAAAGTCGACCTTGGCGAAATTTGAACTCAGAATGTATAGACAGAGGAAATACCTATTTCTTTACTACCTACAAAGGGCCAAACACAGAGAGGACAAACAAGGACAGACAAAGGAATTAAGTCGATTATATCGACCCCAGTGCGTAACTGGTACTTAATTTATCGACCCCGAAAGGATGAAAGGCAAAGTCGACGTCAGCGGAATTTGAACTCAGAAAGTTACGGCAGACGAAATACGGCTACGCATTTCGGCCGGAGTGCTAACGATTCTGCCAGCTCGCCGCTGCTCTGAAGGTTTCTGTTTATGTAATGCAGCTTTAGTGTGTAGTAACTTGTATTTGTATGGGGAAAATTTAGGGGGATTGAAGGGTGGTGTCATTTACATACGTGTTGTTGAATGTATCAGAAAGAAGTTATTAATGTATAGAAAGAAGTGTGTGGGGACATCAATCCAGGTGTTCCCAACGAAACACTAAGATTGATTGAGAGATCCGGAGAAAAGTCTCCATCAACACGATAGTTCGATGGGTTAGCAAATTTCTCATCCAAGGGATGGACAATGTATGGAATGTATTAGCGGGAAATATTGATAGGATATTTGCATGCTAGGCACCGCCGAAGTCTCTCTTGAAATTTCCAACCTTTCTAAAATGTAAGCCGACTAGTGGTGGTTGATACAAAAGCGTCTTTCTCCAGTAGATGTACCTTTCTAGAAGCCGTACTATACTTGTGGAAGAAGAAGTAGTAGTAGTAGTAGTAGTGGTGGTGGTGGTGGTGGTGGTAGTAGTAGTAGTGACGGTGGTGGTAGTAGTAGTAGTGGTCGTTGTTTGCTGTTGTCTTTATAGTTGCCTTTTATTGCTCCTGTCATTGTTGTTGTAGATCAATGATTTGTTATTGTTATTGTTATTATCATTTTTTGTTGCTGAGAAGATTTATGATCAAAGATTTTCAACGTTGGCCATCCAGATCGTGGCTAGGATTATCAATGATAATCTAAACTGTCTTTACCGTTTTGTAAAACGGTGGAGGAGATTTGATTTAAGAGACTTAGCTCGGTTTTTTTTTCTTTTTATTTGTTTCTTTTTAGGGGCCGTTGTTCTTTTGCAAGTTTGAGCGACAAAGTAGAAAGCTCCATAGAGTTCAAATTCCCCCGAGGTCGCCTTTGCCTTTCATCCTTTCGGGGTCGATAAATTAAGTACCAGTTACGCACTGGGGTCGATGTAATCGACTTAATCCGTTTGTCTGCCCTTGTTTGTCCTCTCTGTGTTTAGCCCCTTGTGGGTAGTAAAGAAATAGGTATGTCGTCTGTCTTTACGTTCCGAGTTCAAATTCCCCCGAGATCGACTTTGCCTTTCATCCTTTCTGTGTTTAGCCCCTTGTTGGTAGTAAAGAAATAGGATAACGAAATATCTTGCTGATAGGTCAGATAAAACAACAGCAACGTGGAGGCGCAATGGCCCAGTGGTTAGAGCAGCAGACTCGCGGTCGTAAGAACGGGGTTTCGATACCCAGACCGCGCATTGTGAGTGTTTATTGAATAAAAACACCTCAGCTCTACGAGGCTCCGGCGGGTGGGGGCCAAACCCGCTGTACTCTTTCACATCAACGTTCTCTTCTCTTTCTTCCTACTTCTGCCACAAAGCAGAAGAATCATGTTTACTATGGTGTGGTAAACTTTCAGACCCCAGTCTAGATTGCGAATCCTCTGTACCCCAGGATAGTTCAGCTCTCCACCCGTTAAAAGCCATCGTTTACGGAATGTGGATAACAATGTAGCTTTCACGGCCGTGCAACCATCAGTCTGTGTGTTATGGGTGGATCTTCAAGTTGCCACACGTATTCTTAGTAGCTGAGAGAAGGCTCGAATTAGAAATTATTCTTTGTGGCTAATGGCGTGAGTCCTGATTGGAAGAAGAAGAAGAAGATGAAGAAGAAGAAGAAGAAGAAGAAGAAGAAGAAAAGAAGAAGAAGAAGAAGAAGAAGAAGAAAGAAGAAGAAGAAGAAGAAGAAGAAGAAGAAGAAGAAGAAGAAGAAGAAGAAGAAGAAGAAGAAGAAGAAGACAACAGCAACCGTCAGTTATAAGAGAGGTGTTCGCAAAACTGTTCCTGAGGCCTACACGCTTATTGTATGTGTCGAGTCACAACTGTAAACTTTCTTTTGGGTAGGTGTAGCAACTTTAACATAACTGCTATTAGATGAAAGCTATACACTTCATGTTACGATGCAACGACTGTGAACGTGTGATAATTGAAATATTCATTTATTCACTCCATTTTATTATTCGGCTATTGTCTATTCAGTTGCATTTAACGTCGCCATCTGAAACAATATGACAATATTCCTACATACGGATAAAGGCAAAGATTATCATGACTCGTAACATCGGGGATAAGAATGATATAAGATTATCAATGATATGACCAATGACAACATAATCAACAACTAGCCGGGTGATAAAAAAAATGCTAAGTGAAGCCATTGTTACTGAAGGTGATTTCCAGCTCAACCTTCCACTCAGTACGACGTATCACACGTCACTGGTATGTAGCCATCGTCGCGCTTTATATTTTATTTATTATATATTCTTCAGTGTCTGCAAAGATGGCGACATAGTGATAGGAAGTAAAATCGAAAAACAACATTGACATAACCCTATACACCTGGAACTATCGTGTCAAACTCATCATAAACAAGCTATTTGCTTTATAAACATTTAGCTTGTTTTTATTTAAACTTGCTTTTTCTTTTCTTTTATTGTTTTCTTCTTACCATCCTGCCCATGAACTTTTCTCTGACCGCAAGTGATTTTATTACCGAAAATTCGTGTTTGGATGCGTAATTTTTGCTAGTTTTTGACTCCACTTTCTGTTTATAGGAAAGGAAGCAAAAGAAAAAATAAAAGATAAAAGATAAAATAAAGAAAACTAACTGAAAAATAAAATTTTCCTAGTTGGAAATGACGATATAAGACGAAGAATTTCATTCAATATCATTGCTCGTGTTAAGCCTAAAGATATCTCACGGAAATTTTCAATTATGCTGTAATTGAATAGAATGACTTTTTCCTCTGCATACATTTAGCTATTAACTGATTGTATATTTCTTCTATATGTCACGTTATATGTCATGTTGTTGTACATACATACATGCATCCATATATATATATACACATATAAATATATATATATATATATATATATATATATATATATATATATATATATATATATATATATATATATATATATATATATATATGTGTGTGTGTGTGTGTGTCCGGGTGAATTTGCATGTAATAAACAAAAATGAATTCGGTTTTTAAGAGAAAAATTTAAATTAACTTTATCATATTTTCGTTCGAAGAACTAATTCTTTCAGTTCATAGCAGGAACACTCACTCCAACACTACTAACACCTCAAAGTATCAACTTTAGTAGATTGTTTATCGTAACTCAGCTCAACGCATACAGCCCTTGGTAATAATGCATTTCGTGTCTAACAGCATTGTAGCAGCTTGAACATCACGGAGATAATAGTGACCCTTGCTTAGTCCATAGGCATACCCTAAAGTCCAACAACAATAATTCAGCGTCTAAACTCGCTAACTAAATATTCTGGAAGTGTCGTATTTATGCGAGTAAATTATTATTAGTTACAGTAAATTGATAATAATTTCTTGTATCTCAAATCAGCAGTAAAGCGGAAAAAATAAAGACATTCCACTTAGTTGTACTGTAGTATCTTTGTGGCTAATGGCGTGAGTCCTGATTGGAAGAAGAAGACAACAGCAACTGTCAGTTATATGAGTGGTGTTCGCAAAACTGTTCCATGCGTATCTAAGTTCCCTTCTAAGCACGTTTCCGCAACTTTGTTCTCATTTTACCTCTACTAACTTGTCGACATTGACAGAGCTGTGAGTGTTACAATCATCAACATCAATTTGTTACTTTCAATGCCAATAAAACTACTCAACACACAAGCTATTAAGGAAGCGCTAGCTATACATGTCATTCGCAAGAAATATCTAAATTCCTCTGAAATCGAAAGGTGTCAGGTTAAAGAAAGTCAGACCTATTACACATTGTAGTTTTAGGTACACGAAATTACGGACTGGTCACCCGTAGAATGAATTAGTTCATTTTTTTTTCTCATTCAGGTATAAAATGTGGCTACTGAACAACATCAGCCATACTTTAAAGGTAGATATAAGGTAAGTAATTTCCCTTATATTTCTTTCTTTCACGCTGACTATACCTGTTATTTTTGTTAATCAAGCCGTTCATTCTTCTGTCCTGTCAAGTATACAAGCGGAAGTTACGTGTTATGTGATAAAACTATTTCTCTCAAACACGGGCGTTTTATAATAATATATAATATTAGCAACTTTTTGTTCTTCATGGAAATCTATCCTATATCATGGGAAAGTTACGGTACATATAGCATAGCGAAGACATTGCTTTGATCTAGCTAACCGCAGCCATATCATTTTAAGTTTTACCGTTTTTAATGTATTGGAAACATATATCAACTTTAGTACTAACACATATCTTTAAAATATTTTTCCCCTAGCGACCGTTAAATGTTTTCCTGAAAACTATATGCAGCTGATTCATACGTATATTTCAGCTGTAAGGGGACCCAAACGTTTCGCATATGCTATAAACAGTGACAAACGTGAACTCATAATGAAATGAAAAACAAGACTGCATATTCGAACTCTTAGATGCATCTTTTATTTTTTTATCTTTTACTTGTTTCGGTCATTAGGCTACCGCCATGCTGGGGCTCCACCTTTGGTAATTGTGGTCCAACTAATGGACCCTCTTACTTATTCAATCGGCCTCTTTTGTCGAACCTCTAATTTACGGGGACAATTGTCAAGGGCGGCGGGGGACAAACACAGACACAAAGGCAAACACACTTGCAGAGACACAAACACACACACACACACACACACACACACACACACACACACACAGAGGAACATACAGACACATGTACATATACATGTATACGCACACATGCTGGAGCACGACCTTTAGTCGAACAATTCTAGCCGAAAATTTATTCTGTGTAAGCCTAGTACTTATTTCATTGCTCTATTTTCCCGAACTGCTAAGTTACTGCGCCGTAAACACGCTAACATCGTTTGTCAAGTGATGAGGGGTGACAAACACAGACACACAAATATATACATACATACACACACACATACATACACACATGCACACACTCACACACATACACACACACTCACACACACACATATATATATACGACAGGCTTCTTCCCGTTTCTGAATTTATATATATATATATATATATATATAATAATAATAATAATAATAATATTAAGGAATGACCCTGACAGACCGTTCAACTCACTTGAAAAGAGCAGCTAAACTCAAACCGCAAAATTGTAGTAATTCTGAAACTAAAGGAGAAATAAAAACATTTATCCCCTTCAACTTTGTACCATGCATAGTTTCAACATTTTTACGTAATCGAATTAAATTAAATTAAATTAAATCCGTTTACGATTGGCTTGTCTCATCAGCAAAGTCGCCAAAGAAAAGGAAAATATATACACACGAGGCAGCACCATCGAAGCCTCGAGTTTATATATCCTAAATTTTCGAAATCCACCGTAACCGCGCCATCTACTCAGCAGCAAATATAAACTGCTGATACAATTTCAGAATTAGTCAAAAAATCATTAATTAATCAGTATAAGGGTAGCAAAAAAATTCAAAAAAAATTCAAGAAAAATTTTCTGCAACCAGCGTTCAAGTCAGAAAGTAGAAATAGTCACAGACTATATAATATATTCAACAATAATATTAAGGAATGACCCTGACAGGCCGTTCAACTCACTTGAAATGAGCAGCTAAACTCAAACCGCAAAATAGTAGTAATTCTGAAACTAAAGGAGAAATAAAAACATTATCCCCTTCAACTTTGTACCATGCATAGTTTCAACATTTTTACGTAATCGAATTTATATATATATATATATATATATATATATATATATATTATATATAAATTCAGAAACGGAAAGAAGCCTGTCGTATATATATATGTGTGTGTGCGTGTGTGTGTGTATGTGTATATATATATATATATATATATATATATATATATGTATGTTTCCGTGTATGTGTATGTATATATGTATATATATATATGTATGTGTGTGTGTGTTTGTGAAATTTGATTGAATTTTTCCCTATAAGTTAGGATTATTATTCCCTCAAATAATTATTATATACGTTTTTATTATTATTCTTTGCAATTTACTTAATCTTTGACATTTTATTGTTATTTTAATTTTAATCTTTCTATTATATGTAATTTTATAGAGGGTGTAATTTAATTGTTCATTTTGAATTGATAAAAGGTGTTTTTCTTCTAATTTTTTATATATATATTATATTTTGTGAAATTTACTTTAGTTTTTCTAAATTGAATATTTTTCCTTGTAAGTTTGGATTTTATTTCCTCAAATAATAATTATATATAATATATATATATATATATATATATAGATCAATAAATGGTGGGGTTGTGTTGACCGCACGTGGAGAAATGATAACCAACGAAAAATTGTAAAAATGCAGAATGCTAAATTGAAAGAAAATTTATTATTATTCTTTTGCAAAAAACAATGCAATTTTCTTTTTTCCCCTCTCTCACTTTAAAAAAAAATTTTTCCTTTACAATTCTTGAAAAGTCACATTATGACGAAAACCGGTTTGAATTGATGTATATTTATATATTTTATCAATTTAAAATTTTCTTTCAATTTAGCATTCTGCATTTTTACAATTTTTTCTTCTTGCTTATATATATATATATATATATATATATATATATATATATATATATATATAATATATATATATACATACATATATACATATATAATATAATATAATACAATACAATAAGTGACAAGACAATTATACGATTGTCATAAGAAGACTCCGAGTTTCGGATTTCGGGGCGGAAGTCTGTCCGGAATTTCGTCAGCTATCAAGGTAATCAAAAATGCTATAAAAATTACCGTTAAACAAAGATAAATTACTATGTAATTGACCGTTATTAAGACAAAAATGCTATTAGAATGACCGTTAAATAAGGGGGGGGGGAAACTGAAGGGAGAAAGTAAAAGAGTAAAAAAGTAAAAATGGTCATAGAAATCGCATATGCGCATATGTACATACATACACATGCGCGCACGCACACTCACGTACATGTGCATATATTCATATACTTGCTCACGCTCGCGTGAAATACATACATGCATACCCACATATACACCTATATATGCACATATATATGCAAGCATACATGAACACATATACATATCCGCTCAGACACGCACACACACACACGTGAATATACCCATACGCAGACAATTATATTCAAATACACGTCTAGAATACGCACATGCTATATATGCATACGCTCCCTCACCCTCGCGTGAAACACATGCGTGTGAACCCACATATATATATGCAACCATACACATGTACATATGCATGTACATATATACATACCTGCACATACGCACACACACACGTATATATACCCATACGCGCACAAAAATGTTCATATACACGTCTATATATGCATATGCACATGAAAATGCAGGGTGAAAGGTAAAATACAGAAAAAATATGTAAAAATATTTAAAGCAATAATATATATATAATATATATATATAATATATATATATATATATATGTGAACAATATCTAAAAATATATATAAAAACATAGAGAGATAAAATGCTTTTACGGGGACACAATATAAAAAGCAGGCTCTATCTGTGATCTTGGGGAGGGGGACTAAAAACGTAACAAATATTGAGCCATACGTAGACATGATCCAAAAAATTCAGTTCATGAATTTAGACATGTAGCGAGGTCTAAGCTGCTTTTTCAGGTGAGCCAACTTTCCATATCTCAAAGACCGCACTTTCCACTGCCGTTGGTGTAAGGCTTACGCTTGGCTAAGATCTTCAAGTGGATATCGTAACTGACGCCCTTATCTTTTAAGGACCATATATGACTGGATAATTTGGCGCATGCGTATGTATGTACATGCATACATACGCGATTTCTATGAGCGTTTTTACGTTTTTACTTTCTCCCCTTCAGTTTTTCCTCTTCTTTAACGGTCATTCTAATAGCTCTTTTTTCTTAATAATGCAATTTCATAGCATTTTTCGATTGCCTTGATAACTGACGAGATGCCGGAGCAGATTTCCGCCCCGACAACCGAAACTCGGAGACTTATTATGGCAACCGAATAATTGTCACATATTATATTATATTACAGATAAATTCCTTTATTTACATGATATCGAGGTTTCATTCATTCTTTAGTAGTTATACCATTACTATTAATATATATATATATGTATTACTATGAATATATATACACGACAGATTTCTTTCATTTTCCGTCAGCCAAATCCTCTCACAACGCTTCGGTCGGCCCGTAGTAATAGTAGAAGATACCCGAACAAGGTTCCACGCAGTGAGACTGAACCGGGAAACATGCGGTTTCAAAGTAACCTTCTTAACCACACAGCAAGTGCAAGAATCTGCTTACATTGTACTTGAACTACTTAAAGCCTTAAAAATAATTCTTACACTTTTCTTCAGCACACAATAAACCCTATCCCACAAACGTTTTGGCCCCCACTCTACTTCTTTACAGCTGCTACACTTGTTTCCGGCTAACCGATCTCGTCCCATCTCCAACCGACTGATTTGCTTCAACCCTCCCCATTCATTCTCTATAGTCTAGAAAAACACTGCACTAGTACCTCTACTCTGTCCTTAACCACAAACTATCACCCTGCTTAAATTTTTCCAGCAAGTTTTCTGCGAGAAAGTTAATTTGAATAATGCGTCCCCTTTCTTCAGACAGAACATTATATAAATTCAGAAATTTCGTGGCTAAATCCTTATCCCTAAATTTGCTTCTGGGATTTGTGCGGATGACGTTTTGCACTTTTCTAATAATCCAATCCATAAAGAAATTTCTCTGCTAATATATTGAAAAGCTTCTTCCTCAAAGAAGCAACTTCTTCAACACGGTCTTGTCTCTATTTTACGCAAAACCCTTTTCATATTACACATCATTATTAATCAATCAACATGTTATACTTGAATACATATAGTATTGGTAACATTTGCATCACTTCTACAAAACTTCCACAGGTTCATGCTGATTAGCTCTAGTTAACTTCTGATCGAACAAATCTTTGATCGCAATAAGTTCTAACCATAGTAATTTCAGAATATTTTCTCAAGAATATTACACCTAAAACCAAACTGATGGAGTTTCGTAGTTTCTTTTGAAGGAGGTATGCTTGCTCTGTATATAATTGGCTAAGTGTCTTTCAGAGGTTCGCGTTTAGTGATTCCGCATTAAGTATATAAAGAAAGTTTACAATGGATAAAGATATTTTTCATATGTAAACCACATTTAAAGATTGTAAATGAGGACACTGTATTAGGTCAATCTCATTAGACGAGAGTCACGTGGTCATTGTTTGTAGTGCTCTACAGAGTTACTGACTCTTCTAAATATAAAAGCCAATCGATTCAGCTGAAACCAAATACCGGTCCAGAAGTATTGCGGTCCTCCCTAAACTTGATCTGTCATATTCTGGATACTCCACTTTCTCAAGAGTAAGAGGTGCGATTCTGCTTACGACTGCGTTGAAGTTTTAAACATTTAGCCAAAATATGGTGCTTGCTCACAGGTCATACTCGATTGCAACGAAAGCAATGGTTTTTCCAGAGTATTTGCAACATGGGATAAGCTAAATTAAGTTGCTGGGAATTCATGTCCAGAGGGGAAAGAACTCGTGAAGCGGGGGATGAATCAAGACAAAATTTGATTGCACCGGAAGAAAAGTGAGAAGCTAGATCATTGAAGAAAATCATTTAAGTATGGTGTGGCGTTAATAGCGTATAAGCAAAAATTACCATAAAAATAAGGTTGCATCTAAATGAGAGAATTACATGAGTCTTAATCTGTTGGCAAAGTAAATATGATGATGACAATAAGGCACGGGAAAAATCAACTTGAAGGTCGACATTTTATCGCTTACCTTGAATGTAGTGTGAGACCTTAGCCAAGGCATCGGTTTCCAAAAGAATGTTTTATTGCAAAGGTGCATAGCAATTTAGTTAACGATTATAAAAGACGACAGTGCTGTAGAATTGTCAGGAGATTAATTAGCATTGAGCTCGAAATTCAATTTCTTCCGGGGAAATTAATTGCCAGCGTCCACTTTGCAGGATGTGTCACTCATCCATTTAATGATACGAAATATCGCTGCCGTGGATTATTGAGATTTATAAGAATGATTATCTTAGTCAGCGTAGCATGATCAACTCAGAAGAAATCCATGAACTCAACAGCAAAAGTGGATCAAAGATATTGTTGAAATACATGGAAATTCTTCATGATAACAGACATCTGTCTTTATTAAGAGCATATTATATATGCTACCGTTATGCTTTTCGTTATTATCTCCTGCTAGTCATTTGAGGCAATTATGTGCATTCTTTGTATTATTTCTTCACATCAAAGAATAATTATAAATGAAGGAAATGAAGATAAAAAATGGACATTTTTTCCCAAAATAGGATTTGATATCATCCATTTGGAAAGATGACATGGCATTCTTACACTTCGATGAGACCTGCTTAACTAGGATGTATATTATTTCCAATCTCAAAAAACATTGTTGAAATCTATAGCGTATTCTAATCTTCAATAATTACTCAACAATCTTAGTGCATGCAATTAAAGTAATTCCAGAGCCTAGATAAAAGAAACGATAACATAAAAGGCAATGAAGATTTAGAAATTTAAGTTATTGAATAAGAAATGTATTGCAAATAACTCTTACTCTTTACTCTTTTACTCTTTTACTTGTTTCAGTCATTTTGAATGCGGCCATGCTGGAGCACCGCCTTTAGTCAAGCAAATCGACCCCGGGACTTATTCTTTGTAAGCCCAGTGCTTATTCTATCGGTCTCTTTTGACGAACCGCTAAGTTACGGGGACCTAAACACACCAGCATCGGTTGTCAAGCAATGCTAGGGGGACAAACACAGACACACAAACACACACACACAGATACATATATATATACATATACACGACGGGCTTCTTTCAGTTTCCGGCTACCAAATCCACTCACAAGGCATTGGTCGGCCCGGGGCTATGGCAGAAGACACTTGCCCAAGATGCCACGCAGTGGGACTGAACCCGGAACCATGTGGTTGGTTAGCAAGCTACTTACCACACAGCCACTCATGCGCCTATGTAAATGGAAAAAATAATAAATAAGTACTTGAAATGTATGAGAATTGTATAGAAACCAAAAAAATGGGAATAGGAAAATAATCTGGATATACTTATTATTTAAATACTCAATTGTATTTAGAATTATTAAATCGAGAAATGGCAAATTGAAGAAGCCACACCAATGGAAGGTTTTCTGTAACAGAATATATTTCAAATAAAAATTCTTTAAACTTCGGAGAAACCTTATTAAATTTGATTTGCAGCGAACGTTAGAGTACAATCAGTGACAGAGCTGCATACTATAAAAATACAACAGAAATGTTCGTATAATTGGGAAACTCCAATTAATTAAAGCCGAACAAAATTATGGTGAAAAGTATTTCCATCATGACCAACCAGCTTTTGTGCAATTATGCAAGTTGTATTTGCCTATTTTTAATTCCGTAGTGTGGTGTAATTTGAGTACAATTTGGCTACAATATCTAGTAGATGAAGAGACCCGATAGAGACTCTGTGAACAGGAGAATTTAAATGACATGAAAAGCAACAAATCCTCAGCCATGCTGTGTCGTTGTATTTTGTATTGGACAATACGTTTGTAGTTAATGATGGAATTATTGATACGTTGCTTAGCATCACCATACCAAAACCATAAAGAATATTCTTACAACTAAATTGGAGACAATTCTAGATGCCGTTCAGTTTACTGGATGTAGGATGCGTGCCCTGAAATTTTAACATACCATCTTAAAAAAAAATGACTGACATCTGTGATGATGCATTCCAACGTATGATATACTCATAAATGGGTGAAATAATTACATTTGACCATACGTATTATTAAGTTTCAACAGTGAGCTAAAAACCCCCATGGGCAATAAGTTACAAGATCTTTAGCGATTTCTCACAATCGCTAAAGATCTTGTAACTTATTGCCCATGCGGGTTTTTAGCTCACTGTTGAAACTTAATAATACGTATGGTCAAATGTAATTATTTCACCCATTTATGAGTATATCATACGTTGGAATGCATCATCACAGATGTCAGTCATTTTTTTCAAGATGGTATGTTAAAATGTCAAGCCTCACGTAACTGACGGAAAAGTTAAGACGAGCAACACGCGATTTTTTTCTTAAAGATTATTAAAATAAAGTTTCTAATAAAGATTTTCGGATTTCAAGTCACAAACGGAACGAACTAACCAAATACAACATAAAAACAATTTTAGGAAATCATACCAATAGGCAGCAAAATAATGACTACCCATCATTATTAGCGTCAGGCATCGATTCTCACAAGAGTGTATAGGAATTATAAGAATCACTTTCAGTTTAAGACTTCCATAAATATAAGTCAACCAAACTTTACTGAACTCCATGTGGAGTTTTAAGCAACTCCACATGGAGTTCAGTAAAGTATTATATATTAGGGCGTCAAGTATGAAATTTGTAGTAAGTTATATGTTAAAATTTCACAGCTGCTCATTTTGCACTATTATTATATTTATTGTTAGAAGGCTGACGCATCTATTTGTTTATTCTAATTTATTTTGTGCTTTGTAAAGTATTTATAAATCGTTTTTGCTATTTTTGTTTAGAGATGTATAAGTCGGAAATTCGCACAGTTTCTTGGAAATAGAGCATCACAGAAAGCCCAGAATATTAATGCAGTATTTCGTTCTAATGTTATTATACAGCAGACAGTATCAAATTGGTTTACAAAATTTCGTTCTGGTAACTTTGACCTCATAAATGAGCAACGCGGTCGACCAGAAACAAAGGTGGATAATGACGAACTGAAAGCCACCGTCGAGTCAGATCCATCTCAAAGTGCCCGTGAATTATCGTTCTTTTGTGTTGGCAAGAAAACAATATTGCCTTACCCAGCTCAAATCGGTAAAGTGAAAACGTTGGATAAATGGGTTCCACGTGTATTCAATGAAAAATCAGAAACAGCAACGTTTGGAAACCTGCATTATGCTACTTTTCTCGTTACAAAAATGGATAATTTTTTAATCGAATTGTGACATGTGAGGAGAAATGGATCCAATACAACAACAGTAAACGTTCAGCACAATGACTGGAAGAAGACGAGCCACCAAAACACAGTCCAAAAAGTAAAATTCGTCAAAATAAGCTGATGCTGTGTATTTGGTGGTCTGGAGCAGGTGTGATCAATTATGATATCATTAAACCCGGTTCATCAATCACGGCCGAAGTATACTGCAGCCAATTGGACAAAATGATGCAGAAACTTACAAAAAGCAGCCTAGATTAGTCAACAGATCCACTCCTATTTTATTGCAAGACAATTCCAGAGCACAACTCGCAAAGATGACATTGGCAAAACTACATTGGGTAGAGTTGTAAGTTCTCCATCATCTATCATACTCACATGATATAGACCCCACTGATAACAAGTTCTTCCAGAATTTGGATAAGTTTTTGATAGGAAAAATAATTAATTCCGACAATGCTGTATAACAGGCCTGCCAAGATTTTCTTGACTCTAGATTGCTAGGCATTTACAGTTCCGGGCTGGACAAACTACCGCTGAAATGGCAAAAGTGTATTGACAATATAGGTGCATACTTTGAAGAATAAAACTATTCCTTGTATTTATAAAACATCAGCAAACTTTTTTCTCTTCTACAAATTTCATACTTGACGACCTAATATTTATTAAATCAAGCAGCCAAAATATACTGAAAGCAAAATAGAGATGGCTGTGCATGAAGCGGCAAACAGGCAGTCGTCTTTGGCTTGGTAATCTAAGGAAGGAGATGTGAGAATTAATTGATAATAAAACAATAAACCTCCAGGGACGAAGGAAAGGACCATTTCCAGAAATTCAGAGTAATCTAAAATTGTTTCAGATAGAATCGTAGAAGCTGATACTAAATATAATTCTGTAATTATGATTTCACATTATATGAATTTCCTGAAGTACAAACAATCCCAACACATATTAAATAAGCTGACCTTGGTAATATCTCACTAGAAATCCGAAAGTCAAAGGCAATTAATGATACTTTTCTTCAATTTTACAATCCAGTATACAATCAAAACCCGGTTAAGAATTAGACTTTCCTAAGAAAGGCGATTTAGAAGTAGATTATGAAGTACGGAGAGATTACAGTTACAAGGATTGCAGAAAAAAGCTACAAGAAATCATTCCTGGAAATATGCAGGCAAAGCTCTAGTAGGTCTTAGGACGGAACGAAAATGAGTCTAACGAGAATCGGTCGTGCACGAAGTTAGTAAAAGCTCATCTATTACCAGCTGTACTGTTTATTGACTTTCCAAGAGCTTTTCACTCATTGAACAAAAGGGAAAATGCTAATTTTAAATAAGAAGTACCAGAAGAATTACTCCCAGCAGTAATAATAATTTCTGGATGTAATAATAATTTAGGCACGAAGCCATCTGTTTTAGAGAATGGTAATTATTAATAGTTAATACTATCGATCTGAGAACTTGACAGGTACTTTACTTCATGGACGCCAAATGAATGACGAATAAAGTAGGCCTTTCTGATATTTAAGTCAGAACATTAGAAGACAGAAGAAGTTCTGGAAGGCATATTTCCGACTGCCAACTCTACACCTTGCTCCCAGCAAGTAATAATGCCACGCAATAACACAACTTCGAGATTAATACAGCGACTTGCAAAGTAATAATTTTTACTATCCTTATTTCTCATCTGCCAGGGCTATGTCCTTCACACTTTAGTTGATAATGTCTTCAAATTTAGCTTCACACTAACCATTCACAACAAAAATAGTCATAGATTATGCTGAGATTAGTGTATACTTCGCAAATACTTTCTCAGAAGCTACTATCCTGCCCCACAACATTCAACACATGAAGAATTTATTTTATCTGAAAATACTTGTTACAATCAAGAGTTTTAATTGATCAAATTTCAACAAAATCATCTAAAAAGCTGTAGAAACCCTTGTGTACTTTCAAAGTTTCATCACATCCACCGAAAAATTATAAAAAATATTAATAGAGAATGAATTGTGTTTTGGTGTTTTTTTTTTTGTATTAGCTTGAACACCATGCAACAATTAAAGCTGTGGTATAAAAGATTTCCACCGAGTGGGCATTCACAAACACTTGTAGGGAAAACAACACAGTACTTTCATATGGATATTGCAAGTCATCCTGAATACATCTTGGAAGTCATCTTGCAATCATTGATGTTATTTCAACGAGACACACATATCTTACAAAACCTTACTGGAGATTTAAGCAAGAACTCATTAGTGATACATTCGAACATGCATTCTACTATGGAAACTCATGTGTCTTCTACCCAGCAAAGACCTTCATCGATCACCACGCTCTGAACACAGTTGATATCCTGTTTAACTCTTTAAGATAAATGGATTTATGAAAGTTGGTGCAAAAAAGCCGAGCATTTTAAGCAAGGTCGACCAGAAGAATTCGGTTGATTAGTTGACTGAATATCGAAGAAAATCGCCTGAAGAGTTAAGATTGAGTCTTGTGGTTTCTGATTTCAAATTTTACCGAGGTCACACTGCTCTTCCTGATTCCGTAGTTCCCTTATTAGAAAACAATATTATGTGCTACGACAGGCTGAACTGAACACGCATCTCTATATTCAGTCAAAAGACCCTTCAGTATAACTATTAACAATGAATATACAAACCTGTTATAAACGTTGTTTCAAATTTACATATGCAGCATCAGTTTTTGAGGGTCAGAATTATTCTGTTATACAAACGCTGTTAACTCTGAAACGATAAAATGTAAGCTGACTTCGGTAGAATTTACACTGAGGAGGAAAAGTACTGGAACGAATACAGCGAGTCATTGTCTGATACTTTGACAATTCCGCTAAGGTAGAAACTATCCAGACAAGAAAAACAATATTAAAAGTAGGATGAAATAACGGAAGTTTTAAACAATGAGTTTTATACAATAGTTGCGAAAAATCGATTATGGGTTCCATCCATACGAAAAGTGACAGTAAAGCTGTATATTGAATGCAATGATGGAAAAACAATAATCAATTAAAAATTCTCTCTAGCACTCCGTCGGTTACGACGATGAGGGTTCCGGTTGATCCGAATCAACGGAACAGCCTGCTCGTGAAATTAACGTGTAAGTGGCCGAGCACTCCACAGACACGCATACCCTTAACGTAGTTCTCGGGGATATTCAGCGTGACACAGAGAGTGACAAGGCCGGCCCTTTGGAATACAGGTACAACAGAAACAGGAAGTAAGAGTGAGAGAAAGTTGTGGTGAAAGAGTACAGCAGGGATCACCACCATCCCTGCCGGAGCCTCGTGGAGCTTTTAGGTGTTTTCGCTCAATAAACACTCACAACGGCCGGTCTGGGAATCGAAACCGCGATCCTATGACCGTGAGTCCGCTGCCCTAACCACTGGGCCATTGCGCCTCCACAATCAATTAAAAATACTTTTGTACTGAAGACAGAATCCTTTAACTCAAACACTAATACATATTTAATCTAATGTTGAGAAGCATGGGAGTCAACTGCGAAATTATTTCATTCTATTTGATCTCCACGGTGTAAACCAGATTTCTTCATAGATACCAGATCAGTGATAATAAAATTAATCATAATATTGGTGTAGAATAATATAGAGGAAACTTCAGATATTATCGTTTTGCATATGGTAACAAATGCGATACTTGGTATAACAAGGTTTCTCTTTTCATTCAATAAATACACAATGCACGGTATAAGTAAACAATCCTATAAAACCGAGCAAAGGATCGAACAATGATTGATTATAATATACAACATAAATACTGACCCCTGGAACAAAAGACAGCAATACTATAAGACACCTGAAACACATTTGGTTCTATAGGGAAGAATGCCGTGAAACCAATGAATTAAACAAACCATAATATAAATATATTATCAATACTCATGACGTAGAATATTATTATTATCATTATTATTATTATTATCATCATCATCATCATCATCATCATTATTATTATTATTATTACTATTATTATTATCATCATCATCATCATCATTATTATTATTATTATTATTATTATTATTATTATTATCATTACTATTATTATCATTACTATTATTATTATAATAATAATTATTATTATTATTATTATTATTATTATTGTTGTTTTTGTTGTTGTTGTTGTTGCTGCTGTTGTTGTTGTTATCGTCGTGCTTGCTTTTGTTGTTCTTCATAGCTATACAATCTGAATTTGTCGAAAATTTGTCCAGTATACGTATCGCATGATACATGGAACCTCTTGACTGTAAGACAATAAATCAGTGTCATAAATGGGATAAGATATACCAGTCATCGACCATGCGCAATACTACTTACTGTAAGAGAAGCGCTAATGCTGACGATTAAATTATCAAGAGGACCATGTATTTTCATGTGGGTGGCGATGGTGTGCGTGTGTGCAAGCGCGCGTGCCTATGTGTGTGTAAGTATATGTGTGTGCGTGTGTATGTACGTGTGTGTGTCTCTGTGTGCGTGCGCCTGTGTGAATTTTGTATGAGTAACACTCACAATAGTTCATACATATGTGTGCATATGTATATATGTATGTTTAAATATATATATATATATCCAATATATAAGTTAGTATATATCCATTGGCTTGTCCGGAAAGTTCGTGCCGATTTATAGTAGCTTACCTTTCCTCTTATTTTAGAACATGTTTAAATATATATATATATATATATATATATATATATATATATATATATATATATATTATATATTAATACATATCCCCTATATAAGTTAGTATATATCCATTGGCTTGTCCGGAAAGTTCGTGCCGATTTATAGTAGCTTACCTTTCCTCTTATTTTAGAACATGTTTAATATATAATATATATATATATTATATATATATATATATTATATATATATATATATACATATCCATATATAAGTTAGTATATATCCATTGGCTTGTCCGGAACGTTCGTGCTGATTTATAGTAGCTTACCTTTCCTCTTATTTTAGAACATGTTAAATATTATATATCTATATATATATATATATAATATATATATAGATATATATATATATATATATACATATCCAATATATAAGTTAGTATATATCCATTGGCTTGTCCGGAACGTTCGTGCTGATTTATAGTAGCTTACCTTTCCTCTTATTTTAGAACATGTTTAAATATATATATATATATATATATATATATATACATATCCAATATATAAGTTAGTATATATCCATTGGCTTGTCCGGAAAGTTCGTGCTGATTTATAGTAGCTACCTATTCCTCTTTTTTAGAACATGTTTAAAATTATATATATGATATAATATATATATCTATATATATATAATATATATATAGTATATATATATATATATATATATATATATATATATATATATTATATATGTGAATTGAAGAAATGGAGCTGAACGCAGATTGAACAGAAATCGTTTTATTTCATTCTACACGTGTTTCGAAAGGCACAAATTACCAAAATCCGATTGAATAATGGGACCATATTGTGTCTTTCTCTTCAGGAAGAAAAAAGGAAATCCGTTGGAAAAACAAAAACAGAACAGAGGCGGAGCAAAAAACAATACGCCAACACACACATATATAGAACAGTATACACACACACACGTCTCTAAGTAGATTTTTTCTCGCCACTTATAAAACATCCAATATTCTTTAAATAGTCAGATCTTTATTCTCGGTCACAAAGAACATCTATACACCCTCACCCACATGATTGACCGATGCCTGACCCGTTGAATTCTTCAGCCACCGGTTCTCAACATACACTGATAAACAGTTTCGCGCATGGGCTCTTAGGAGCACAGTTCGATTTGTTTTTTGCTCCGCCTCTGTTCTGTTTTGTTTTTTCAACGGATTTCCTTTTTCTTCCTGAAGAGAAAGACACATATGGTCCCATTATTCAATCGGATTTTGGTAATTTGTGCCTTTCGAAACACGTGTAGAATGAAATAAAACGATTTCTGTTCAATCTGCGTTCAGCTCATTTCTTCAATTCACCAATAATGTTTTAATTTCAATTATCCGCACCAACGCACGGTTGCAACGCCAGATGGTTGTACCTCCAACCGTGCTGTTTACTGCTGTGATTTTTGCTACTAAGGTATCGGTTAAACTGTTGATAATCTACTACAAGATTATTCATCTTCTATTTCACATAATATATATATATATATATATATATATATATATATACATATCCAATATATAAGTTAGTATATATCCATTGGCTTGTCCGGAACGTTCGTGCTGATTTATAGTAGCTTACCTTTCTATTATTTTAGAACATGTTTAAATATAATATATATATATATATATATTATATATATATATTATATATAATACATATCCAATATGTAAGTTAGTATATATCATTGGCTTGTCCGGAAAGTTCGTGCTGATTTTAGTAGCTTAGCTTTCCTCTTATTTTAGAACAGGTTTAAATATATATATATATATATATAGATATATATATATATATATATATATATATATACATATCCAATATATAAGTTAGTATATATCCATTGGCTTGTCCGGAAAGTTCGTTGCTGATTTATAGTAGCTTACCTTTCCTCTTATTTTAGAACATGTTTAATATATATATATATATATATATATATATATATATATATATATATATATATTATATTATATATATATTATATATATATACATATATACATACCAAATTATAAGTTAGTATATATCCATTGGCTTGTCCGGAAACGTTCGGCTGATTTATAGTAGTTTACCTTTCGTCTTATTTTAGAATATGGTTGAGTCCATAAAATAGGATTTGACTACACCTCTATTTAGAACACAGTTTAAGCTATCTTTTTGTGGAAGAAGTTTTACGTTCCTATAACCTGTGTTACTTCTGTAACCCTTTAAAATGGAAGATAAGAAAGTTCATTTTCGGAACTTGATGCTTTGGGAACCAGACAAAACTTGTTGCAGCTCGGTTGGGATGTGTTACTCCACCCTCCATATTCACCAGATATTGCTCCTTTGAATTCCCACTTATTCAGGTCTCTGCAGAATAGTCTTAATGGTAAAAATTTCAATTCCTTTGATGACGTAACAAGATACCTCGATGAATCCTTTGCCATGAAACCACATCAATTCTGGGAAGGGGAAATTTTGAAGTTAAAGGAAAGATGGAGACGCATTGTGCAACAAAATGGTTCATATTTGGTTGATTAAAAATGTGACGGCAAGTATTTATTGACCTTTTTCTTTCCTTTAAAAATCGGCACGAACTCTTCGGACAACCCAATATATATACATACATATACACATGCGTACATTACACACACAAACACACACACACACACACACACACACACACATACACACACACACACACACACACACACACACACACACAAACACACACACACACACACACAAACACAACACACACACACATGTATATGCACATATATATATATATATGTATGCATAAATGTATGTGTATCGCTGCGAGTGTTTATGATACGAATATACTGAAGATTTAGCGTACATGTGCAGTGTTTGTGTGTCTGATTGAAAGTGTTTCCATGTATTAAAGTTTTCACACTGCATAACGTGCGCTTCTTCTAAGTTTATGTTTGGGGCTTATGTCCTTCTATGACTACACATGTATTAATATCTGTGCTATATGTGCTGGCGATTGATAAATTAGCAAGCAAATGAAAAATTTACTTGCATATGAATGAAACAAATATCGGAACTTCCGTTAGAATTGTTTTAGAATAAACTAGCAGTATCGCCCGGCGTTGCTCGGGTTTGTAAGGGAAATAACTATATAAGCATTTTTAGAGATGTAAAGTATAATAGCCATCTCAATATGGCTAACCACAAAGGGGTGGTGGTGTTACCGTAGCTTTTTACGTTCTGAGATTTAATAATAAATTTTTAGAGAGTTACTTCCCTTATATATGCCAAAAATGCATTAAAAATGGGAAAGATTGATAATAATTCTTTTTTTTTAATCGTAGACTCATCGTAGACGCGCGCTAATACCCAGAAGTGCTCGATATGAATCACGACTATAAGATACCCGGTTTTGGTTAAACTGCACCGCAAAATGTGGGAGTAGTTAGGAATCTAAATCGTAGGAGACAGACAGCACACAACCTCACTTTTATATATAAACATATTTCATTGTTTCTTTCCGATACAAAGGTATTCTTTTATTCTTTTATTTGTTTCAGTCATTTGACTGCAGCCATGCTGGAGCACCGCCTTTGGTCGAACAAATCGACCCCAGGACTTATTCTTTGTAAGCCTACTACTTGTTCTATCGGTCCCCCTTGCCGAACCGCTAAGTTACGGGGACGCAAACTCACCACCATCGGCTGTGAAGCTATGTTGACGGACAAACAGACACAAAAATGCATACATACATACATACATACATGCATACATACATGAATACATACATACATGCATACATACAATATATATATATATATATTGAATTTTGAAAGGTATATTGAAGATATCCTCCTCCTTAAAGGTTGGGTGTCTTGTTAAAAAGATATAAAAAAAGATATTTAAAAAATATATTAAAACATATATTAAAAAATAAAATAAAAGTGTAGATCCTCGCAAAAATGTGAAACAGAAATGTTTAAGCATCCAGATGGAATTTGAAGTTTCCAATAATTAAATGGTGGTACTCGAATTTCAAGAATTAAATGGTAATAATCCGACGGCCATTTCAATGTTACAATAATCCATACAAATAAGGGATATTCCTATCCAAATTTTAGACACAGCCTCTTTCATCGGGGAGAATATATTAGTTAAGGATTCACATCTCATATACTGTCATAACGAGTAAATGTTAGTAGGAAGATCATTACCAGAAGTATTCTTTAAATTTTTGAAAGAAAATTTCCCAAAATATCATAAGTAGTATCCTATCTTCAACAAGTCGTCTCTGAAACTCTCGTATTCCACTACACCAGATTTAGAATCGATTATAACCTCCATTAATAGATCCAAACTTAGACTTAAGAAGTCTACCTATTCAACTCCTTGTATTACACCTCAAAACACAAAAAAACCATACTAATTCTAATAAAGATGATACACTAGTACATCCCCTACAAGTTGAGGTGGATCTGACAGTTAAACGGAAGATTAATGCTGAAACAAGAAGAAAAACATGTAATTGTCGCATCCCGGACTCATGCCCACTTGCTGGATCCTATCTACGCAGAAATGTAGTTTATAAGTGCTGTGGAGAGACACATGCCACACATAGGGTAAGGGTTTACATAGAATTTCGAGCCTCGCTATAGGGCCCATATGAATTATTTTACCAGCTTAAAATATAAATGCACAACAACACTAGCCACACGAACTTAAGCTAAAGAATATTCAGAATTCTTCATATGTAACCTAGTAACGACACAAACGATTTAATTTGAAACTCGGTAACTGACTTTATGCGCACGACGCATAAATTCGCGCGCGGGAACTCACCTCTATTACACACACGAATACACTAAAACACACAGACACACACACGCAAAAAACATACACGTATGTATGTGTGTGTGTGTGTGCTTGTGTGTGTGTGTTTGTGTGTGTGCGTGTGTGTGTTTGTGTTTGTGTCTGAGGGAGAGTGAGCGAGAGATACCTGCTTTTATGAAGATGCCTGTTTTTATGTATATAATATTCTAGTAATGCATCTCAAGAAAAACAGTAATTTATGCAAAACTGTCGTACTTTCGGATACGTCTTACATCATAATCTTTAGTATTTTAACGATTCCTGACACATAATTTTCTTCGAATTATGTCTATTTACATATAGTATTATCATATATCAACAAATTTTCACTTAATTTCATTTTCACAAACAGTTGTCACGAATACGCTTTCATTTTTATGTTTCCTTACATCCTACGAAACGAACATTCTCTCACGATTTACTTAGCTTCCTGGGATTGGCTCTTAAATAAATGTGTGTGTATGTGTGCCTGCGTGTGTGTATGTGTGTGTGTGTGTGTATGAGTCTCAGAGTTCATACAGACATAGGTTTATATTTGTGTTTCGTGCATGTGTGTGTAGCTGTGTAACCGACAGCTGCCTTTGTATCATGCAAGTTTTCAGCCCGTTCCATTAATTAATTTTCCCTATACTCATTACGGCCCACGCCCTTAATATATCTATTCAAACATATTTAGCAATGTTACAAACTATAACAACGTTACGGAAATGAGTGTGTTTATAATATTTCCTATGATATTTTCCGTAGTAGATTTTCAATGATTGCAACTATGTACGAAAATTTTCCTTCTCAGTTACCCACTGACTACAATTATTTATGATTGTTT